>NC_053164.1:129592956-129957699 GCF_016835505.1 Polypterus senegalus | reverse complement strand
TATCATTACAACGGTTGACAAACACGGAATAAACTTGAACACAATCAAATCCTTGATGACAGCAACACTCATAACGGTCACAAGACTATTACATTGATAATCATGTTATGTTATTTTTAAAATGTTTCCTTTTCTTAGCACAAGCACAGCTGAGAGGTTTCGATGCATGTACTTCATAATGTGTTAAAAAAAAAAACGCATTTAATCACACTTTGAATTCCAAGCAAAGGGTAACTTTGGTCAATGCATGATTTCCTAGTACATCAATTACATTAATGCACACATCAGAGCTACAACAATGTAAGAGTCGGAAGAAAGCGCGTTGCTAGCACCGATCAGAGGCAAATTTCATTTCAAAAGACTACCCGACGAAAGCCTTGATAAAAACGTGGTTTGGTGCAAACTGTGCAAAAATGAGTTTGCATACCACCGAGGCACTTCAACCTTATGGTTCCATCTAAATGCAAAACATGTTACAGCGAGCACAGAATCTGTGTATGCTGTTAGCACTAACAGTACGGGTTCGAGTACCAACAAAAGGTGTCAGCAGCCCAAACCTCATGAAATAACTGGCTTCAGGACCAAAATTAGTAAGTCAACATAGGTCAAACTTACAAATTCTCTTGCAAAATACATTGCTTTGGACTATAGACCACTAACAATGGTGGAAGATAAGGGGTTAGAAAATGTGCTACAGTTAGCGTATTTCAAGTAAAATTCAACAGCTTTATGACATTGAAAAGCAAGCAAAATTAGATGCATTACAGAAAGTGGACTGTGGCTCTTACTGGGGATCATTGGACTTACGTGACCGTTAGTAATTCTAATTACATCTAATTATAAAATGTTCAATGATCACACTGTTTTAGCCTAATGTACAAAATAATTTTGGCTAAGGTTACTCACAGTTTAAAGGTGAGGCTGGTCAAATTACCTTTTATGTTTCTGCCTTATTTTTTTAAGAAGAAAAACTGCACTTTAATGTTGAAATTTTTGTTATTATTATTTAAAGACAATACCATTCTGAAAATGTACTTTAAAGTACTTAAAATACCCCTTTTTTTAAGTCTGCCCAATTTTAGCCAGAGATCATATTTTTGTTTCTGTTTTGAAATGAAATGCAGTTTAAATGCATTTTTTTTTCAGAAATTAAAACAGCTTGAGTTTACAATATTGCTGTCCATGTCTATTATTTGATTCTGTCGCCCACTAAAACCCTTTTAAATTAAAAAGCAACATTCGCAATTTGGGGCAAATTTTCATGTGTGCTTACATTCCATTAATGAAGATTAATTTATTACACAGCCTCTAATTAATTAGATTAATTTTTTTAATCGAGTCCCACCCCTCATATATATATATATATACTAGCAGAATACCTGCGCTTTGCAGCGGAGAAGTAGTGTGTTAAAGAAGTTATGAAAAAGAAAAGCAAACATTTTAAAAATAACGTAAGATGATTGTTAATGTAATTGTTTTGTCATTGATATGAGTGTTGTTGTCATATCTATCTATTTATATATATATATATATATATATATATATATATATATATATATATATATATATATATATATATATAGCAAAATACCCAAGATTGGCAGCGAGAAGTAAAAAGAAAAGGAAACATTTTAATAATAACGTAACATGATTGACAATGTAATTGTTTTGTCATTGTCATGAGTGTTGCTGGCATATATATATATATACACACACAGACACATATATAAACATATATATACATATAAACATATATATGCATATATATATATACTGTATATATACACACACATATATACATACTGTATATACAACATATACATATCTACATATATACTATATATACACATATATATACAAATCTACATATATATATCTACATATATATATATTAGGTGGGACTCGATTAAAAAATTAATCCAATTAATTAGAGGCTGTGTAAGAATTAATCTTGATTAATCGTATGTAATCGACACGTAAATTTGCCCCAAATCGCAAATGTTTTTTTTTAATTTAAAACGGTTTTAGTGGGCTTACAGAATCAAATAATAGACATGGACATGAATATTGTAAACTGAAGCTGTTTTAATTTCTGAAAAAAAGCTTTTAAACTGCATTTGAATTCAAAACAGAAACAAAAATATCATCCCTGGTTAAAATTGGGCAGACTTAAAAATAAAGTGGTAGTTTAAGTACTTTAAGTACATTTTCAGAATAGTATTGTCTTTAAATAATAATAACCAAAATTTCAACATAAAGTGCAGTTTTTCTTCTTAAAAAATAAGTCAGAAACATAAAAGGTAATTTGACCAGCTTACTCTTTAAACTCTGAGTAACATTAGCCAAAATTATTTTGTACATTAGGCTAAAACAGTGTGATCATTGAACATTTTGTAATTAGATGTATTTAGAATTACTAACGGTCACGGAAGTCCAATGATCCCCAGTAAGAGCCACAAAGTCCGCTTTCTGTAATGCATCTAATTTTGCTTGCTTTTCAGTGTGCACAAAACCATGCTTTTATCAAGGCTTCGCGGGTAGTCGAAATGATCAGTCGTAGGAACGCGCTTTATTCCGACTCTAACATTTTTGTAGCTGTGATGTGTGCATCAGTGTAATGGATGTACCAGGAAATCATGCATTGACAAAAGTTCCCGCTTGCTTGGAATTGAAAGTGTGATTAAATGCGCTATTTTTAACGTTATGGAGTACATGCATCGAAGCTTCTCAGCTGTGCTTGTGCTAAGAAAGGGAAAATTTTAAAAATAACGTAACATGATTCTGCTAACCTAATATTTTTCATACGCCCCAAACCAAGGAGATGCTAAGGTAAAATGAATCGGTAGCGACATAGTCAGTACACCCTCTCGGGAATCAACCTCAATGTTGGCGTTAGAGGCTTAAGACTCTACAATTAGCCACAGCGTGTGGCTTGTCTATGCTAAAGTATGTATTGTAGATCGGGTATATATATACATTTATATATATACCCGTGTACGCAGTGGAGAAGTAGAAGTTATGAAAAGAAAAGGGAACATTTTAAAAATAACGTAACATGATTGTCAATATACAGTAATTGTTTTGTGAGTGTTATTGAATGTTGCTGTCATCAAGGATTTGATTATCATTATTTCTTTCAATCAGGCTCGTATTTGTAGGATGTGTTCAAGTTACATTCCGTGTTTGTCAATCGCTGTAAAGATAAGAGGTTTCATTCATCGATTAGTTCCTTACTGCATCAATAAACAGCTCGCCTTCCTTTTTATCTGTGATGTGACAAACTGCATGCAGGGTTTTTTTTACACTGTCTTCCTTTAGCAGGACATTCACTTTTTCCACCGTGTGCTTTGTTTCGCAGTAGCTGCACTTATGAATATGATTGTATGTATAAGACGCTTCATATTTTTTGCTGCCTTCTCAATTGTGTAATTCGGTTTTGTTCAGCACTCTTTGGAACTGTTGCTTTTGTCTGCGCATTGCGCCAGTTCACGGAGCCGCTTGGTGTTCTTGCATCGAAGGTTCCCAGCTGTACTGGTGCCATCTCGTAATGTCAGCTAAGACCCGGCACTTAAAAGTTTCTCTCGCAGTTTCAATGAGTTTGTGCCAAACACCACCCTGACCATCTCATCTTCCTCTGCATAAGCACAGTCCTTCACCCGTGAACATTTACCGGCAGTGTTTGTATTGGATTGCCGCTGATGGACGGCCTTATATGGGCAGGCACTAAATTACAAACGCTAGTGGCAGCCTGTCTATGAACTTAATTTAATATAAACTTACGGTTCACGCCATGCTTTGTTTCCGCAGTAGCTGTACTTATGAATATGCTTGTATGCATCATTTGCTTCATAATGTTTTTCTGCCTTCTCAATTGTGAAATGGCGTTTTGTGCTCATCGCTGTTTGGAGTTCTTCCTTGTTCTCTACGTACTTACGTAGGAGGCGTGATGATGTCACACGAAACTCCCCCACGGCCATCTCCAACTCAAGACTCCATTACATTATATGGGGAAAAATAGCTTCCAGTTATGACCCTTATGCATAGAATTTCGAAATGAAACCTGCCCAACTTTTGTAAGTAAGCTGTAAGGAATAAGCCTGCCAAATTTCAGCCTTCTACCTACACGGGAAGTTGGAGAATTAGTGATGAGTCAGTGAGTGAGTGAGTCAGTCAGTCAGTCAGTCAGTGAGTGAGTGAGTGAGTGAGGGCTTTGCCTTTTATTAGTATAGATATATATATATTGTAAACTTGAACCCGGACACAGGCAGACAGACATCGTTGGCTTCACCACACACTCGTTTATTTTACAATATTTACAGGTCCCGCGCTCAACTCCCCAGTGCCTCTTGCACCGATTCTCCAACTCCAGGCCTTACAATGCCTCCACCTCTCTTCAGGCCTTACAATGCCTCTCTCTCTCTTTTCTGGCCACCTCCAGTCCTCCCGCTAGCTCCGTCCTCTTCCACCTGACTTCCGCTCTCGACTGAAGGGAGGCGGCCCCTTATATCCTGCTCCCGGATGAGCACCAGGTGTTTCCGGCATTCCTTCCTTGGCCCCGCCCCTGAGTGGCGGAAGTGCCGGCTGTCCTCCCGGCAACTCTCCGGGCGCCACAATAAGTCTTCCCCCCAGCACTTCCTGGTGTGGCGGAAGTGCTGGGCTCCAGGGTTCCTCAGGCTCCAGGGCGGCGCCTGGCGGTGGCCACGGGCCCCTACAGGATTGGGCTTCCAAGCCCTCTACCCGTGGCCCCTATACAACCAGGGCGTCGCCCTTGCGATCTGGAGGAGGCACAAGCCCTCCTCTGGTCTTCCTGGCGCCCGGCGGGCTCCATCCCCGCCCGGAACCACACGGGATAAACCGGCATCGGGGCGCCGCCTGGCGGTGACCTCGGTCCCTACAGGGTTGGGCTTCTAAGCCCTGTACCCGAGGCCCCCAACACAACCAGGACGGACACCCCCTCGCGGTCTGGAGGAGGCAGAAGCCCTCCTCTGGTCCTCCTGGGCGTCCCGGCCGGGGCTGGAGCATATATATATATATATATATATATATATATATATATATATATATATATATATATATATATATGTGTGTATATATGTATCTATATACAGTATATGTTTATATGTGTGTATATATATATATATATATATATATATATATATATATACACAGTGGTGTGAAAAACTATTTGTCCCTTCCTGATTACTTATTCTTTTGCATGTTTGTCACACAAAATGTTTCTGATCATCAAACACATTTAACCATTAGTCAAATATAACACAAGTAAACACAAAATGCAGTTTTAAATGATGGTTTTATTATTTAGGGAGGAAAAAATCCAAACCTACATGGCCCTGTGTGAAAAAGTAATTGCCCCTTGTTAAAAATAACCTAACTGTGGGTATCACACCTGAGTTCAATTTCCGTAGCCACCCCCAGGCCTGATTACTGCCACACCTGTTTCAAACAAGAAATCACTTAAATAGGAGCTGCCTGACACAGAGAAGTAGACCAAAAGCACCTCAAAAGCTAGACATCATGCCAAGATCCAAAGAAATTCAGGAACAAATGAGAACAGAAGTAATTGAGATCTATCAGTCTGGTAAAGGTTATAAAGCCATTTCTAAAGCTTTGGGACTCCAGCGAACCACAGTGAGAGCCATTATCCACAAATGGCAAAAACATGGAACAGTGGTGAACCTTCCCAGGAGTGGCCGGCCGACCAAAATTACCCCAAAAGCGCAGAGACGACTCATCCGAGAGGGCACAAAAGACCCCAGGACGTCTAAAGAACTGCAGGCCTCACTTGCCTGAATTAAGGTCAGTGTTCACGACTCCACCATAAGAAACAGACTGGGCAAAAACGGCCTGCATGGCAGATTTCCAAGACGCAAACCACTGTTAAGCAAAAAGAACATTAGGGCTCGTCTCAATTTTGCTAAGAAACATCTCAATGATTGCCAAGACTTTTTGGAAAATACCTTGTGGACTGATGAGACAAAAGTTGAATTTTTTGGAAGGCAAATGTCCCGTTACATCTAGCGTAAAAGGAACACAGCATTTCAGAAAAAGAACATCATACCAACAGTAAAATATGGTGGTGGTGGTAGTGTGATGGTCTGGGGTTGTTTTGCTGCTTCAGGACCTGGAAGGCTTGCTGTGATAGATGGAACCATGAATTCTACTGTCTACCAAAAAATCCTGAAGAAGAATGTCCGGCCATCTATTCGTCAACTCAAGCTGAAGCGATCTTGGGTGCTGCAACAGGACAATGACCCAAAACACACCAGCAAATCCACCTCTGAATGGCTGAAGAAAAACAAAATGAAGACTTTGGAGTGGCCTAGTCAAAGTTCTGACCTGAATCCAATTGAGATGCTATGGCAAGACATTAAAAAGGCGGTTCATGCTAGATAACCTTCAAATAAAGCTGAATTACAACAATTCTGCAAAGATGTGTGGGCCAAAATTCCTCCAGATTGCTGTAAAAGACTCATTGCAAGTTATCGCAAACGCTTG
The DNA here is from genome assembly GCF_016835505.1 of Polypterus senegalus. Lineage (NCBI taxonomy): Eukaryota > Metazoa > Chordata > Cladistia > Polypteriformes > Polypteridae > Polypterus > Polypterus senegalus. The sequence continues at coordinate 129,951,183 of NC_053164.1, read as the reverse complement.
ATTGCAGTTATTGCTGCTAAGGGTGGCCCAACCAGTTATTAGGTTCAGGGGGCAATTACTTTTTCACACAGGGCCATGTAGGTTTGGATTTTTTTTCTCCCTAAATAATAAAAACCATCATTTAAAAACTGCATTTTCTGTTTACTTGTGTTATATTTGACTAATGGTTAAATGTGTTTGATGATCAGAAACATTTTGTGTGACAAACATGCAAAAGAATAAGAAATCAGGAAGGGGACAAATAGTTTTTCACACCACTGTATATATATATATTGTCAGGGATGCCAGGGGCCATGACCCGGCCGGGACGCCAGGAGGGACCGGAAAAGGGTCAGAGCCCTGCCTGGATCACGTGGGGTTCGCCTTCCGGGTTGCTTTGGGGGACACGGGTCAAGGGCATGGAAGCCCTTCCCTGTAGGGGCCCGTGGTCACCGCCAGGAGGCCCAATGCCTTGGGACTTGTTTCCCCAGCACTCCTGCCACACCAGGAAGTGCTGGGGGGAAGATTTATGACGGCGCCCGGAGAGCAGCCGGGAGGACAGCCGGCACTTCCGCCACACTTGGGCGTGGCCAGAAGAGGATTGCCGGGAACACCTGGGGCTCATCCGGGTCCTCTATAAAAGGGGCCGTCTCCCTTCATTCGAGGCTGGAGTCGGGTGGAAGCAGGACGAGGCAAGAGGAGCTGTGGAGGCGGCCCGAAGAAAGGCATTGTGGCCAGGACTTTGGATTTGGGGTTTGTGCACGTGATTAGGGTCTGTGTGACCATTGGACTGGGTCTTTGTGACCATAATTAATTGTAAATATTGTAAATAAACGTGTGGTGGTTTGAGAAACAACATGTCCGCCTGTCTGTGCCCGGGTGCCGTTCACATCTGGCGTAGCCGGCAGGATGCTCCGCCTGTTTCAAGGCGGAGACCTGTAATAAAAAAATTTGTTGTGGACGACCCGGCGCAGCAGGAGACCCCACCCACGTGCCGCGGGTGCTGCGTGCACACAGCCCCGCGGGGTAAAGGAACCCCACGGACCGCCAGGGGTCCGCAGGAAGGCCGTTATTCCCTGATGCGGGCAGGCGGCGTGCACGGGACGAGTGCAGCGGTCTCCAACGAGCGCGCCGTTGCTGGAGGCGCCTGGGACGGCATGGCGTCAAGAAAGGCCACGCCGAGGAGGTGTCCTCGGTTTGACGAGTCCGGGGAGGTGAGTTCCCTGCCTAGCGGCAGCCGGCCCATGGGGGCCGGGCGTGTTTTCTTTATTGCAGACAGGGACTTCCGGATCCACGCCAGTGGCAGGCGATGCTGGTCTGCGGGCTCCGGCAGCACAGCGGCAGCCGCGAGGGCTGCGGAGGAGGAGACGCTGCAGCTCAAAAGGTGCCGGCAACAACAAGGCTGCCGGCAAGCACGTCGCCGCCGCAGAAGGAGAGCCAAGATGGCCGCGGACCAGAAGTCCCTCCCCCTGACAGGCACGCGATTGGACGGTGTGTCTTGTGTGCCCGCCGATGACTGCAGAGAGGCGGGACCAAGGAATGTCCATCACGGGCAGGAGGGAGACCCGATTGGGCCGGAGGAAAAGGCCCACAGGAAGTGGCCGGCGCCGGAGGCTGACAGACAGGTAGGCTCGCGCCGGTTAACTTCCTGTCTTTGCCGGCTGCTCTGGCGGAGCTGGGGGTGTCTCTTCGGCCCACCGAGCAGCGTGTGTTACAGATGCTATGTGCCCTCCGGGCTGAGGTGCTGGAACTGGAGAGGAAAGCGCCGCGGGCGCTGAGAACGTTCAATCAACAACGGACGGGCGCTGACGCTGGAATCTCCAGCCGGAGAGGTACAGCGGAGACGGTGAGTACAGCCGACTCCGTACAGCATGCAGGAGGGTCTGTTGAAAAGGCTGTGATGTTAACGATCAGTTCGAGTAAGCAGCCCTCCGACAGGAGGAGGCGCCGCTGGCTGTATGCGCTGGCGAGGGGAGTCCGAGAGGACGCTGAATGGACACGGGCTGCTAAGTGCCCGGGTCCTAGCCCCGCCCGAGTGGCTGCGGTCTTGCGCCGCACTATAGGGACGCAGACGGGACAGAGGCGCCTTTTATTCCATAAGGAGTCTCAAACCGTCATGGCGTCCCAGAGTGAACGGAGGAATAAAGGGCTGGGTGCCGATTCCTCCGATATGAAGGGACGAGACGGGACAGGGGCTCGCGTTGGTTAATACGGGGTCGCACACCGTCCAAGGCGCCCAAGAGTAAAGGGAGGATTAAGCGGCTGGGTGCCGCCTCCAACACGGTGAGACGCGTTGCTGGGTGCACGCGTACGGCTGGCCACCCTCTGGAGCGGCAGAGGGAATCCCTGAGGCCGGGCGGAGAGAGAGGCGGTGCCGGCGGCTCCATCATCGAGAGACATGGAGGCCGCGGAGAGGATGCCGATCAGGCAAGTGCCGGGTGTTTGGAGGGAGAACGCTGCCCGTGCATGGCACGAGCTGGGTGCTTTGGCAGCGGTTCTGCCCCTGTATTCTCTTTGTAGGGACGGACCCCGGCGAGCTGAAGGCACCTTCTTGTGGTGGAACAGCCCTCTGATGTCGGGCCGTCTGCGGAATGATCTCTCTGCTGGTGCGCAGGTGCGCTCACAGCTGGAGGAGCCTACGGGGGAACGAGTGGCTCGGAACAAAGGGGCGTGGAGGTCTCGGAGGGGGTCCCGATCGAGGAGGCCCCGGGGTGCCGGTAAAAGGGGGGAGCACAACCTGTGCGAGGCACAGGGATGCACCATGGGTTGGTGCTCAGATTGTGTCTCCGCCCCTGTCCCTGCTAGGAGTGCGGGCCGGACCCGGCTATCCTCGAGTGGGACCCGTTTGGGCTCTGCTGCCCTCGGGACGGGTCGCTCTTACCCACGAGAGGTCTTCGCTGGCTGTGGGGCACTGTCAGGGATGCCAGGGGCCATGACCCGGCCGGGACGCCAGGAGGGACGGAAAAGGGTCAGAGCCCTGCCTGATCACGTGGGGTTCGCCTTCGGGTTGCTTTGGGGCCACGGGTCAAGGGCATGGAAGCCCTTCCCTGTAGGGGCCCGTGGTCACCGCCAGGAGCGCCCAATGCCTTGGGACTTGTTTCCCCAGCACTCCTGCCACACCAGGAAGTGCTGGGGGAAAGATTTATGACGGCGCCCGGAGAGCAGCCGGGAGGACAGCCGGCACTTCCGCCACACTTGGGCGTGGCCAGAAGAGGATTGCCGGGAACACCTGGGGCTCATCCGGGTCCTCTATAAAAGGGGCCGTCTCCCTTCATTCGAGGCTGGAGTCGGGTGGAAGCAGGACGAGGCAAGAGGAGCTGTGGAGGCGGCCCGAAGAAAGGCATTGTGGCCAGGACTTTGGATTTGGGGTTTGTGCACGTGATTAGGGTCTGTGTGACCATTGGACTGGGTCTTTGTGACCATAATTAATTGTAAATATTGTAAATAAACGTGTGGTGGTTTGAGAAACAACATGTCTGCCTGTCTGTGCCCGGGTGCCGTTCACAATATATATATATATGCCAGCAACACTCATGACAATTACATTGTCAATCATGTTACGTTATTATTTAAATGTTTCCTTTTCTTTTTCATTACTTCTTTAACACAATACTTCTCCTCTGCGAAGCACGGGTATTTTGCTAGTATATATATATATATATATATATATGTATGTATATATCTCATGTGCGTGTGTTTGAGTGTCACAAATGATTCAGCGAAGGACGTGAGAATGTCAAAGATGATGAACGCCCTGGACCAAGAATAAAAAAGGCTTGTCAAAGCAAGTCAAAATTCAAAGCCATGCTCATTGTGTTTTTCGATATCAAGAGTGTAATTTTGGAAGAATGGGCTCCAGAAGGTACAACAGTTAACCAGTATTATTATAAGGAAGTTTTGATAAAGCTGAGAAAAAAAGTCAGAAAACAATAGCCACAACTGTGGGAAAATGGTTTCATTTTTCACCAGGGCAATGTGGTGACTTTAATCTTTTACAAAAAGTTAAATCAGTGCTTAAAGGGACACGTTTTGAGTCAGTTGATGCTGTAAAGAAGAAAACAGCGGAAGTGTTAAAACAGCTGACATAAATTGATTTGCTCCATGCCTTTGACCAGTGGAAAAAAAGACTGCAGCAATGTATTAGTGCAAATGGGGAGTATATTGAAGGGGACACGCATTAAATTTGTAATACATATAAAGGTGAGTTATTAGCCGAGACAGATCAAAAACGCTCCGTGGCTCTTGTGTTACAGTGGAGAAAGCTGCATGCATAAAATTTTTCTTGTATTCCCAAAACTTTTGGGGCTCGAGGAGCGTGACAAACATCAGGTTTTCATAGTCTTGAAATGTAGTCTGTGTCTGGCAAATACTATTGTCCAGAATCCTGCCATGGAGTTGGCCGTAGTGCATGCGATGATCTTTCGCTCGGAGCGGTTGTGGTGCGTTCAATGCCGTCGTAGAGTTCCTCATATCGGCTTCTATTCAATCAATGTGTCTGAATATGGTGACGTTGCCGTACGCCTGCTAAATGGCCCTACTGACACCAACTCAAAATCTGATTGGTTGAAGCAACAGGTTAATCGATATTTATTCTGAGTTAGAGTGCCTCCACAACAGATTGTGAAAGCCTCTCTGCCTGGCAACAAATGATGGCTGAAATGTGATTGGTTATATATTTTAATACGAAAATCCGCTTCCCACGGCTATCGAGCTGCATTACTATTACAGTGTATATGGACGAAAATACGTTCCAATTTTGACCATTACGCGTGGAATTTCGAAATTAAACATACCCAACTTTTGTAAGTAAGCTGTAAGGAATGAGCCTGCCGAATTTCAGCCGTCTACCTACATGGAAAGTTGGAGAATAAGTGATGAGTGAGTCAGTGAGAGAGTGAGAGAGTGAGTGAGGGCTTTGCCTTTTATTAGTATATTAGTAATCCCTCCTTGATCGCGTGGGTTGCTTTTCAGACCCCTCTGCGATAGGTGAAAATCCACGAAGTAAAAACTATATGTTTGTATGGTTTTATTTTATATATTTTAGGCCCTTATAAACTCTCCCACACTCTTATAAACATTTATTGCACAGTTATACAGCATAAACCCTTTGTATTCTATTAGATATTAGGTAAGATTCATTGAAATTATGCATGTAAACACACTGTTTATATGCAGTAAAACCTAAATATTATTTTAAAGATATCGAGTGTCTCCGATGTCACATATGTTACAGCCATTACGATAGACAGGCCACCAGCAATAAATACGTACAATGCAAGAAAAATTTTATACAGTAAATGTTTGTACAGTGACACTAAACATACGTACATGTACTAAGTACTCTAAGTAGAAAATTAATTATGGTTACTCACCAACAATGACACGATGACTTGTCCGATAACGATGAGTTTAGTTTTACTTCACAACAAAGGAGAGCGTTACAGTTCTCCTAAAGGAGCCTCTTCAGGCGACTGTGTAGCACCGCCATTGTTCTTCTTCCAGCAGTCTTCAATCCAAATCCCTAAATTCCAGCCAGACTACTGCCTTATTACTTCCACTTACAACTCATTTTGCACCCTGGTTAAAAGGACACTGCTGCCGTAGATCTTATATTCCTTTCCTTCTTTTTAAATAAAAAGAATCGTAGCGTCATTGATGCCGTAATGGCGTCCTACAGCGGTGTAGCTTATCCCTTCCTTCAACATATTCAAAATGTTTACCTTTTCGCAATCATTAACATCTTCCGTTGGCGCTTGGGCATGGCCCCTGAAGCAGTAGCAGGAGCAGATTGTTTTGGAGTCATAATGAAGGGCTTGACTATGCACAAAGATAAACACAAAAGAGCACAAAAGTAAACTCTTTGCACAGCGAAACACGTTGATGCTGAATGAGCGAGACGAGACTTCCTGGTTAACGCCATGGAATCGAATTCAGCGCTGCGTCGCTGAGCCATTCAGCACACAGGAACTTAACTGCGTGCTCTGATTGGTTAGCTTCTCAGCCATCCGCCAATAGCGTCCCTTGTATGAAATCAACTGGGCAAACCAACTGAGGAAGCATGTACAGGAAGTAAAAAGACCCACTGTCCTCAGAACCCGCGAAGCATCGAAAAATCTGCGTTATATATTTAGATATGCTTAAAAATAAAATCCGCGATAGAGTGAAGCAGCGAAGGTCGAAGTGCGATATAGCGAGGGATTACTATATATATATATATATATATATATATATATATATATATATATATATATATATATATATATATATATATATATATATATATATATATATATATATACTCCAGACCTCAAATAAAGGTGGTTCAAATAGAGCAAAATGAACATTTCCATTTTGGCCACACATAGTTTTTCTTTCAGTATGAAAAAATCTCACTCCACACTGAGCATACTCTCAATTTAATCTTGGTACATAGTAGCTCTTTAACCAAGCATTAATGTAAGGATGTAAAGGCAATATTTGAATATGGGTGGAAATTGTGAGTATTTAAAGAGCACCTTGTTTGTCAGTATACATTTCTCTGTCATTGTCGGTTTTACATTCTGTATCGTGGAGTACGTCCTCTGTGAGAAATGGCCATTTCTTTGTCGCACGTGCATTCTGTATGCCATACTTAACTCTCAGCAGTTTGAAATAAGCAATATTCAAACCCATATAACTTTGTGAAGGTTGCCACAACCCTAATTTTTTCCTTTGTCAGCGTATATTATGTCATAAGCTTTTGCTTAAAACCAAGGACAAGGTTCTAGCTGCAGTTGTTTGACATGTAGACACAGTAATGCCACAGGAGGTTCTGGGTGAGTTTTATGACCCTCAAAGCACTTTTAAGTATTGTCATAAAAGTTTGTCTATACTGTAGAGTAGTTGAAAAGGTATGTCTTGGCTAGAGTGACTTTGAGCTTATAGCCAGGAGTTGAGGTTAGCAAATGCCTAGCCTAACAAGGCAATGTCACAGCCAGGGCTTCAGAGAGAAAATTTTAATATAATATTTCTGAGATTAATTCAGAGAGAGACTTCTTGGGTATTTAGGTAGTGGACTAGTAGATAAGCCACCCAACCTGGAAGAGTATATCCAAAGGACTTAAGGAAGCTTAAGGAAGTTTCTTTTCTATTAATATGTTGTTGCTTTGTGTAATCTCACTGTTTATTCCTGACATGGGTTTATTTTGTTTAACAAACCTGTTTTTACGATTTTCTTTGGGCACAGATGGCACACAGGAATACTCCATATGACTGTACACACATGTGCTTCAAGCACAAGGAAAGCGACCAAAAGGGCGACTGGAAATACTGGATGCCTTAGAGCCTGTCCTGGTTTCTTTCCAGGAACTGATTAGGGTTGTGTCACTCAAGACATACCCCTTAAGCATAGCCAAATATATGCCAAGTGACCCGCTCAGCCCAGAAAGGTTGAAGGGGATGTAAATAAACTGTTCCAGTTTTGTACAGTTGGGGCTGACCAATTGCACACTCCTGTCACCATGGAGAAAAACAAAGTGCTATCTACAGAAAGTTCTCACCCATTGAACCATCAAAAGGTATTTATGATTTTGGCATAAATATTCAATGCAAAAGAAATGTATGTTTGGCATGTGTTTTCAGTTTTAATGTACAGGCTCTTTGCAATTAAAAGGAAAATATTCTAGTAGTGTACTGTTTTTCACTAGAGAACTTTATTTAAAAACAAAATGACAGGCAGATGCATAAGCAAGAAGCTCATGAAAATTCATATTGTAAATGCAGAAAAATGCACATGGAAGTGCACTTGCATTAAAAAGTGTCTCTGCAAATGCACATGTGTAAATGAGGCCCAAGGATCTACATTACTAAGATTTCATATCTTAAAAACTTGCTATATACCATGTGCTTAAAGTTAATTGTAATCATGCTTTGTGATAAGATAAACATTATCATACTCTTTTGTAAAAGAAAATTCATTCACCCATCTTCCAAACCTGCTTATCCATAGCAGGGTTATGGGGAAGCTGGAAGTGATCCCAGCAAGCACTGTGAGCAAGGCAGGACAGGGCACCAGCACATTGTCGGGTTAACACACACACACACATACTGTATATATCAGTGGCTAATTTATGATCACCAATCCACCTAAATTGCACATTTTGAAAGGAAAGGAACTCATACAGACACAGCAAGAATCTGCAAACTCCTCACCGGGAGTGCATGGGACTTAATTCCTAGTTCCCTTGTTGTGAGGCAGAAGTCTAACCATTGCACCGCCATGCTGCCCACGAGAATTTAAGTATTAGCAAAATGTTTATTTACCATGTCTATACAATGAAAGCAAAAATGGTGTTTGTTTTACCTTCCCACCCACTGTCCACCAAGATCCCACATATCCATCCCATTGGTACAGGGTAACATTACGGTTTGTGTTCGTCCACCCACTCGACCTGAAATAAAAAAAAGCAATTTTACAATAAAAACCATGGAAAATGAGGAAGTGGGAAAGTTTCTTTTCATACAAAATGCTATTATGGAGTAAAACACAATAAATAATGCTTTTAATGAAGCCAAGTGATATGGGGTGCACTACATAATGAATAACTCCAAAAAGTTAATATGTAATATGTAAACTTAATTTAAGAAAAAAAAAGTACAATTATCAGAGATGAAACACATTATTTTCACTTAATGATCTCACAATTCTGAGATTAATATTTTTCTAGTTCCAACTTTATTTCACGTCTTTTTAATTTTTTTTTCCTTTAATAACCTGAATGTTCAGAAAATTAATTAATTGCTTTTTGCTTTATCTTTTACATTTTCTCCACACTACACTAACAAATCACTTCATATGCCATAAATTTTCATTAGTCCTGCATAGAGGAAGCTATTGCAGGTTGACAGACACCCAAAATTTCCTGCTCTCTAATATTTACTTTCTATTAAGTAAATTGTTCAGTACAAGATTTTCTATTCCAAACAGGAACATTTAATTCATATGTCTCATGATCATTTGACTTAAGTTTCATTAGATCATTTCTGAACATACAATTGTGAATTTCTGTACTATATCCTACCAAGAAGATGAGAATTCAAAATCATCCATCCCTCCATTAATTTTCTAAACCTGCCTTTCATTATAAAGTCGCTGCGTGCCAGCATATTTTCTGACAGAACTGGGCAGAAAGCTGGAACAAATGCTACGTTGTCAGACAATCTAGGAATATCCCTCCAATGTCCACATTCATTTATATCAGGCCAGTACAGTGTCTCTAATTAACCTATTATAAAGATCTTTGAGGGACCTGAAGAATTTCCACATAAGCATGAAGAGAACACATAAACTCTACTCAGACAATGGCCAGGCTGAGAAACAAATGTAGATACTGCCAACATTCAAGATCAGCCTCACTCGATTTAAGTGGACACTGATATCTACAATATACCTAAAGCATTTAGGTGTGTATTGTTTTAAAATTGATATTACATTACATGACATTTTGTATGTTCATAAGATCAGCAGTGCTAGGATCATTTACCCATCCATTTTCTTAAACCAGTTATCCAAGGTTGGGTCGCTGGACAAATGGAGCTCATTGCTCATTTGGTATAAGGCAGGAACAACTAGACAGGGTGCCAGTCCATCAAAAGGTCAAACACACATAAACTAGGGACAATTTAGCAACACCAGTTCACCTAATCGGCGTGTCCCCTATTTACAAGGCAACAATACTACTACTGCAATTCTGTGCCACATTTGTTGGGATTATAACATACTCAGATCAGCTTAATATACTTCAATCTCCAAGGGCACAAGACAGAAACCAGCCCTCTAGAAGATGCCAGTGGATTACAGGGCCCTCTCTTTCCCACTCTAATATGGGGTCAATTTAGAATCACCAGTGTCTTTCAGATGTGAGTAGGAGACAATTGAATACTTGAAAAATAACCCACACAAATGAAATGACAGTACATAAATTCAACATATGTAGACTGTGATTAGGCATGGCATATGAACCTAGGAGGCTGGATCCCTGAGGCAGAAGCACTAACTACCATATAATCATGCCATCCTGACCATTTCAGGATGAGTGTACAGAACTGTAATGGTTGGAAAACTGAAAGCATTGGCTATAGATGATATAACCACTTCACCATTGTTCTTGATTGGGGACTATTATGGTGAGGAAACAGAAAAATGTGCTAAAATATACTACATTTTGCATAGGAAACAATCTGTCACAAAAACTTGATAGAATTCCTGAAGATGAGAATGTTGTACATGATAGATTCAGTAAGTCTGGTCTGTGTTAGGCTTACCAAGAAACAAGTGGAGCAGGGAAAATGAATGTATAATTAGTGGTGCCTTTGAACCTATTATAACTAACCTTTCCAGATTAAATTACTACGAGCATGGTTGCTTTCTGGTATGTTATAAATATTCATGGATAATGTACAATTAATTTTATAATTACAAAGCGTTTAATTATCATTATTTAGTAGTGTGAAATTTCAAGAAAGGGTACTTGTATGAGAAAACAGCAAATGATACGGCAAAATAATCTAAATCATGTGTGCTGCTTTTCATTATTTCTTTTGATTACTGGCTTTATAAATAATATTATCATAAGTGAATTACAAGCCTGTCAGACATACAATTCTATATCTTATTCAAATCAAATTTGACATCACCTCCATGAGAAGAAACAGTATTCGTCCATTCCTTTCTAAACTGGCTCTTCCATAGTAGGGGTGTAGGGAAGCTGAAGCCTATCCCACCAAGCACTGGGAAGAGACAAGAACAATCCCGGGACAGGATGGTGGTGCACTACATTGATAAAACTGGTAATGTTTGGGGATATTACCCTGGATCTTAATTGCTGCTTAATAACATATTATCCATGGCAAATATTGCATTTTACGGAAGGTTTAGATAATCAACTAGGTTTCTGTCAGTGATGTATCTAACTTGCATTTAGTAAAAGTGGTGCGTGGATGAACAATATTATTTGAGACAGAGTTATTCAAAGAATGTAAACATATGGTTAATATAACAATCTTTACAAGTCTTAATACTAAGCGCCAATCGTATGTTAAAGCCTTTGTAGTTTAAGGATAGGTGAATATAGGATTGTTTAGCAGGTATGCAATTGAGAATAACCTCTCGGTCCTAATGTGTCTACTGCTTTGCTAACTGTAGTGGACGGCATACATGGACTGGCATCCCGGCCAGGATTGAACAAGAATCCTTATTCAGCTAGGAGGACAGTACAGTGGAAGGTCTGAATATACTCCTGAATATTTTCTCACCCAGTATGCTAAATGGCACCATTCCTATGTTGGATTCCCCCACGGACAACTGCAGGGCATTCTGGGACCTGTAATACCATAGGGAAGCCCTGTTGGGTTCAGTGGAGGACAACAGGAGGAACTACTGGAATTCACAATCCCTACCTTTAGGGACTGCTGTTCAATCCGGAATCGCTTCCAACAGGCTATGCCCTAGAACTGGAAGTACTCCTTAATATAGTTAAAAGAAGCCGTTCAATTTCAAGTGGCAAAGTTGGAGTTGGGTGAAAGAGGACAAAGCTATGTCATATTTGCCTTTTTCCAAGGTACCTGTGTTAATAAACCTTTTATTCAAACTGGGACTTGTGTTGGTGAGGGTGTGTCTGGGGTTTGGGGAGCTGCATCTCCCCCTTGTGGTCACATACCATATTGTGAGCGCTCAGCCAAGGGATTTCTGCTTAGTTGGCATTAATCAGTGGTAAGTATGGTATATAAAGCAAAATACACAGAGAATAGTCTGTGCAGGACTTCTTATACCAAAATGAATATTACATCTAGCGTGAAATACCTAATACACAAAGGTTTTAACTGACAACAAAGAAAAGGATTCTTCTCATATTTAATCAGTGAATAAAAACAAACCTTTTTAGACAGACATGCATATTATATATTGCACAGTAAATTGCCTTTTTTACAGACTCTACTACCACATTTTGCAGTAAAAAAAAATAAACTTTGATCTTTGGTACAATATAAGATATTGCCTAATCCATATTTATGATGTGGCAATTCTTGCACACATTTCATCATACAAAGCAAACTTCAAATGGAAATTCAGATGATGTGTTTACATGCAGCCAACTTCAAGATCTAAAATTTCGAACAGTCTTATACTCTGACTTAAACAAAATACATTAGACTAAACAGATGATCCACCAAGTATGGAAATTTCATCATAGCCGTGGACTCCCTCTGTCTACTGTCTTACTGTTCTAAAATGAAAATTATTCTCGTTGTCTTTGTGGGGGCATGTGAGAGTTGGTATTAAATATTTAAAACTGATCATGTTTGAGAGAAATGGCATTAAAAGGCTCTACTGGCACTAAAATTTAATTAGGTTATTTCTGGCATTACTTTATTATATTTTTTTTTTTGGAAGTACACTTCAGTTCTCACAAGCTGACTTCCACAATAATTATATTGAGAGTTATTAGCAAATTAAAGGGTAGCAACAAAATGCAATATAAAGTGATTATAGAGAATTGTTAGCTATGATAGAAACAAGTGTAAGTCTCTGCATGCGTCTTCTGAGATGGACTTTTGCCCCGACCAGGGTTAGGTCCCCCTTTGTGCTTAGCAATACCAGTTACTTGCTACCCTGAAATGAATAACTATGCTACAAAATACAAGGATGAATGAATGCCTGAAAAGTTTCCAAAAAAGTTTTTAAGGTACAATTAATTTTATGTATACTAGGAAAGAGGTAGAGCTGTATTTTTAACACTAATTCCCAATTACAGGAGTAAATGCCTGGGTTATGCACTGTTTGTTCAGCTAGTCTATGAAATATTAGCACGAACTACAAAATAAAGTAGCCAAAATTACCATAAATTATAAAAATAATGATTATGATCATTTAAAACTGTTGTTCTTGTTATCATTTGTACTGTTAATAGAACACTTTACTATTGTTAAAGTGAAATGAATACATTCTAATGTTGCCTTTCCCTGTTCCTTCAAATAAAAGCTTGGAAGCTTCTCAAAAGCACCGTTGTGCTCTGCCATTTTAGCAGACATGAGCATATCCACAGCAGACTACTTTAATGAAACAGAGTTAATGCCAAGTTTTAAAAATAATTCATTCAAATCATAGTATGTAGTAATGCAGTGTTATTTTATCAACAAATTAGAATCATTTCATCCTGAGCTTTCATACTGCCTTGATTATCTTTGATGCTATCAATGAAAATGTTATTCCTGCTTAACCCCTAGCAAGGTTTGGAAGGACATAAAAAGTATTTACTGTAAATTTACTACAATTGCACATTAAACAGAATTACACTGCTACTTAGGATAGGGCAAGGTAGGCATAAAGCTAGCAGAGGACCTTCTCAAGAGAAAGATGCCTGCATTTAAAGTGACAGAACATTTTAGCATCCTAATGTGGGAAAACATGGACCATTAGCAGAACATGTACAAAGGATTGATGCCCAAGAAATGACACCTCAGTGACCTGGTAAAAGGCAACAAAAATTTAGAAAAGTATTCCAATGTAGTGCTCCTAGCCAAGTAACTAAATACAAATTTGAATTCTTTAGAAAAAGAAAACCGGAAGACATGCTGTCCACTAAACAGCAGCATGTCGTCCAGGATTGGAAAAGATGGTACAGTGTTGCTCATTTTGAGGAACAGGTCAAAGGAGAGATAATGTTGACATTGCCTTTTTAGGGCTGCAGTAAAATGTAGATTGCTAGGAGGAGAGGCAGAGCTTAATTGTCTAAAAGCAGAAAATGGATGAAGTTACCACATTATTTATGTTTACATTCATCTCAAACCAGAAAGAAATTGAATCTGCAGGAGAGGTAGGATGGAAGTATAACGGCTAAAGGAATGGAAAACAAGAGATATTGGAACTAAGAAGGGCTCAGCGGTAGCATTTTTTAGGTGGACAACTTCACAAGCCACCTCACTTTTTTGCTCTCCTTTTATCAAATATTTTGAAAATATTTACTGCGTGTCTGGAATCGTTTTTGGTTGGAAAATGGCTCATGGCAATATTTCACCTCAGTAACAATTCAAATGTTCTACCTGGAGAGATGGTTTGAATTTTTACATTCAGATGTTCATACTTTCAGCAATAAATGAACCAGTCTCAGCAGCACATTTTGTTAATTCTGTTTGATGTCAACACAGACATCTTGAGCTTGTTAATATTCTTTAGAGCAGTGTTTCCCAACCTCGGTCCTGGAGGCACACTGTGGCTGCAGGTTTTTGTTCCAACCAGATTCATAATCAGTCACAACACCTGATAACACTGATCTCATTTAATTAGGTGGCATTATTTTTCTTTTATTCTACATTCAGAAAAGCACAGCATCATGATTTTTACATTTATAAGACATTTTGATATATTTCTGCTTTGGCTATAGATTTAAAATGCTTCACTCTCTTTTGTTGATTTCATTATATTTTTCCCTTTCTCTGTTTAGTTTTTCCCTTTCATTGTATCTTATTAATGACAATTAAAAATGAGCAGAGCTAACGCCCAGGAAAAACAACACTGAAGAATCAAAGGCTGCAACTACTTTAGCGTCAGACCCACTAATTAGTAAATAATGGATTAATTAAACAATTAGAACACCTAAAAAAGTAGAATTAAAATCAATATGAAAATACTGTTAAAAAGTAAAAAATACATTATTCACATATAACTGCTTGGTACATTTTAACAAATATATATATATATATATACTTTTTTTTGTACCAAACTTAGTTTTGTAATTTCCATATTATTCCCAAAACACAAGACTTGGGAATTAACACCTCACTTAATTAGCTTAGGAGTTCAATTAAAAACAGAAGCTGGAACAAAAACCTGCAGCCACAGTGTTCCCCCAGGACCGAGGTTGGGAAACACTGCTTTAGAGCATATGAAATGCAAACAGAAGATAAAAAGGACTCAAGTATGTCTGTTTTCTTGTATTTTACACACAGGTTTATCCTAGTAAGGTTATTAGAGTTTTTAAACATTGTATTTCTCCATTTTTTTAGTTTGTGTTGATAGAGGTTTAATGTATTGTCTATTAATGGCAGGTGTAAATATTGGTTTTCTGAGACTACAAAACAAAATGTACATATGAAAACGCTTATTTTAAATACATTTATTACTATTATTATATGAAAGTCAGACTAATGCCACTTATGAATTAATTCCATTCCAGTCCCTTTTCTGCTCCCTTCCTGGAATGTCCCTCCTACAGCATAAGATCATGTAACCCTCATGCTTATTGACTCACAATCCAATCAGAAGACAGAGGGTCATCAGCCTGCATGACAGGAGCTTCACAGCACAACAGCTTGTCTTCTGATTTGGGTCTGCCAGATCTTTTCTTATCAGAGTTTCTTCCAGTTTCCAATCGCCTTTTAATTGTGTAGGATACTGTACTCACTGACACTTTGATATTTTTTTGCAATTTCTCTAAATGAAAGGCCTACATGTCTAAGGGTAATAATGTTCTGTTGCATTTAATTTGTTAGATGATGTTTTAATGTCATTATCACTGGAATTTGCAACTTTCCTGAGTGTAGCAATAGAGGCTGTTCCAGCTCTGCTTGCTTTTATGTAATTGGCAGAAGTTGGGAAACTTGTACAAATTGTTTGTTTGCTTCAGCTTGCAAGGCTTAATTTACTTTAATTGCTGCAGAACATCTGTAGGGTTGTAACCTATATGTAATATTCCGAAACTTCCCTTTATTCAATTTTTTTCTAACGCTAAACTTTTAAATTTAAACTTCTGGCAGTATAATGCTTACCTTTTCCACATTTAGGTCTTTCATTGCATTTCAACTCATTACATTTGAAGAAAAACAGGAAAGGCGAAGATGTTCTAAACTTTTTACCAGTAGTGTATATGTTTGAGAAACTGAGATATTTTGTTAACTGTTTAGGAATGGCTATTTCTATGAATGCTTAGAAATAATCATTTTGTTTTAAACATACCTGGTTTTAACCTGAATATATAGTATTAACTCCAAAATGCAATGATTTATTGAAAACACATTTAAGGCCCTCCAATTGACTGCTCAGCACTGTTTTCTGACTTGACAGGGGCTCTACGCCAGAAATCCAGAAGTAGGTTTGTGAATAGTATATGTTACATTTAATTAACAGTAAAAAAAAATGTAATACTGTGAATAATATGCTTAGAGGCATTTTTTCACGTGCACAGTATATAAGAAATTGTTAAGATTTCAAACCACATACATTTACTTCTAAATTGTTACTTTACGTCATTTATTATGCAGAACATAGCTACTTATAGACCGATCCACCCTCAACATTTGGTTTATCGCTAACCTTTGCCTTCCAGCACCAGCACTTGCAGTTGTGGGCTTGATTTCAGCAGCTCCCAAGCAGCAGTGAGACCCGACAGACCCGCTCCAACGATCACCACGTCCCACATCGCAGCGCCATTGGCAGGGACCGAGAGCTGCAGGGCTGCAGCCCGCTGACTCTTTCTTCCCATTTTGATCAGTTAATGCAACGCCTAGCTTTGGTGTATCTCTTGCTGACAAGGGGAACTGACTGAAACAAAACGAAAGTACTGACAATTGGTGCTGCCCAATCTGTTTGACGCATGCTTGAACACTTTACGACATGAAGGCTTTCAATACGCACGCGCGCGCTGATCGGGCCAGCCACAGCATAGACATAGAATTACTAGACGCCGCATGACCGGCAGCATCGTACGTCCACGTCGCCGCCACATTGCGAGTGGCACTACTGTGGCGTGAAGTAATGGATAAAGATGCCTTCTCACGCATGTGCTGCTTTGGATTGTACAAACCGCTGTATGCTCTAAATTTGATCCCGGGGGATTCAATTTTAAAGGTAGGGCTGAATAATTGTTTCGGTTATGGCCATTAGACAGTCTCGTTTTATAATCTTAGCACTCAAGGTCACCTTACAATAAAATTAAACAACATTAGTAAAATTAAAACAAGAGGATGATAAATCAAAAAACAATTAGCAAACAAGCAAAGATAACTGGCAGTAACAGTGCAAAATTCACAATTGGTATGCTAGTTTGAAAAGAGAAGTTTTGAGGGCAGTTTTAAAATGTGTTATTGAATCGAGCTAACGTATATGAGAGGGGAGAGAGTTCCCGAGTTGAGGAGCACTATGAGAGACGCTCGAGCTCCCATAGCACTGAGTCTGTGTGGTACAGAAAGTAGAGCTGCAGCTGCAGATGAGGATCTGAGTGAGCGAGAGGAGTACAAGTCTGGAGGAGATCAGTGAGGTTGTGGAGAGCTTTAAATGTTCAGTGGGATTGGCTCCAGCAGACCCCCGTGACCCTGTATTTGGATTCAGCGGGTTAGAAAATGGATGGATGGTATTGTATTATGTAGTTAACGGGGAGCCAGTGATGTTGAGAGAGAATAGGTGTAATATGTTCAGTGGATTTAGAACAGCAGGTTATTATCCTGGCAGCAGAATTTTGAATATGTTTTAAGCGATTGATACATTTTTGGGGGTTGCCAGATAGAATAGCATTACAGTAATCCTATACGTCAGGTGACTCAGGCATTAACCAATACTTCAGTACTGTGTTGCGTAAGAGCAGGACGAAGTTTAGAAATGTTTTGGAGATGGAAGAAAGCAGTCCGAGAAATGTTACTTACATGGGAGGAATTATTTAATAATAATAATAAAAACAATAATAATTATTATCATTATTTAATAATTGCCATTATTAGTGTATAAATGGATATAAATACTTGCATGTAAATAACTCGACAAAATCTGTTGTATGTAAACAATACTGTTTTAAACGTTATTGTCTTTTCATCAGAAAACCCGGTTTCCACGTCAACCTGTATTAGTTTAAATGGCACTTTTGCCACTTGCAGTAGGGCGGACGCGCTGACGTATTGTGTCGATTGGGCAACATAGTGAATGGGGCGTCTACCTGTAATATGTCTATGCTGACACACACCGCATGCGCTTAATGAAAAAAACAAAAAAATCCACTTTACGACACGGCCGATCTGAACTGTGCATGCCGATTCACAACTTGACATTACGGTATATTCATTTTAGTTTCGCTTTGGTTGACCATAATGAGATTATTCATCCTGCAAAATAAATGAAGCAGCTTTCTTGGCGTAATGTTGATATCCAAGGTTTGATCGCATTAAGGGGAAGCATAGGTGTGCACACCTGATGAGCCCCAATTAGGGCGAAACACGTGTATTCTTTGTATTATTTGGCAGGTACTGTGTGTGTACATATTATATAATAAGTATGTAGTGTTTTTATTTTTCCACTCACGTAATAAATTAAAGTCCACTTTCCGTTTTGATATATTGTTGCAATTTCCCTTTTTACAGTAAGTTGCTTACTGCTATAATTCATATTTGTAATATGTTTGTTCTTAGTGATGTGTTTTTAATGTTGTTTCAAGGTGTCTCTGTAACCCGAAACCAAACTTACCTATTAAGACAATAAAGTTGAACTGAATTTAACAGCTGTAAAATAAAATATTCTCCAGTAACTGAACAGAATTTAACAACATGAAATAGTTCAGTTTATGATGAACACCATGTGGACAGAGTGCCGTGATATTCTTTCTTACAAGTTTAGTCAACATAACAAACCATTGTTTGTGTGCAGACTCATCTCATGTGAATGGTTTTATTAACCCATATTGATACAGAGACAGTTCATTTTTATAACTTTAAGAAAAGAAAATACAATACACTTTTTCATACATTTTTATTGAATAAATACTGTAAATGGTATGTTTAAAAATAACAAAAGTAAAAGATCTGTAAACAATGTTTCTCAAAAGAAAAAAAATATACACACACACATACTGTATACAGTATATGAGTAGAAAAATCAGTAATCATAAAGATGTATAAAAGGTAAATGCATTTAACTAGAACACAAATACAGTAATCCCTCCTCGATCGCGGGGGTTGCGTTCCAGACCCCCCCGCGATAGGTGAAACACCGCGAAGTAGAAACCATATGTTTGTATGGTTATTTTTATATATTTTAAGCCCTTTATAAACTCTCCCACACTGTTTATAAATATTCCCTGCACAGTTATACAGCATAATCCCTTTGTATTCTCTTAGATTTTAGGTAAGATTCATTGAAATTATGTATGTAAACACAATGTTTATATACAGTAAAACCTAAATATTATTTTAAAGATATCGAGTGTCTCCGATATCACATATGTTACAGCCATTACGATAAACAGGCCACCAGCAATAAATACTGTGGTAGATAGGGGGCGCTCTCGCTCCCTTGAACCCCTGTCCACGACTCCAAACACCAGGTAAAAGTCCTCAAATTGACTTTATTCTTCAGCCACAGTGTACAAAAACACCCTCTCCTCCACAATACACAATACAAATCACTAATAATAAACAATAAACCAATCCTCCAGCTCCCAGACGCGTTGCCACCCTTCCACCCAGCTCAGCTCGCCGTCTGGGAGCTCCCACAGTCCTTTTATATCTCCTGACCCGGAAGTGTTCCCAATCCCCAGTCCATGTGACTCTCAATCACTTCCGGGTCAGGTACAAGTTCTTTTCTTCACCCTAGAAGCATGTCATTCCTCTTGTCCACATGTGCTTCCGGGGCGTAGGGAAAATATCCATTGCTCCACCCTGCAGCATCCCCTAGTGGCCCCAATGGCATCCAGCAGGGCTGTGCATAAAAACTCCATTGTCCATGATGCCCTGCTGGTCTTCTGGGGACCTCCATGCTGCAAGGAGGGCTCTACCTGGCGGCTTGGGGGTATTGGCTGGGATAAACGGCCGGCCATCCTCCACAATATGTACAATGCAAGAAAAATAGTATACAGTAAATGTGTGTACGGTGACAGTAAATGTGCGTACATGTACTAAGTATTGTAAGTAGAAAATTTAATTATGGTTATTCACCAACAATGACACAATGACTTGTCTGATAACAATGAGTTTAATTTTACTGCACAACAAAGGAGAGTGTTACAGCCCTTCTAAAGGAGCCTCTTCAGGTGATTGTGTAGCACTGCCGTTGTTCTTCTTCTGGCAGTCTTCAATCCAAATCCCTAAAGCAAATTCCATCCAGACTACTGCCTTATTACATCCACTTACAACTCATTTTGCACCCTGGTTAAAAGGACTTTGCGGCTGTAGATCTTTATATTCCTTTCCTACTTTTTAAATAAAAAGAATCGTAGCCTCATTGATGCTGTAATGGCGTCCTACAGAGGTGTAGCTTTCCCTTCCTTCAATAAATCCAAAACGTTTTCCTTTTCGGCAATCGTTAACATCTTCTGTTGGCGCTTGGGCACAGCCCCTGAAGCAGGAGCAGATTGTTTTGGAGCCATAATGAAGGGCTTGACTATGCACAAAGATAAACACAAAAGAGCACAAAAGTTAACTCTTTACACAGCGAGACACATTGATGCTGAATGAGCGAGACGAGACTTCCTGGTTAACACTGCATTCAGCACACAGGAACTTAACTGCGTGCTCTGATTGGTTAGCTTCTCAGCCATCCGCCAATAGCGTCCCTTGTATGAAATCAACTGGGCAAACCAACTGAGGAAGCATGTACAGGAAGTAAAAAGACACATTGTCCGCAGAACCCGCGAAGCAGCGAAAAATCCGTGTTATATATTTAGTTATGCTTACATATAAAATCCACGATAGAGTGAAGCCACGAAAGTCGAAGCGTGATATAGCGAGGGATTACTGTACAATGAAAATGGCCAACAATGGGGAGGTGTTAAAACCTATTACCGAAAGGAAACACAAATATATTTACAGATTCTTTCCTTAGCATTTAAAAAAAATGTTAGCCAAGGTTTTGAACACAGTAAAAGTGAATCATTGCATTTGTCAAAAAAAGGAAAAATGCTATTTTAGCTTTATGAACAAGATACTGCTCAAGAGTCCAGCAATATTCCATGAAAAATGTGTTCTATTTAAACTGATATTTTTCCTGATCTGTCCCTTAACATTTGTTCAGTAATAACATTTCTATATCACCTTTGCTTACTAGTGTAGCTCAAATTGCTCTCTACAAAAAAATTGAAGGCATTATAAAAGTAAATAAGAAGCAAATGGAGGGGTCCTTCTCCTTTGTAATAAATGCACTGCATGGTCAAATGGCTAGGGACAAAGACAAACTTGCAGCTTTCAAGGATGTTGGAGATAATAAACCTCTGGGGTTCCCAAGCCAAAGCCAGCACAGCCCCCTCTGCACATCCCAGCATACATAATTGTGGCTGTCTCAGTCCAATTCCATTTCAGGACATCTTGTGAATTTTGTTGCTCTCTGGCATCATAGGCAGTTTGAGTTGATGTAACAGACAGTGGAGATGCAGGGGGCACCACTGCAATTAACTGGAAAAAGAAAACGAGAAAAACAGCAGAAGTTAGTGCCCAGTGCAGAGCTTACAAACTGTACACAGTACCATTTCTAATCGGTTACAATCAATGCAAGTAATTAAGAAAAAGCAAAATTAGAAAAGTGGGCTTGTTGAAGTTTTTTGAAATGCTTGGCATTTGTAGCCTGGCACTTCTCTATTGGCAAAGTATTCCAGATTTTGTTGCATGAGTACAGAAAGCTGCCGGTTTTTATGGTTGATCTTGGAATTAAAAGCAAAGCAACGTTTGAGAAAACAAATGTTGGGAGCAGACACTCCAAAATACAGGCAGGGTCTAAAATATTCAGAGCCTTCTATATATTTAATAGAACCTTGAAATCAATTCTATGTGAGACAGGCAGCTAGTGTAACGAGACTGAGATGGTTTTCAGAAGAAAAAAAAAAAATAGGCCAATACTTCGTGATCACTTGGCAAAGGCACAGCAGATTAGAGCAGAGGTTTGGAGTATTCTAGAAGTGCCGGGCAGGAGGGCCAGCCACTACTTCAACATGACACACATCTCTCCATCCTTCTTCTTTAACTGCTACCCCATAACATGACCGGGCACTTCTACTTCACTTTGCAGGCTTTGCAGGAATTGTGCACAAATCACTTCTGAAACTGAAAGCCTCAGTAGTCTTACCTGTAGAAATAGCAAATCTAACATGAACTGCACATCATCCCGAATTGGGAATCTTAAAAGCAGGAGAAAACCACATCCAATTATGTCTGAGTATTCGGGTACACTGACATCTGTTCAGCCGCATGGAAGGCTGGTTACCACCGGGCATCCTGTAGGGTCAAGAAAAAAAAAAATACAATAAAAGGGCATTGCTTTTCTAACTGTAGCAATAAGAAATGTTATTTTTAAGGAGCAAGCCTTCTCCATTATATTCAGTTAAAGGTATGTGTTTGTATTTCTATTAGCTTATGACACATGACAACAGCAAGTGCCCAGCCTGCCATTATGCCACATCAGACGCATACCACACTTCTCTCTGATGGCTTTGGATATAAATTTTCAAAATTGCCTGTTTTGTGCCATAGAATTTTTTCTACTAAATAAAGTTAAAGAAATCCATTTAAAAATTACGAATAAATAGTGCCCAATTAACAAATTAATTCATAATTTTGACATTAATATATCCCCAAAATGTATTTTTTGTACAAATGAAGACAAATCCTTTTATTTCTGCTCCCATTCTAAAATTTTTATAAAGATTTACTTCTGGTACTATCTTGAATGACAAACCAATATCTAGATAGATAGATAGATAGATACTTTATTAATCCTAAGGGGAAATTCACATAATCCAGCAGCAGTATACTGATACAAAAAACAATATTTAATTAAAGAGTAATAAAAATGCATGTAAAAACAGACAATAACTTTGAATAATGTTAGCATTTACTCCAAGTTTGGGGGAGAAAGTATCTCCTCAGTCTGTCAGTGGAGCAAGACAGTGACAAAAGTCTGTCACTAAAGCTACTCCTCTGCCTGGAGATGACACTGTTTAGTGGATGCAGTGGATTCTTCATGATTGACAGGAGTTTGCTTAGTGCGCGTCGCTCTGCCACAGATGTCAAACTGTCCAGTTTCATTCCTACAATAGAGCCTGCCTTCTTAACAAGTTTGTCCAGGCATATAGAAATACATATATAAAAACAGGTGTGAGACATCCTTCTTCTTTATGCTGCTTCCCCAGCACACCACCGCGTAGAAAAGGGCACTTGCCACAACCATCTGGTAGAACATCTGCAGCATCTTATTGTAATAATATTATTATTATCTCACTGTTTAATTATTGTGCTTTTTCTGTTGAAGACTAAATGTCAGAAGATGCAGTAAATGCAGTTTCTTTGCATCGTAAATTTCCTATTCATAAGTGTATAAAGTTCATAATGTTAGACCCTCTATTACATCTTTCTGTATGGACATTAATATGCTAGAAATAGCTTTAAAAATGGAAAACGCACTAAAGCAATTAAAACGTGTAAAATTCTGATCTGCTTCATTAACAATTTGTAATGCTATTATCTGCATCCCGCTATCTTGTAATAACTTAGTTGTTGCTACTCCTGTATGTAATTTAGCCTTCATCATTATATTTAACTTTATTATGGAAAAATTTATTGCATTGATGTAATCTGATATCAACATAATAAAAAAATATCGATGGCTTTGGAGGGCACACTTTACTTTAATTCTATTTCTAATTCGACACCTCGATTACGTTGTTTTGATTAATTGTTAGCATGCCGTTCACTATTTAAAAATGTGAACAAATGTTAAAAGAAACACACCACCAAATGCTAATAGGGTGTTAAGAAATAAATAAAATACATCCATTAACCCAAATACAGAAAATGTTGTAACTGTCATATTTAAACCACGAGATTACGAAGGTCGCGTTGCAACTTAAAATGAAAACCCTTTTTGCATTTTTCATCAATATTATGTACTTACAAAAAGCTATACTTATCCATTATAAAGTTCACAGACACGAGTTGCATTTCATTTCACTCCCTCTTCATTCAATTGAAGTTAAATTTTTCAGGTGACAAATTTTCTTCCAAGACATTATAAAATTCAAAAGTTGCCATCTTTTCCAGTAAGAAGTTCACTTACAGACGGAGATAAACGGCAACACAAAAATTACTTGCAAGTACAATTAAAACCCCAGGGAGGGTCAAAGATGGCGGAGTAGCAACCTTTTTGTAGGCTCCGGAACTTTTTCAGTTTTAGTCCTGGATTTATGAACTTTTTTTCACAATAACCCAGTATTTGTGGACCAAAGTTAACCGCTATCCAAATAACCAACTATTGTATTTAGCAAATTCACCATAATTACTTTGTCTTTTTTGATAACTACACTGCGAATAAGATGGATCATGATTTCAACTTGTCGGTGCTCAGAGAGGCGTGTGATGACGATGATACTGAAGACCTGAAAATCGATGAAACTACATCCAAAGAACACAAAATTAACTGGGCTCATACACCAACAAAAGGTCCGAAACCCGAAGAAAATAAAAGGGACATGAGCCCAGAAAATGGAGGATGAGAATACCGTCTCAGCTATCCTGCATGCAGTCAACATCTTAATGCAGAAGGTGGACGAACAGACGTCGCTGCTGTGAAAGTTTGAAAAGAGTATTGATGTGAACAGAGCAGAAATAAGAAAAAACAAAGAAGGGATAGCCATGCTCCAGGAGAAAATTGTTGAGCTTAAGAAAGAAAACGGATTTCTGCTCAGCTCTAGTGAGGAACAAGCTCGTTACAAAAGGAGGTGGAATCTGAGGCTAACTGGTCTTCCCGAGAAAGATGACGAAAACACGAGAGAGACAGTCATTGGGATACTCGCCAGAGTTGTGCCTATGTCTGTGGATAGACTTCAAGAAACTGTCGACACTGCATCGATTAGGAAGAAAGGGAAACGCTGCATCCTCCATGACCCCGAGAGCCATAATCATCCAGTTCAGCATGAGAACGATCCGGGATGACGTCTGAAAGAAATCATCTCTTTGCAGACTCTCGCATCTCTCGAACATCTGCTTTAAGGAAGACTTCTCCAAAGAAGACCAGGAGGATCAAGCCAAACTGTGGCCGATGGTCCAGGAAGCCAGCAGTAAGGTGAAGAGAGTGTTTTTGAAGGAAGGCTACACTCTGATTGACAACCAAAGAGTGAACCCTGAACTGAATATTATGTTTCACAGTTTCACTTCACAGGTAGGCTGATGTTAAATCGGCTTTAATATTTCATGTTCTCTGATTGTTAAGGGTTATTGCACTACTTGTTTATACGAAGGACACAGCTGCTCGTTCCTGGGTGTCTAAATTTTACTGTTTATTCAAAAAGTTTACAGAGGTTTTTATGTTATCTTTTTATCTTGTTGAATGCTAGGGGGCTAAAAAACACTGAAACGCAAGGTAATTTTTCTTTTCTGCAAGGAGCAAAAGGCTAACTGTGTTTTCTTGCAAGAGACCCATTCAGTGGAGGCAGACACTAAGTTCTGGAAAATACTGTGGGGAGACTCTGTTTTCTTTAGTCATGGGACATCTCATTTAGCTGGAGTGATAATTTTATTTAATAGGTTTCCGGGTAATGACATAGACTATAAAAGTGATTCTGATGGACATTGGCTAATGGTGGTGTCAGAAATTCATGGTTCAAACTATAATGTGTTATGTGTGTATGGATACAATAATAGAGCACAGAACAAAAAACTTCTTACTTTCCTATGTGAAAGATTGGAGCAATGGAAGTTGCGTTATTCAGTCGACAAGATTATAATGGCAGGAGACTTTACGTTTTCCATATAGCGCATCATGTCACATTTTTAATGATCATATTCTTAACGTGGTCACCAGAGTCAGCCTGTGCAACTATTGGAGACTGAAAAATCCCACTACAACTCAATACACTTGGTTTAATTCCTCAAACAATGGTCAATGTTCAAGGATAGATTGCTGGTTAATTTCAAACAATTTGAGCAATGATATTTCAAAGTGTGAAATCTCAGCATCTCCTCTAACTGATCACTATGTGATTTCTTTGTCCATTTCATTAACTAAAGAGGGACCTCGTAATCTTATTTGGAAGTTTAATACCAATCTTCTAAATAATGAAAACTTTTGTACTGAAGTGAAACAATTAATTAATTGAGGAAATTTGCCATCTGGAAATGTCAAGTTTAAGCAAATGGGAATGGTTCAAAATCAAAGTTAAATAGGTGGCAATTCAAATAAGCAAATCCTCTACTAAACAGAAAAAATATGAGCAACAAAACATTATTGAGGGCATTAATAAGTTATGATGCAAACAAGATTTATCATTGGATGAACAAATACAACTAAACAATTTTCAATCTCAATTAGACAAACTGTTTTTTGAGAAAGCAAACAGTGATTTTATTCGCTTAAGAGCCCAATGGATTGAAGAGGGGGAAAAAAAACTCTTTCTTCTTTTAATTTGGAAAACCAGTGACAAGCTAAAAAAAATTCAAAAACTGATTATCAAGCGGGTTACAACTGATGATCAAGACCAAATAAATGAGGAAATCTTACAGTTTTACAGCAACCTTTATGTTAAATTATTCTGCGGATAATGGTACTGCATTTCTTGGGAAAATTAAAGGTTTTATTAAAACACTGGAGGAAGATTTGAAGGGTTTTACAGAGGGTGACCTCAGAATTGATGAGCTGGACAAAGCAATTAGACAAATGCCCATGGGCAAATCACCAGGAATTGATGGGTTAATGGTAGAATTTTACTCCTTTTTCTGGAATGATATTAGAGTAATGCTTTACAATGGCTATTTAGAATGTATCTCAACAACTAATCCCTCCCCCACAATGAAACAAGGTCTCATCACTCTAATCCCAAAACTGAACAAAGACAAACTTCTATGGGATAATTGGAGACCCATAACCCTTCTGTGCAATGATTTCAAATTATTGGCTCATGTTTATACAAACCGTTTGTAGTGATTAACACATATAGTGGATGAATGTTAGTCGGCTTTTATAAAAGGAAGAAATAAACATAATCATATTAGACTGATTCTTGATATGATTGATTATCGAGAGCTAATTAAAACAGAAAGCCTGGTGTTATTTCTAGACTTTTATAAAGCTTTTAAAACTGTTGAACATTCTTTTTTGCTTGAAATGTTTTGTTTTACACTAATATCTTTAGCTCGCTTTCCTTTAGTCCCGGAATGACCCCTAGGTTTGAGGTGAAATGAGGTATTCAACAGGTATGCCCAATTTCCCCTAAGCTGTTCATACTGACCACTCAATTACTAGTGCTAATCATCCAAAATGACCCCGATCTATGAAGCATAACCATTTTTGACAAAGAATATAGAATCAGTCAATTTGTGAACGATACAGCTGTTTTTAAAAAACAAATCCATGGTAATTAAAACTCTCGATATTATTTCTTTATTCTCCCAGGCTTCAGGACTATGTCTGAATATTAAAAATGCGAATTATTACCTATCCACACATGTTCTGATTCTAATATTGCTTCAATAAGAGTAGAACCACAAGTGAAATATTTAGGAATAGTGGTATCTAAAAACATGATCAGAAGGGAAGACACCAACATCTGTAATCGTATTGTCGATATGAAGAGATCTCTTAGTCATTGGCTGACCAGAGATATTGCTATATTTGGTAGAGTCATCCTTTCCAAAGCTGAAGGTCTATCCAAATTAATTTACCCATCTTATTCTCTGTATGTCTCTCCCCAAAACATAAAGAAAGTGAACTCAGTAATTTTTCAATTTCTATGGAAAAATAAAACCCACTATATTAAAAATCACAGTTAGTAAAAGATTAGGATAAGTGTGGTGTTAAAGCCTTAGACTTTGAATCAATGGTTGGAACATTTTAAGATTGGCTCAAAGCTTGTTTATCACAATCTGATTCCATGTGGTTTCATATACCCAGATCTGTTTTTTAAAAAAATAGCAGGAATTGAGATTCTATTAAAATGCGACTTTGAGATTAGTAAAATTCCTGTTAAATTATCTAGTTTCCACAAACGGATCCTTTCTTTCTGAAAAATGATATTCACACACTACTTTTCTCCCCACATGTCTACCCTATGGAACTACAGAGTGATAACAGTTAATAGAAAGTCATTATTTAATAGAAACTGGTTTGAGAGTGATATCTTGTTTGTAACTGATTTGTTGGACTCAGAAGGCAATCTTTTAGATTATATGTCCTTTTTGAAGAAATTTAAATTAGGTTGTACTCAAAAAGAATACAGGCAGGTTTGTCAAGCAATCCCATTGGCATTAAGGCAGTTAATGTACAACATCATGTTATATTCAGAAGTCAAACCAGCATTGCGAAACTTAAGAATTGGCAATTGTAATCTAAATGATAGTTAAGGTTATTAGAGCAAATTTTAAATCCATTATTTTTCATGATTTTAACTCGGGAAAGCATTTGCAAGTTTTTAACGGGGATCAGTCAATTCTTGAAAAGGCTTTTTCTAAATTTAAGTGGCCTGTTTCCTCAAAAATTAAAGAAACAAATTTCAAAATAATTAGTAATATATACCCGGTGGCAGAATTTTTAAAAAGAATATTTAAATTTGAGGTGGACCTGTGTTCTTTTTGTAATTCAACTTGTGAAACATTACAACACTTGTTCTTTTCATGTCCTGTTTCGGACAAGTTTTGGTTAGAAATACACAGCTGGTTATCATCCAAGGTTAATGATATCCCACACTTTGACTTCTCTCATATTATGTTCTACATGGATAACTTATACCCATCTGTCTCTGATATGATTAACATTGTCGTTCTCTTAGGTAAATACCATATACACTGTAGTAAGTGGAGAAATAGCAAACCGACTTTTACATGGTTCATTAATGATTTTAAACAATACTTCCTATCACTTAAACTGAAATCCAGCAAATTTCTAAGGATTTACGATAACATATCTCATTTATTACTGTTTTGATTTATGCCTCCTGTGTCTATTGGCCTGTGCTCCCTATTTGTTATCTTGCACTATTTTGTATACTGTAAAATTTATATAGCCCCCCTGCACAGTGAATATTTATACTTTTTTGAATGTTGAATTTATATTCTCTACGAGAGTTTTGTATTGTATTGTGTTTCATTTAGTAATAAAAAAAATAATAATTCAACTGACGAGTGATGTGTGTCATAAAACATTAGACATGTGCAGTACAAATCGGGCAGCATCGTGAAATCAATTTTTATTAAGCAGAGGGCGCGTGTTTGAGACAAATTGGATGGGGACTCGTGTTGCAAAGTAAAATAAACGCAGATCGGGCAGGATCGTAATAGCTCTGTGCATGCATGCGCGTGCGGCTCGGGTTGTCTTGTGACTGGCAAGGCAGGCACTGCAGATAGGGTAGTGACACCCTGTACAAATCTTTGGGTGCGTTTGTCCTGGAAATGATAACGAATGAGTTTTACGAGTGTTTCCCCGAAACCTGTCGTTATTCGGCATTTAAAGTATTTAAGTATTTCTTTACTGTGCTTCTCACCATTGTCTATGTAAGAAAAGCAGACTGTAATATAACAGGACTGTTGATTCTACCTAGTTCATTGGTTAAATGTGTATTATGTTGTCACATAATGTGAAAATTAGAAAAAAGTAATTGAATATTCAATTAACAAACAGCAAAGCTGAAAATAAAGAAATTAAAATTTCAACTAACAAGTATAATTAATTTAACCTTAGTGGAAAATTAGTCAGTCAGTCATTTTCTAACCCGCTATATCTTAACACAGGGTCACGGGGGTCCGCTGGAGCCAATCCCAGGCAACACAGGGTGCAATGCAGGAACAAATCCCAGACATGCAATCTTCTTGCAAGGAGGAGTCGGGAAGCAAACCCAGGTCTCCTTACTGTGAGGCAGCAGTGCTACAACTGCACCACCGTGCCGCCCCTTGTGGAAAATCAAAAGGGCTCAAAACATGGGGGTGATTTTCTTGCAAAAAAGAACAATAACGAGCAGTGAAAAAGCAACACTTCACAACAGAAGAATTTAAACAATTTATAAAAGAGGTGGCAAAAAAATGAAACTATTCTTTTCCAAAACACAGGGAAGCTCCCCCGAGGACTTGCACAGACACCACAATTGTTATCTTCCCAGTGCGCTTTTCTGCAACACTGCGTGTGCTTTGGGGTGTGGCGTTATAAGTCAGCCACAGTCTGGTGATTCAGCACTGACGTTACCAGGTATTCGCGAAAAGGATTCGCTCTGTCTTCCTGTAACCAACCACCAACAAACACACCATATCTGACACACTTCACGATTAGATCCGATAATCATCCTGTGTATTTTTTGGCTGCTTGGCCCCAGGGTCTTTAAAACGTCCCTGATAGGCGATTGCATATCACCTGGACATTTAATGCTGACATGTATGGTTGGGACAGTGAATGGGGATGAGCGTTATTATATCTTCTGCACCTTTAATTTTGGTGTCATACATGGCATTGTATTATGTTAATTCCAAGGCGACTTGTATTTGACACACAATTGGTTATATTTTGTGTTTTTTTTTTCCAATTGGAGTACAGGCAGGTGATGTGTCTTGTTCATGGTCACATAATGTCAGTAGCGGGATTTGACTACACAACGTCTCCTCGAACCGCAACCTTATCGTGGTGGAGGGGTTTGCGTGTCCCAATGATCCTAGGAGCTGTTGTCCGGGGCTTTATGCCCCCGCTAGGGTCAGCCAAGGCAAACTGGTCCTAAGTGAGGGATGAGACAAAGAGCAGTTCAACCAAACCTCCTATGAAGAACAAAAACCTTGGACGACCTTTTTCCCTCGCCCGGACGCAGGTCACTGGGGTCCCCTTCTGGAGACAGGCCTGGAGGTGGGGCTCGATGGTGAGCGCCTGGTGGCTGGGCCTGCACCCATGGGACTCAGCCGGGCACAGCCCGAAGAGACAACATGGGATCCCCTTCCCATGGGCTATATGGTCACATAGTCGAACCTCAGATTCAGGAGGAACAGTGTGGTTTTCGTCCTGGTCGCGGAACAGTGGACCAGCTCTACACCCTTAGCAGGGTCCTGGAGGGTGCATGGGAGTTTGCCCAACCAGTCTACATGTTTTGTGGACTTGTAAAGGGCGTTCGACCGTGTCCCTCAGGGACTCCTGTGGGGGGTGCTCCGGTAGTATGGGATACTGGAACCCCTGATAAGGGCTGTTCGGTCCCTGTAGAACCGGTGTCGGAGCTTGGTCCGCATTGCCGGCAGTAAGTCAAACCTGTTTTCAGTGAGAGTTGGACTCCGCTAGGGCTGCCCTTTGTCACCGATTCTGTTTATAACTTTTATGGACAGAATTTCTAGGCGCAGCCAGGGTGTTGAGGGGGTCCGGTTTGGTGGAGTCAGGATTGGGTCACTGCTTTTTGCAGATGATGTTGTCCTGTTTGCTTCTTCAGGCCGTGATCTTCAGATCTCTCTGAAGCGGTTCGCGGCTGGGATGGGAATCGGCACCTCCAAATCCGAGACCATGGCCCTCAGCCGGAAAAGGGTGGCATGCCCTCTCAGGGTTGGGAAAGAGATCCTGCCCCAAGTGGAGGAGTTCAAGTATCTCAGGGTCTTCACGAGTGAGGGAAGAATAGAGCGTGAGATCGGCAGGCGGATCGGTGCAGCGTCCTCAGTGATGCGGGCTCTGCATCTGTTTGTCATGGTGAAACAGGAGCTGAGCCGTAAGGCAAAACTCTCAATTTACCAGTCGATCTACGTTCCTACCCTCACCTATGGTCATGAGCTATTGTTAGTGACCGAAATAACGCGAATACAAGCGGCTGAAATGAGTTTTCACTGTAGGGTGTCTGGTCTTTCCCCTATAGATAGTGTGATGCTCAGTCATCTGGGAGGGGCTCAGAGTAGAGTTGCTGCTCCTCCGGATCGAGAGGAGTCAGATGAGGTGGCTTGGACATCTGATTAGGATGCCTCCTGGACGCCTCCCTGGCGAGGTGTTCCGGGCACGTTCAACCGGGAGGAGGTCCCGGGGAAGACCCAGGACACGCTGGAGGGACTATGTCTCCTGGCTGACCTGGGAATGACTCGGGATTCCCCTGGGATAGCTAGATGAAGTGGCGGGGGAGAGGGAAGTCTGGACATCTCTGCTCAAGCTGCTGGCCCCGCGAACTGACCTCGGATAAGCGGAAGAGGATGGATGGATGGATGGACGTTAGGTTTGCAGAGTGCATGGAGCAATAGTAATCTACGAGCGCAGACACAGCAGCCTTGCCAGTCATGTTCACTACCGGCAGTGCATAAACGGAGAGGGTCAGCACAGATAATCTGGATGGGGCTTTGGGGGTCCCAGGCAAAAGCTGTCCTCCAACTCACCCTCCCCCGAGTGTGAACATGGTTAAAACTATTATGTTAGTTCATCGTATAAATAAATACAGTCAACAGGGAGGATTTAATAAAACACAAGTCCTTAAAACATGAAATAAAAACGGCAATAAACAAATTTCTATAGGAAATAGAAATACAACAATAGAATAAAGTACATTGTAAACATCTAAATAAATTAAATGAAAAGCTAATACGTATATGGTTTATGAGATCATAACAAATACAAATTGCACACTGACA
Source organism: Polypterus senegalus (assembly GCF_016835505.1). NCBI lineage: Eukaryota > Metazoa > Chordata > Cladistia > Polypteriformes > Polypteridae > Polypterus > Polypterus senegalus. The sequence goes on along the minus strand of NC_053164.1, from coordinate 129,918,657 downwards.
CATTAAAAACAAAAAAGCTGCACATAATAGAAATGATAAAGGCTCTTGAAAGTATTACTGTAACTTTCAAAATTGTCTGCAAGCATTGACTACAGCAAATGCAGCCGCTAATGTCCTCCAGGTTCAAATACCTTCAAACACTGTGCGCAGCTGAAATTATGCACATGGTTGATCTCAAGTAATAGCTTTAAAGAAAAAAACTTCTCTCATTAGAGGCAACACGGGAACAGTCAGGACTTCTTAGACCATCGTCTCTCTTTTACTCACTAGCTCTGCGGCAGATTTGGAGCTGCTGATTTTGGTAGTGCACTGATTGCAGTGGGATTCGGAGAAACTGAACCCTGTTTAAAAAAAGCCTAATTGTCTAAACAAACTGAGTCATCCAATTTTTGCACCCAGACTTGTAAATGCTCATCATCATTTATGAAATTGCCTTTGATTACATTTAGTGTTTTAACTAAATGCTGTAAGTAACATTCATCACAAACACTGAATTCTTGTAACTGCGATGGGGGCTCATCTTAGTTTTTTTATTTTTTTTTCTTCCGAACAATCTTAGATACGAGAAAACAAAGTAATCGGTGTTACGGAGCTTTCGGGAACAAATCTCTAAGAAAGATGATTAACAATTAACATCAAACCATTGTTCTTTCCTTTGGAATGATATGGAATTGCTCTCCACTTTTTTTTTTGCATTACCTGAGTGCAACTAAAATGTGTTTTTTTGAACTGCCTTAATCCATTTTTATAAGGTTAAATACATAATACAATGATTACTTTTACAAGATATAAAACTGCTGTTTCTTAGATATATTTATTAGATTAGCAGCATTATATATTAAATATGTTTCATGATTTGGTTGTATTTTTCCATGTAGACATTTCTCTACATGTAGGTTAGGTGGTAATGCACTTTATGAAATAAGTTTAATTTACTGAAATAAAATGTTTCCAACGTTTTGCAAAACTTGTAACAAAATCGTATTTGGGCATAACTAAAATAAAAATGTTTGAGAATAACAATAACAAATGCATGCACCAAATATCTGTTGAATAAACTTTAGGAAAACATCAAGTGGGCACGAATGGAATTTAAACCCAGCAAATCCCGCAGTATCTCCATAGTCAAAGGCCTTCTTACCAATGAAAGGTTCCAGGTTAACAACGAACCAATACCAACAGTTCTGGAGAAGCCTATCAAAACCCTTGGCTGGTGGTATAGTGCAGAGCTCAAAGACTCGAAGCAGGTGGAACAACTCAGGCAGGATACAATCAACGGCCTAAATAAGATCAATAACACTGCCCTTCCAGGGAAGCTGAAGCTGCGGTGCTTTCAGTTTGGGCTACTGCCCCGTCTCATGTGGCCAATTTCTATCTATGAGGTCACATTATCCGAGGCCAACTGGCTGGAGAGACTAGTGAACGCACAAGTGAGGAAGTGGCTTGGACTGCCGAGGTGCCTCACCAGCATTGGCCTGTATGGTAACGGAGCCCTCTCTCTGCCAGTCTCAAGCCTGGTGGAGGAGTACAAATGCGCGAAATCAAGGCTGGAAATGACTCTCACAGAATCCCGGGACTCAGTTGTCAGAGGTGCTGCTCCAAGCCTAGCAACAGGGAGGAAATGGAAGCCATCGGCAGTAGTTGCGGAGGCAAAGGCTGCCCTCAGACACCGGGATGTAGTGGGGCATGTCCAACTTGGTAGAGGGGGCTTTGGATTCGAAGCAGTAACACCCACATGGCAAAAGGCTACTCCAATGGAGCGGCGGCAAATGGTGGTGGAGGAGGTCCGCCACCAGGAGGAAGCAGCCAGGTGTGCCAAGGCGACTTTCCAAGCCCAACAAGGTCGCTGGATGAAGTGGGATGGTGTGGAGAAGAGGAAAATTACTTGGAGCGAGATGTGGAGCATGGAGGCTAATAGACTAAGTTTCCTCATCAGAGCCTCATACGACGTCTTGCCCTCCCCAACCAACCTACATCTTTGGCATGGAAAAGATCCAGCATGTCCCCTGTGCGCTATCCCAGCAACCCTCAAACACATACTGGTGGGTTGCAAGACCAGCTTAACTCAAGGAAGATACACCTGGCGCCACAACCAAGTGCTGAGATGCTTGTCTGCCGAAATTGAGAACAAGAGAGTAACAATTAACGCCATGCCTCTAGAAGCACAAAGTATCATCCCACAGAGAACAATCTTCATGCGGGAAGGGGAGAAACAGCGGACCAAGCCTTTACTCCCAGATAATGGTCCATTGAACCCAGCCCGGGACTGGAAGTTGCGAGTGGACCTCAACCAGAGGCTCACCTTCCCACCCGAAATTGTGACAACTAACCTGCGTCCAGATCTTGTGCTCTGGTCCAAGTCCTGTTGGCGTGTCTTCATCGTTGAGATGACAGTCCCATGGGAGGATGCTATTGATGAGGCATTCGAACGGAAGAGGCTGCGATATGCCAGTTTAGCAGCTGAAGCAGAGGGGCGGGGCTGGAACGTCAAAGTGTGGCCAGTGGAGGTGGGATGCAGAGGGTTTGTAGCCAGTTCCACCACGAGGCTATTGAAGGAAGTAGGGATCATAGGGCAGGCTCAACGGAAGGCAAAGAGCTTGCCAGTGTAGCGGAACGGAGCAGTCACTGGCTGTGGCTGAAACGTAGGGACTTAACATGGGCTGCCAATTGATCGAGTGGTGTCACCATGCTACACACACCGGGGTCTGACCAACCAGGGGTGTGCCAACCCCGGCGGAGGGTGTCTTGTGATAAGCGGCCGAAACACCCAATGAAGTCGCGGCACACAACTGAAGATTTGTCGCATTGGTTTCACCACGCAATCTGTGGCAAATTTCACTCCACTCAAGACGACCTCTCCTTTCAACTGTTGTGCTGAAAAATTAGGGATTTTTAACAACTAGTCCTAGTAAGAATCCAAATCGTAATTATATGAACTGACACATCTGAACTATAGATTGTAAAACTGAATATTGTTTGGATCCACAGAGAATTAACAGTGTTAAGATGAATAACCTTCCCAGGCTTCTTTTTCAATTTTAAAACATCCCCCATTCTTTTTAAGAAATTAGATTCAATCACAACATAATTTATTTGGAATTTGAAAAACATCCACGCATCCAAAGGACAACTCTACAATGACCTAAAGCAGAAGGTGGCATGGCACTACCTAACTTTCAGTTTTATTCCTGGGTAGCAAATATACAAACCAAAAGAAATGGACAGCGACACAAATCGATGAATATACACAAGCATGGCCTGCAACAGAATTAAAATCTTCCAGTACTTCCTTATATTCCATGCTTTGTGCATCAGTAAATACAAATTTTCGTCAATACACTAATAATCCAATTGACCTTCAGTCACTCAAAATATGGAACCAATGTAGGAAGAACTTTGAGAGAGGAGCTTTTATCTGTTGCACCTCTACATGACTCCTCCCTGTTTGGAGTTTGCATGTTCTCCCCGTGTCTGTGTGGGTTTCCTCCGGGTGCTCCGATTTCCTCTCACAGTCCAAAGACCTGCAAGTTAGGTGTATTGGTGTTACTAAATTGTCCCTAGTGAGTGCTTGGTGTGTGTGTGCGCGCCCTGCCCAGGGTGTGTTTCCTGCCTTGCACCCTGTGTTGGCTGGGATTGGCTCCGGCAGACCCCCGTGATCCAGTAGTTAGGATATAGCGGGTTGGATAATGGATGGATGGACCTCTACATGATAGACACCTTTTTCTCAAACCTGCACAGTATTTATTTAATGTTTGGAAAATGCCCAGGATTAAAACACTTGGAGAATTGTATATAGATACAGTAATGTCTTTGCATCCTATGAACAATTACACTTCAAATTTAACTTCTCATTAAACACAACTTTTCCACTACTTTAAAATTAGAATCTTTGTTACATGGAACCTGACTAATGTTCCTAAACTCTCACCTATGTCTAATCCAGAAAAAATACTGATAAATCTTGAAGACTCAGATAGCATCTCTATAATATATAAAAACATTTTAAAGTCCCTTCCTTTGAAAGATCCCAGGGTACGGTAGAGAAAAGACCTTTCACTTAATATTCCAAAAAAGGAATGGAAGGCAGCCATGAATAGAATATACTTTTAGACCATATGCACAAAGCATTCAAATATGCAACTTAAAACTTTTTATGAAGCATTTTTATCTCATTTAAAATTTTCCAAAATGTATCCAGGGCAAGATTCAAGCTGTGAACGTTGCAATTTAACTCCAACCTCACTGAGCCACATGTTTTGTGTGTGTACCAAATGAACATAATTTTCGTCAAAAATCTTTGAATACCTGTCAGACGGCCTTGGTGTCACAATCCCTCCTAACCCATTAATAGTCGTGTTTGGTGTACTCCGAGTTGTGCTTAAAGAGGAGAAGGACAAACAAACTATAATTGCCTTTACCTCACTATTCACATATTAAACTATCTTGGTCAACTGGAAAAATTCCTGCCCACCTCTTTTAACTTAGTGGGTAACTGCTATCCAATACTATTTGAAATTGGAAAAAATCTAATTCTCACTTACAGGATGTGTTCAAAACAAAAATATTTCAGGATCTAATCAATAACCTTTTAGAATAGGCATCTATATCAGGGAGAGGGATACTCTTCCTTCCTTGCTGCTTTTAAAGATTAGCTCTGGTTGTTGGTTTTCCTCTCTTTCTCTTGGGTGGGGGTTGAATTTTGATTTGTTGAGTTTGAGTTGATTGTATGGAATGTTATTTGCTTCAAATAAAATCAATAATAAAAAAAAAACAACTTTGTGCCTTGTAAAGTCCTTGTATCACATGTCTAGGCAACTCTTTTTGCTTTACAGAATACATTTTTAATCTCAGGTTCTCCATTTACTTTGTCCAGTCCAAAGTGAGGCCAGGGTTTAGATTTAAATTGTGATGCTTCTGCTTCAAAAAATAGATGACAGCCTTGATCAGTCATGTTCTCTTTTTGAACTGTTTTCAGGGTGCACATTTCATCAGCAAAATGTGGCTGTGTGCAGCAGCCAGTTATGGTCATTATTGTAGCAGTACAAGTACATGTATTATGTGTACTATGCATTCTGATTTTGACAACTACATCAGTAAAACTGTTATCATGGCAATGGAAAATATTTGCTTGCATGCAACTGATATTTAGCTGTTTTGAGGGGCAGCCAACATCTTTACCTGACCAGGACCCATCCTTAAAAGAATTACAGTGGAGGTGAATTTTTAAGGGCGCTATCTCCCCTGAACTGCCATTTGACAGCCACCATGGGTTGCAGTGGCACCATGGATTCCCACAGGACTGTATGGGAATTGGTATTCATCAGCTCAGCCCTGTTGGGTTCCGGGGATGCCTCCAGGGGAAGCTGCAGAGCCCTACTTTGGGCTTTCACCCAAGGTGGCACCATAAATGCAAAACATTCTTTCCACTACCTTCTTTTTGTCTCCTATTCAGTTTAAAATCATTAATTGTTTGTATGTAACACATTTTAAAGTAGTAAAATTTTGAAATAATAGTGCTCCCATCTTCTTACTGAAAATGGCAAATATAAAATTAAAGTAAAATAAACATTACCCATATATAAATATACATACAACTTTGGTTTAAAGGTTTGGAGTGTAATAAAGATGCCCAGGATTTGTGCATCATCCCATTTCCTTTTGAAACAGTGATTTGGTATGTTCTATGCTTATTTTGGCAATCATTTTATGTCCCTCTCCATAACCTGTCATCGTAACTTTTCAAAACAGCAATAAACGTCCATGCATATTTATGAAGGTGTAGAGGACAGTCTTGAAATTGTTTATTTGTCAAAAATAAATTGTCTTGTGTTGGTGTGTACATGAGTTTTACCCTGTCCAGTTTGCTGTCTTGTTGCCAGTACTGCTAGGATAGACTCAGCACCCTGGACCATTAATTGGATTAGAAGTCAACTCGGAGTGTGTTTCATTGGAGAGACATGGTGTGATATTTCAATGCCTTGGAGTGTGAAGGTCCATTCAGTATTAAATGTTGGTTTAAGTCACTTCTTTTTACTAAAGATATACCTAAAAGATTTACTAAATGACCTATTTCATTGAACCTACAATTAAGGCCAAGGGGAGTGTGGACAGTTTAAAAAGAATTCATGATAGGATTGACAATATCATTACCGTATCCATTAATGTATTTTATAGTTTTACCTTGTAACCTGCCCTTGAGTGTCTTAAAATACTAATGTAATTGTATCATAGTGACCATATGGTAGGGAAATCACAAGCAATTGTTAGTGGACCTTTCAAGACTGTTTATTAAAACTTTAATGTGGAGGCCAGGTGATGGCCAGGATGCAAATTTTTTTATAGTCACATCCAACTTCTTGGACTGGTAGCTCTGTCTAGTCTTGTAGCTTTTAGTCAGACTCGTTAGTCATTGCAGTCAATCTTCAGGGCTGTTCTCTTACAAATCACCCATAGTTATTGATTCTGCCTCTTTTATCCAGCTGTCACAGATCTTTCCGGAGGCATTTTGTCCACGTCTGGCATCCTGATAATGCAGTTTTAGGCACCTGAATCACATAATATGTAGGCCAAACAAATAATGAATTTCAAGTTATGCTCCTACCAGTTTCTGGCATTCTGGGGGAAAAAAGAGCTGGGTCCAGGTGGACAGAACCAGGATGCAACGTCGGTGAGGAAACAGTGTCAGTGTTCTTTCTGCATAGGGAGGAGAATAGAAATTGTTATCATACATTCCCATCTCTTGTCTCGGTGGAATTTACCACTGCCTAAGCTTTTAAGGTGTTCCCCATGTGCATATAGTACATGTTACAGTTTATAAAACATTTGTAAAAACTCAGAAAACTCTATGCCAATGTTCTACTTGTAAGATGATCTAACAATCCATACTTTTAGCAGTGACTATTTCCTAACTTACTTAACACTCTATTTTTACAGGTACAGCTAAGAATATTCTTACACCAGATACCTCACAGGTGGTAAAAGATTATACCATTTTCTATGTATCTGAGTGAAACTGATATTCTATTTAATTTAAGATGTCACTTATGTTAATTTAACATTAACCTTCTACAACTGGCTCTTTATAAGTAGTAATGTTCAAATCTACAGCAATAATCATATTTTCCCCAACAGGAATCCTGTATTGTTTGAAGACAATACAGTTGCGAGTTCAGGCCCAGGAGAGAGGCCTAGTCTGCCCTTCACTAATTCCGATGCCCATCTTGATACAGTGACTTTGGAATAAGAAAAGAGGGAGAAAATCAAAATGGAGCTGAAAGTACTGAAACTGCTAGAGAAATAATACACATTGAAAATAAAGAAATTTAAGAAATAAAATGTCACATATTTTTTTATTTGTTGCTGTTAATAAAGAAGGCCAATGTTCAAAAATGCAAAATGTAATCTGATTATGAAATGCTTAAGTGGGGATAATGGTGTTGATTTTCATGCTAATGTAAAGTAAAGGTTGGCAAAGTGCTTGCAAAACCTGCAGACTTCCAGCCCTCATTTTACATGTTGTTCTCATCATCGTCAGCATCATCATTATTAATGTCAGTTTTTTTCTTAGTATTGTTGGGTGAAAAGGGAATGCTACATGATTTACATATGTTGTGCAATACTAAACATTCTGTAATGATAGTGCATACTTTCTGTGGATTGTGACACACTTCTTGAAGGATGTGTTTTTCTGTGGTCCAATCCCACTTTTAATTATATTTCTTGTAGTCCTATGTACTCTAATCATGTAATATTTAATTCTTTCTAGCCCCCAAAACCTTACCAATTTACTTAGATATCTAAATTAATTTTGAAGCAACTATTATGTATGTGGTATGATGTCACAATACATACACAGGTAGTGTGATGTAGAGGTTAAAGCTTTGGACTTCAAACCCTGAGGTTGTGGGTTCAGATCCTGCTACTGACACTGTGAACATGAGCAAGTCACTTCATCTGCCTGTGCTCCAATTGAAAAATCAGAAGAAATGTAACTGATTGTATCATAAGTCACCTTGGATGAAGCCATCAGCCGAATAAGTAAATGTAATTATACTGTACATGCAAAATAAATACAGCAACATTTGCTGAACTTAGATTTCACCTGTTGTAAAGAATCCAAGTATAAGCTGTTGACTTTGGAATAAGAGTAATCAGCCATCCCTTATGAGGGTGTCCCACATCTCCATAAAGATGAAATCCTTACATAATTACGTTCAGATAAAGGGGTTAAGCCACTCTACTCTAGAGCTAGGCAGAATGTCCATATAGTGCTGTCCTGACTTTCATGAAAAGTTGAAAGTCTTGTGAAATGCCTTCAGGATCCCTATCTGGATCAATGCTAGAGTCTACAAGGTCCACGTTATCCAATTTATTGTCACTATCTTGAGCACTGTCATTATCAGCAAAATGGCTATGGCTGTCCACTAGATGTCAGCACTATAGAAGATAACTGAGCCACATCAGCAAAGCTTATCAGCAAGTTGGCTTCATCCATTGTGACTTTATGCTGTGATACTATTTCTACTGTCTGAAATGCTACTGTACTAGTTTGTGAAACCACTAGATGGAGCAGAGAAAGCTTGAAATTCTGAAGTTAAACAAGATTTGTTAGCAAAGAGATGTTTTTGCAATCCATGACTTTATGGTTGTTACATAGTTATGCCTATAAGTAAGTAGACACATGTTTATGTCTTCTATATTAAGAAAATGCTAAAAAAAATCAAGGTGAATTTAAAGTGAAGTGATTCCTTTGTTGTTTTTCTACTTTGAGGTTAGAGTTTTAACCACATATTTGGTTCACATCTTGAAATGCAAGTTACATTGACATTAATTTGGCAGACACTTCTATTGAAGGCCACTTATAACCAATACAAGTATGCAATATAATCTTTAACTAACCAAAGTCGGATTGCTACAAAGCTCAGCTTCCATTAAGGCCTTGACACAATACGTGATATTTCCAGCAATTTTCCCTCATAGACTTCATTTGCATAATCTTTGCAAGTCAGCGGTAGTCTATGGCATGCTTCCATGAAGCCATTTGCCTAAGGGTTGCAGGTTCTCGCCCATTGACTCCACAAAAAGTGAGTTATTGCTATTATACATGCATGTTATTTCCTTACATGCATGTATAATTTGCCTTTATTGTATTATTTTTACAAGTAGAGTAATTGTAAGATGAACTGCTTTCTTCTTTGTAGCTGACTAGTACACAGTCAGAGGAACTGATTGTTAGCACCAATTTGGCATTTTTAACCTAAAAACAAATTTAGTGACTCCCATCAGGAGTATCATTCTGAGGAATCTAGTAAGTACTACTTTTAACCATTTAAAATATCTTTGTTTTTTTCAGGAGCCTCCTCCGATCTAGAGCATTCATTACTCTTAAGACTTCAGTCCACCTTTGGAATCTGACAATTGACCAATGCCTTTTTGAACTTCTCTTTTGCGCTGCACTGTAAGTAGAGTTGTGCACACAAGTGTAAAATTGTTAGTTTTGTTGTTGTTGGTTTTTCAAAGGGAATTTAGTCTTATTTGCTAGGATTTAGGACCACCATCATCTAGACTACTGACACAAACAGAACAGAATTATGAAAACATTGCTGGGTGCTCTAATGCTGATGATCTAAAGGCTAAAAACTGAGTTTCTACACATTTTACCAGACCTTTTACCCACTTTCATAGATTTTTGGAAAACAAATTCCCAAAATAATGGGATTTAACAACAGCAACAAAGGATGTCCATCCATCCATCCATTGTCTAACCCGCTGAATCCGAATAGGGTCACGGGGGTCTGCTGGAGCCAATCCCAGCCAACACAGGGCACAAGGCAGAAACCAATCCTGGGCAGGGTGCCAACCCACCGCAGGACAAAGGATGTTTTACCCTTTATCAATGTGAAGTTTTTTTTTTAGGAATTCTGGCACCACCTAACACTGTCTTAGTATTCTCTTGCCAGTTTTTTTAGACCCTGTACCCATGCATACCTCAAAAGAACATCCATACATGCCTGAAAATATTTATAGCCTTTGTTATAAACATACACATTTTCATGTCTACTAAATCATTTGCTTTGAAAATCCACAAACCTTGTTTCTCTTTAAAGGTATTCTACCTGGCTTATGAATTTAAGAATACTGACCAGATAACACATCTGTCACCTGATAAGCTTTAACTTTTTGACCTAATCCTCAAGCTCTTATTCAAAGAGTATTTTCCCCAAAACGCCCAGGAGTCGCAGGATTATAATAAATTTTTTGCACATAACTCACCATCTTCAAAGGCAAAAGAAAAACTACAAACAAAAAACAACAAAAGTAATTTATCAATAATTTCTAAACAACTTTCATAATTCAAAAAATCATAATTAAAAATAACACAGGTGTTTTATTGAACATTTAAAAAAAATAAAAAGGTTAAATAGTAAAGACATTTATTTTAGAATCATTAGGTTCAGACACATCTGATTTTTCCATATTATATTCTCCATAAAATCCCAAATGTACATCGAACAGATCAGGTTGAAAAAATTATATTTTGAAAAGGCCTCTCCAAATTTTTTGTGTTATGTTATAATTTTTATCAACAATTTCATAAAATGCTCGCACAATGACTTCATCAAGTGCGTTTATTTTTTAGTTCATTAATAGCATTTTCTACAAGCAAGGCAGAAAAATACTGAAGCAGTGCAGAATTTTTATAACCAGGCTCACAGCTTTGAAAAATGTCCATTACTTTTTGAAACCATCCAGATAGATAAACAGTTGGGCTCAAACAGGTACAGTAGCTATACTTTCTCTGCTGGAGTGATCTATTGAGCAGCCTTGGGAGTTATTTTTAGGTTCTGATCACCAGTTACATCCAGAAGAGCTGCCATTAAACTTTTACTCAGATTCAGAGCCTTTCAAAATGTTTTACCCATAACCCTATGAGTTAGATTAAGGTTCATCCCTGCCTGATCACCATACTCTGAGATTTTCAAAGCACACAGAGCTTCCACTGGTTCATGCATGGCATAAATAGCCATCTCTGGGAGCAGAGTAGACGGGTGTAGAGTGTAGAGGAGCATGCAGAAGTGGATCTGGCTAATACATCTGTCTGGGAGTTGGCAGCAGATAATTCTGCCATGACAACTGGCATGCAGCAGAATAGCAGGGTGCTATGTAGTGTAAAGCAGGCATTAGATTGGTAATAGCACAGCCAAAAATGGGTTGGAGATTTTCCCAACCATGGTTTGCAGTCAGAAGCTGGTATGTTGACAGTGGCCAGTGTCTATCCATCAGCCTTGTAAAAATGGTTCTACTGACTGCATCATGGTATTGAGAACAGTCGACATCTTAAAGTCCAAGAGGATTGGCAGGAATTTGATCCAACTATTATAAATTTCTTGGAGCTCAGATTCTCTGCTGTAGTTTGGTGAAGACATCCTGGGAGATTGTTTTGGGTGAATATTGGCTCGGAAAATGTCATATGTAATTTATGCCAACTTGTTCATTATGTTTGTATTTCCCAGTTTTCTCCTCCAAGCTCAAATTGCTTAATATGTTAATTTCCTCCCCAGAAAACCGAGGTCTCAGTTTTCCTTTAATTCTTTTCATTCAGACAGACAGTTTTCCTTTATTAATAGCCTCAATGATTTTGGTAATAAGAGATTTAATGAAAGTCCAGGATTTTCTGTAAAAGTTAATTTCTGCCACTCCGAACTCCATTACATTTTGTTTGTCTTCCAGCACAGTTTTCTTGGACACTTTTATTTATATTCAGGAAGGTAAGGCTCTTTCTTGGAAGTAACTATTTTGAGATGACATAGAGTGTTTCTTTTTAATTCTATCTGTCTCAAAGAACAATTAGAACACATACCCTAAAATGATCTGAATTGATGATTCCACCACATTCCAGAAACCAGATCCTTCTGTTTGCAGATTTGCAATGTGAAAATCATAGTATAATAATGGCCTTTATTTCTACCTCCAGTGTGGAGCCGTGTGCCCATATCTGAGGAATTTAAATCATTTCATCATCAGTTCTTCAGCAAGTAGGATGTCCTTAGGACCCTGGCAATCCCCCTTAATGTGAGAAAGACATTTCTTTATATTAAAAGTTATTTTAGGACTTGTGCTTATTTGAAACCTTCTTTTAGGTCTTGGTTGGTATTTTCAAGTTTATTCATAGAGCATGGAAAAAGTGAATGCTTTAAGAGACCCACACAGATTTTTTTTTTTTAAATCTGTTCTTCTTTTAGATGACACCACAGTGGGTCTGGTTATAGAATTTCAGGATTTGCTCAGAAATTTAAACAAAACAAACACAATGAAAAAAAAACACATTACAGCTATTTGGCTTTAAATAATGCAATTATTTGCAGTGTTTGATGTTAGTGCGAAGTCAAGCAAAATTACCCCTTTTATTGACTAACTAAAAAGATTACAATATGCAAGCTTTCAAGGCAACTCGGGCCCCTTCTTCAGGCAAGATGTAATGCAGAACCTGGAGTTCCCTCTGTTTATATAGACACTAGAACAGATACAGCATTAGAAAACATTTAAGTGAGACATTTTAGATGTGAAAAATGAATAGACCTCTACAATTTTTGGTGTTTAAGTTCTCTGTAAAATACTTTTCCTTTGTACAGAAATATGTGCATGCTTATTTTTTAAGGGAAAGCTTTTTAAAATACCATGTCTTCTTAGGGAATTGCTTTATTTTTTGCTGCAAAGAGCAGAGAATAATTTTGAACTTTTAAACGAAATATGGTTGTTTAGATATTTATTACAAATTGTAAGGTATACAATTTTTTTATTTACTTATAAGCATTAAAAGACAGAATTATTAAAAAAAATTCTTTACATGACACAGTAGCATCTATCATGGATGGGGGGGGGGGAAGCCAACTAGAAATGCACAGGAGAGAAATCATTCTAAAGAAAACCAAATATGTTCCCCACCCTTTTAAATGGGTGACTGGATTTTTCATCAGAACAAGAAAAACTGCAATATAAAGGAGGGATTATGTGGACCGCATCCAGTGTATTTTTGGAAAGCATGTAAACCTTCAAGCATAAAGTGTAAATATTCTATAAAATATCAATATAGAATATATATAGCTTTTTTACACAAGCAAATTAACATATTCTTGAAAAGAATGAGCAACCAGTGGAAACCTGAGCCTATATAAATGCAGTCCAGGACAAAACAAAAATCAGAGATCATTCTGCACAGTGTAGGCCTGAGACTACTTTATTAATAAACAACCCTTTAAATGTGAAAGCAGTATTGTCTGTGGCAAGTTCAGTAAAATCTGTGCCAGCAATAGATTAACAGATTCTCCACTATGTTGACTACTGATGTGGCATTCTCTTTATGTTACAGGAGGCTCCTGCTGTGGAGAACGTGGAGTACAGAGTTAAACTCACCGTTTGATTTAAATGAGTCAAGTTGACGTCATTTGCAGAATTGAAAAGTAGCCAAGTAGCTAATTTTACTCCTGCTGTTGAAGAATCTAAGTTTTAAAATTGTAAAATGTGGTCTCCTTTTTAAGTCTAACTTGCAACTGTGTTGGTTGAAGTATTTTGCAGGTGAGCGTTATGCATATTATGTACTGTATGAAGACTTATAGACCTAGAAATGAGCTTGAAAGTGAGGTAGGGTACTGTAGTTTTTAGTTGTAGCTGGAGAAATAACTAAATAAAAACTAGCATAAATCTGCAATACTGGAAAAAATGTGCTTTTATGAATAAAGACGTGATATACAATAATCCAACAAGAAAGTTGTGCTTCCGGAATTAACAGTTCCATGGGAAGATTGTTTGGATGATGCCTTCGAAAGAAAGTTCTCTAAGTGCGTGGGTCTGGTCAGAATCTGTCAGTAGTCGGGATGGAGAGCTAGGTTTCTCCCAGTGGAGGTCGGGTGCAGGGGATTTGCGTCCCATTCTTTGGTTAGAGCCTTTAGCAGTTTGGGCATCAAAGAGAGGGGAAGAAGAAAGCCATCCAGAGCACCATCGAAGCGGCAGAGAAAGTCTCATAATGGCTGTGGCTCAGAAGAGGAGAGACATGGTGTCAGAGTAGCTAGCCTCCTGGACACATGCTGGGGTCTGACCAACTCCAGTGGGGTCACCTGGAGGAGAATGTATGATGTTGAAAGACCCGAAACACTGGATGATCTCAGGAACATTACTGATGAAATGTCCAGACTGAAGCATCAGCAGATATAGATTCACAGCATTGAGTTATATATAATGTTGGATAAAGTATTTCAGGTAATTGATTCCTACTAATCAGCTGTATAGTTAAAACTTTTGTGTCATCTGAAAAGATATATCTGATAGATTCAGATGTTATGGCACAAATATGAAGCAATAAACTATCATGGCTAAAAAGGGAAGCTCTTGATTAGAATCTTTAGAAGTTTCTTGTTTCACCCTCACCCTTTCCCAAGAGTTTGTCTCAGTCATTATAAAATGATAATGGGAGCAGCAAATGAAGACAATCACTAGACCCTCACTGTAAGTTAATATTTCATTTATTGCAGTAAATTTCCCAATGAATTTCAAAGTAAAATTTTGGCATGGTATACATAAAAAGGGCCTTTCGTTATAGTGAATCATATACTAGTGCAAAATTAAAGAAGTATGTTCAAGACAGAATGGAATGTGAGATGTGTTCTTTTCACACTTTGGAGGGAAAATCTGGAAGATACTTTTAAGTCAAGTAGTTGAAGCAGAAACTCCTTGAAAATGTTTCAATTTGATTTTTTAAGTCAATTGTTAAAAAATTACTATACATACTTACGTATAAGTCGGGTCTTGAAACCCAAAAAATCGATCATAAATTTAGACCCCGACTTATACACCCGTTCAAAAATTAGACAATTATTAATTTCATTTTTTTTACATCTTCTTGCCTCCTCAAATCTCGCATTAGTTTCTCAGACGCATCAAATTTTGTTGCAGCAGCACAGTTACCAATGCTTTCATTACTTCAATGATGTTTAATTTAAAACCAGCTCCATATTTTCTTCTGATCAAATGCTCCATTGTAGATAAGGAATGCTTTTACGAAGGTGTATGAGGGTGTGAGATACAAAAAACACAAATCAGTGCAAATATTGCTTTGGAATAGTTCAGGTATTACCATGTAGTCACATAGGCACAATAGAGAGAGAGAGAGAGAGGTTAGGAGCACACGCTGATACAGCGCATTGCCGCACCCACATAGAAAAAATGTCAGTGTGCTCTGTGATTACTCTCTCAGGTGGCCATTAACATATCATAATCTCTTGGGCCAATAGTGTGAGTTTTCCCACATTCGACTTATGCCACCAACATTATAAAATACCAGAAATGATACTGTAAAATCAAGTCTCGACTTATCTGCAGGGGAACTTATCCATGAGTATATACGGTAATCATGCACTAAAAGTTTCTTATAGTCTTTTGAGGCAATTATGAAAAGAAAGCACAATCTATACTAATAAAAGGCAAAGCCCTCACTGACTGACTGACTGACTGATTCACTCACTCACTCACTCATCACTAACTCTCCAACTTCCCGTGTAGGTGGAAGGCTGAAATGTGGCAGGCTCATTCCTTACAGGTTACATAAAAAAGTTAGGCAGGTTTCCTTTCGAAATTCTACATGTAACGGTCATAACTTAAACCTACTTTCGTCCATATACTATATACGGCCATAGCCTGCAGTTCAGTCGCCGTGTGATGCGGAGTTGTGTCTCGCATCATCACACCTCCCACGTAATTGAGTGCCTACCCATATAAGGTAAATATTTGCGGGTGAAGGACTGTGCTTAACATACAGTGGGTATGGAAAGTATTCAGACCCCCTTCAATTTTTCACTCTTTGTTATATTGCAGCCATTTGCTAAAATCATTTAAATTAATTTTTTCCCTCATTAATGTACACACCGCACCCCATATTGACAGACAAAAAAAAGAATTTTTGAAATTGTGGCAGATTTATTAAAAAAGAAAAACTGAAATATCACATGGTCCTAAGTATTCAGACCCTTTGCTCAGTATTTAGTAGAAGCACCCTTTTGAGCTAATACAGCCATGAGTCTTCTTGGGAAAGATGCAACAAGTTTTTCATACCTGGATTTGGGGATCCTCTGCCATTCCTCCTTGCAGATCCTCTCCAGTTCTGTCAGGTTGGATGGTAAACGTTGGTGGACAGCCATTTTTAGGTCTCTCCAGAGATGCTCAATTGGGTTTAAGTCAGGGCTCTGGCTGGGCCATTCAAGAACAGTCACAGAGTTGTTGTGAAGCCACTCCTTCGTTATTTTAGCTGTGTGCTTAGGGTCATTGTCTTGTTGGAAGGTAAACCTTTGGCCCAGTCTGAGGTCCTTAGCACTCTGGAGGCTTTTGTTCAGGATATCCCTGTACTTGGCCGCATTCATCTTTCCCTCGATTGCAACCAGTTCAGTCAATCAATCAACATTTATTTATATAGCACATTTTCATACAAAAAAATGTAGCTTAAAGTGCTTTACAAAATGAATCGATAAATAGAAGACACAATAAAAAATAAACATAAGTCAACATTAATTATCATAGAATAAGTAAGGTCCGATGGCCAGGGTGGACAGAAAAAACGAAAGAAAAACTCCAAAAGCTGGAGAAAAAAAAATAAAATCTGTAGGGATTCCAGACCACGAGACCGCCCAGTCCCCTCTGTCCCCAGTTGTCCTGTCCCTGCAGCTGAAAACACCCCCACAGCATGATGCTGCCACCGCCATGCTTCACTGTGGGGACTGTATTGGACAAGTGATGAGCAGTGCCTGGTTGTCTCCACACATACCACTTAGAATTAAGGCCAAAAAGTTCTATCTTGGAGTTTGCTAAAAGACACCTGAAGGACTCTGAGGTGGTGAGAAATAAGATTCTCTAGTCTGTGCTGCGGCCGTAGCTGCAGTAGAAAGGAACTTGTTCACCCCTGGTTTGTCTATTCAATAAAGGCATTTATTGTGGCTACAGGAGTTATATCTATCTGCAATGCAGCAGCTCTTTATACTGTATTTCTGCATATTAAGATGGTTTTTATAACCATAAATTAGTTTTTGAGGGGCGGGTTCATTCAGACGGAGCACTACTGAAGGCCTAGGTGTGAAATGCATGGTCCGCCATAGTCACTGTCACCAGATGATACGTAAATTTGATGAACATTACAACCCGAAAATAAACGAAACTGTAGAGAGGTTCAGATTATACTTCTCCCAGTGCATCTCTCTAAATCCTCTGTGCGGGAACATTATCATAAGGCTTAACAATCTTATTGTTACACCTTTTACGTGCACCCAACCATCGTTATTACAAAGTCTTCCTTGCTTTACCGCTGGCTGCTTCTTTCCATTCACCTTCCTAGCTCTTTATTTAAACAGTTTTCCTTCTCACTTTTCCACTCCTTCGCTGTCTTCACCCTTTTCGTTCAAAATACGCACCTCCTTGCCTTTTTAGAATCAGCTCCCCTTACGTCACACCATGGTACGTTTAGCACAAGTTAATACCGGGAATGCCTGTTAAACATCTTACATTCACGAGTAGCGATTTGCGTAGTGAACACTTCGATGAATGAAAACTGTTATCTTTACAACAGTTGACAAACACGGAATGTAACTTCAAAACAACATGTCCTCCAAATACGAACCTGATTGAAAGAAATAATGATAATCAAATCCTTGATGACAGCAACACTCATAACAGTGACAAAACAATTATATTGACATCCAGGTTATGTTATTTTTAAAATGTTTCCTTTTCTTTTTCATAACTTCTTTAACACACTACTTCTCCGCTGCGAAGCAAGGGTATTTTGCTAGTTACGTAATATTTCTACTACTGAAGATCTGGCTACACATCTGTCATGGAGCTGCAATGGTGTTTGGGATAAATATTTAATGACACAATTGTGCAATTGTGAAGAAGTAGTTTTAAATGTTCAAAACTGCTACATTAATGAGAATTTAAATGCATATTATGAACATTGTAATGGATATTATGTATAAATGTGTTCAACAAGTAGATAAACTCCTTTCTAAATAAAGAGTTCCATGAGTCCTACACTTCTACATGCAACATGCTTGTTATTGAAGCGTGTACCAGTTGTCATTTTACTTTGTATTATTACGTAAATTGGTTTCACAGAACACAGAATGTATAGTGTTGTGTTTTAAGTTTCTTTTGAAGATTGTAAATGATATTACTTTTAAATGATCCTGTAAGAGCCAATCTTAGAAAGTTAATGCTCTAATTTAAGCTCATACTACAGTTTAAAATACAGTTTATTTTTGTATAGCCCAAAATCACACAGGAAGTGCCGCAATGGGCTTTAACAGGCCCTGCCTTTTGACAGCCCCCCAGCCTTGACTCTCTGAGAAGACAAGGAAAAACTCCCAATAAAACCTTGTAGGAAAATGGAAGAAACCTCGGGAAAGGCAGTTCAAAGAGAGACCCCTTTCCAGGTAGGTTGGGCGTGCAGTAGGTGTCAAAAGTAGGGGGTCAATACAATACAATATACACAACAGAACAATTCCTTAAGACAGCATAATAAAAATTTTAGAATTACGGTTTAACAGTAGATGATATGACATAATTAGGTTTCGATATTTTTAGAGTCCTGGAGACCTCATCCATCTAGCTGCATCTCCATTTGGCCATGCCACGGCTGAAACATTGCTCCGATGAAAGGACCTCTCTTTCCCATGATTCCTGTGATCCTCCATCAGGGATGACTTTACCATAGGCAGGCAAACAACTTGGCAGGTGGGCCGTGGCACCAATGGCCACATTTGGGTACCGAGAAAAGAAACAGAATAGGTGAGGGTTAGTATTCAAATATAATTATCATGTTACTTATGTTATAGTGCTAATGACTAACAACAGAGATGCAGTATGTACAGTTAATCAGCAGCTCTAGTCAGGATATGCTAAACTGAAGTAGTGAGTCTTCAGCCGGGATTTAAAGGCTGAGACCGAGGGGGCATCTCTTATGGAAGCAGGAAGACCATTCCACAGTTTAGGGGCCCTGTAACTAAAAGCTCGACCTCCCACTGTTATTTTATTAATCCTTGGAATCCTAAGCAGACCGGCATCTTGAGATCTTAATGTGCTCAGGTTTGTAAGTCATGATAAGTTCAGACAAGTAAGCGGACCTTGGCCATTTAATGCTTTATATGTTAAAAGGAGGATTTTGAAATCTGCCCTAAATTTAACTGGGAGCCAGTGTAAAGATTTAAGAACTGGGGTTATGTGTTCATATTTTCTTGTTCTTGTAATAATTCTTGCAGCGCATTTTGGATTAACTGGAGGCTGTATAGAGAACAGTTTGAACAGCCAGTGAACACCGCATTGCAGTAGTCAATCCTACTAGAGATAAATGCATGAATTAATTTCTCACAATCCTGTTTATTTAGAAAGCGCCTTAATTTCCTAATATTTTTAAGATGGAAAAACATGTTTTGGACGACTTTGTAATATGCTTTAAATGACATGCTAGAGTCAAAGATAACTCCTAGATTGCGGGCTGATTCAGTAAAATTAATTGGGATTCCAACTGAGTTAAATGACGACAAAATATTGCTGTGATCAGCGTCATTCCCTCCAACAATTAACATCTCTGTTTTATCTGTATTTAAAGACAAGTAGTTCTCATTCATCCATTCCTTTAATTCACTAACACAACTAATTAAAGACAACATCGGAGAAACTTCATTTGATTTAAATGAAAGGTATAACTGGGTGTCATCTGCATACGAGTGAAAATTAACATTATGTTTCCTAATGAGAGATCCCAGTGGAAGCATGTAAAGTGAAAACAGTAAAGGTCCCAGTACTGAGCCCTGCGGACACCATATTCAACTTCTGTGTATAATGATGGAGTACTGTCAGCACATTTCTGTACATACTGGAATCGATTTGATAAATAAGAACTGAACCAAGCGAGCACGGGCCTGTAAGCCCAACATCGCTTTCTAGCCTGTGCAGTAAAATAGAATGGTCAATGGTGTCAAACGCTGCACTTAAGTCCAACAACATAATTACAGTGGAATTTCCTTCATCAGAGGATATCAGAATGTCATTTACAACCCGTGTTAGTGCCGTTTCTGTACTATGACCAGTGCGAAAGCCAGACTGGAATTTCTCAAATAAATTGTAATGCATAAGGTGTGACTGAAGCTGACTGGCGACTACTTTTCTAGTATTTTAGAGAGAAACGGTAAATTTGAAATAGGCCTATAGTTATTTAGTATGTGTGGGTCTAGGTCTGACTTTTTAAGTAAAGGTTTAATGACTGACACTTTTAGTGCATCAGGTACTGTGCCATGCAATAATGAACTATTGATAATGTTTAGAATGGTGCTACAAGAACATCCATTGCACTTTTACTAGTTTTGTTGGCACTGGATCTAGGGAACAAGTAGTGGGCTTCATTTTAAATTAAAGTTAAGACTTCCTGCTCAGTTACAGGATTAAAATTATTAAAGTGCTGAATGCAATGTGAGCAGGGTCTGCTAAGATAGTATTTGGTTTGTACTGTGATGCTGAGATCTGGGATCTTATATTTTTAATTTTCTCATTGAAGAAGTTCATAAAGTCTGTACTGCTAATATCTGTTGGTATTTTGCACTGTTGATCTGAATTCCCATTTGTTAATTTAGCCACTGCTCTAAAAAGTACCCTAGGATTTTTATTATTGCTATCTATTAATGTAGAATAGTATTCTGAGCGAGCTTTAAAGAGGGCCTTTTTATATTTATTAACACTCTCTGTCCATGCAATTTGAAAGACATGTAGCTTTGTTGTTCTCCATCTGCGCTCCAGTTTTCGACACTCTAATTTAAGAGCTCGAGTGTTTTCATTAAACCAGGGAGAGTTTCTATGTGCTTTGATCACTTTTGTTTTAGGGGAGCCACTGTGTCCAGAGCATCTCTCAAGGTCACATTATAATGTGATGTTAGCTGATCTAAATTGTTTTCCACGTTTACATTTGATGTTAACTGATCTAAATGGTTTTCCACAATTACACTCGACTTACTCAAGGTATCTATAAATTTTGAAGCAGAATTACAATCTAGATGTCGCACTGTCTTTGTTTTAATCTCGAGCGCTGGCATGGGCAGAACTAAATCAAACGTAATTAAGAAGTGATCGGAAATAACTACATTTAATGGAGTAATATTTAAATTTTGAATTTCAACTTTGTAAGTTATAATTAAATCTAATGTATGGTTATGATTATGAGTTGGACCTTTGACAATCTGACAAAATCCTACTGAATTTAACAAATAAGTAAAACATTTGCTAAAAGTGTCAGTTTCCACATCAATGTGTACATTAAAATCCCCCATCAGAACTACGTGATCATAATTTATTGCCAAATCAGACAGAAGGTTGCTAAATTCAGTCATGAACAATGAATATGGCCCTGGTGGTCTGTAGACTAGCACTATAATTGTGTTGGAATCTGTTTTAATATTTAAAATGAATGCCTCAAAGGATGTAAAGTTGCCTAAATTTTTAGGAGTGATTTGCATTTTGTTACAATGAATTATTCCAAGGCCTCCTCCTCGACCAGAATCTCTAGACTTATGAAGGAACGAGTATCCATCTGGTGACGCCTCAGCTAGGGAACAGTGTCACATTTACTAAGCCAGGTTTCAGTAAGAAGACACAGATCAGATTTTGTACTTAATATTATATCATTTACCAAAACAGCTTTAGTGCCAAGAGAGCGAATGTTCAATAAACAGCATTTAAAACTGCATGGTTCTTTCTGAACTGCTGATATATTTTTGTTTTAATTTGAATTAAATTTCTATTACAGATGCCCCTGGTGGAGTGTCTGGTTTTATCCCTTGGTCTAATTATACACCTTATTTTTTGGTTATCAATTAATTTATGGTTTGTTTCAAGACTAAATTTACTGGATGCCCCACAACAGGGATTATGGGTAACAGCTTCAGGAAAATAACAGGTGGGATAAAGAACAGCCTGTGATTTAAGATCACATGACTGCGGCCTGGATGGTGCTCTAATCAGTCAACCAGGCAGTTTTGCTGCCATATTTTGGGATAATACATAAGATCCCCTCCAGTTAGGATGAAGACCATCTCTTCTGAAAAATCCAGGCCTTTCCCAAAAATCATCCCAATTGTTCACAAATGCTATGCTTTTATTTGCACACCAGGTTTCTAGCCAGCAGTGAAAGGAATGCAATCTGCTATAAATCACATCCCCTCTATACAATCTTGGTAAGGGACCAGATACAATTAAATTCCGACATTTTGTTTTAGCTTTGGTGCATAGAGAGATGAAGTTCCGCTTTAATACCTCAGATTGCTGTAAATAAATATCATTAGTGCCGACATGCAGCAATAAGGTAGATACTTCATCGTCGGCAACACGGTCCAATGCGGCCTTTATGCCAGAAATCTTGGCCCCTGCAAGGCACTTAACATTAACTGCTGGTTTAACATAGTTTGGAATTCTAACATTCCGCACTATGGAATTGCCAATTATGAGCACTTTATTATTCTCAGTTTCCACAGGCGCGCTGCGGAGAGCTGAGAACCTGTTCTGGGTCCGAATTGGTGACCTGGGTGCTGGGGGACTAAATTTTGGATTCTTAGACCCCCGTCTTACTGTACTAGTGTTTGCTTAATTTGAATAGAATATAATTTTCTTTCATAATCCTAGACAATGGTATAACTTTTTACCCCCTGTAAGTTAATATGAGATAGAACTTTCTTGCTCTAACTAAGATACAGTGTGTTAATTGATTTTATTTGTGAATTGAGTTGTTTTTTAGAATAGATCCCGGCACTTGCAGTTACTATAAGACTCATTTACAGCAAGAAATAGGATACGCATGCAGTTTTCTGACCATTTAGAAATAGTTCAACTGTATAAGCAAACTTAACGAAATGATACAAGAATTTTAACCTTTTAAACAGAACTTTTCTTAAACAACTTTTCTTTTCTTTGCTATATCTTTGCTTTGAATTTTGAAGTTTGTAAACAAAGATATTTTGTCTGTGGGATCATTTCAACATGTTAAGCTATTGCTGAATCACATTTTGCAAACTAGAGCTGCTGAACTTTGGTAATTTTTGGTAAACACGGCTACAGATCCCATTATAACTCTCATAATTTGTTTTAAAGTGTTGAGTTTTTAATAGGACTCTTGAAAAAATGAAAAAGGGAGAGAAGTGGATCTTCAATTCAAAAGCTCAATCCCATGCAGTTTGCATTTCCTGTTTATGCCTGACTTTATACCTGTGTGGAGTTTGCATTTTCTCCCCATGTCTGTGTGGGTTTCCTCCAGGTTCTGGGGTTTCCTCCCCTAGTCCAAAGACAGTCAGTTTATGTGAATTGGTGATTCTAAAATGGCTCTAGTGTGTGCTTGGTGTGTGAGTGTGCGTGCCCTGTGATGAACTGGCGCCATGTCCAGGGTTTGTTCCCTGTCTTGCACCCCTTGCTAGCTAGGATAGGCTCCGGCAAACCCCTACGATCCTGTTCAGGACAAAGCAGGTTAGAAAATGACTGACTGACTTTGTATTAATGGATTTACATCATTTGAAGTGTAATAAATACCATACCATACCATTTATAAGCCAAATACATCAAATACACACTCGGGCCAAATTTGTATTGCCAATCCACCTAACCTGCATGTCTTTGGGCAGTGGGAGGAAACCCACACAAACATGAGGAGAACATGTAAACTCCACACATTGAGGACCCAGGACATGTACCCTGGAATACTCACTTTGAGGCAGCAGCACTACCACTGTGCCAACCTTGGGGAAAAAATGTAGTATGTGCATAATAATTATCTTAACATTATAACAAAATAAAGCAAAAGTATACTTACATATTTGAATAATATCTTTAAATTTACATTTCTAAATTTATTCTAATTTTAGTTACAATTATCCAAGCTATTTTAAAAAGCATATACATTTTATTATTTAAAAGTTTCAGAGTAGAGAACATTGGTTATACCCTTCAAATTAAAAAAACAGCCATGTCATTAATCAAAGAATGAATGTTTACATTGAGCACTACAAGGTCACAATTGCCAAACCTCCATTTTTTTATATACTGTACTTGAGTACAAAGACTTCCAACATTATTTCACTTGAACACAAAGGATTCTAACAATAATATAACTTGAGCACAGGGGCTTCCAAAATTCTAAACATTTTTCCAAATATAAGCTGGCCAGGTAAAGAGTCCCTGATTTCATGATGTTCAATAAAAAAATGCCCAGAGGGTCATTGTAGTCATAGTAGCCTTGGTTGTAACTTCTGTCAATGAATATTCACCCGATGTCATTGTCGATCAGGCGGACTCTAACCCTTTCATCAGGGCCAGACAAGAATGGCACCAAAAAATAAATAGGTTTCTTTCATTTTATTAGGACATATATTCCATATAAAGACATGTGCTGGAAGGGATATTCACAGTAAAACCTCTTCCAATAATTAAAGATTCCAGAATGTTGAAATATTTATAATGAATTTGTAAATATTTTGTATTATGAAAACATAAGTCAAACAGTTTCATCACAGAAAGGGGTGTATTGACCACTTTCAAAAGCCATCTAACATATTTGATAAAAAAAAAAAATTTTTTTTCACTTCCTAGAATGTGCCATTAGGGGGTGTGCATGTGCCATTGAGGAAAAGCCGATCTGTCAACCACTGCACTGTCAAAAAGAATTGCTGGTTGATAATTGTAGTACTAAGGTGTTGTACGGTGTTACCCATTATTGTAATCTTTTTAGTTTGCCAATACAAAGTGTCAATTTGCTTGACTTCTCAATAGGTTGATAATTGAAATATAAAGAAGCATTTGTTATTTAAAAAGGGATATAAAAGTGAGAGTTATAGCTATGAGTAAAGAAGTTGTTACTTTCTGTTTTGAAGTTCCATCAAACATGCAAAGAGACTTAAGGTCCTCACTGCACAATTTTACACTGTGCAAAATTATTGTTTCATGTAAAGTATTGGAAAATAAATACTGAAATAAAAAATAAAATGGGTTAATGTAAAATATAATTGTAAAGCAACTATTTGAAAAGCTTTTCATGAAGAAGAACCTTCCGTGCTCATAAACCTCAAGTTACGGCAGTGAAGACTTGCACAGCAACATTCCTTACATGCAATTGTGAATTTAAGAACAGGAATGGTTGAGGTCAAGAAAAAAAAACATTTTTATTTATTTAACTTTTTCTCTTTATTATTATTATTATTATTATTATTATTATTATTATTATTATTATTATTTTGCTTCAGCAGTACACAGCATTATATCATTTAATTATGATATGGAAAGGGAAGGGTAGATTAAAATTATTTCCCCAAGGACAGGTACAGATTACAGCTGTGAAAATATAAAGATCTGATGTCTGATTATGATTAGATGCTTTTTCAAACAAGTAGAATTCCAGCAAGGCTTAACAGCTATCCAGCTTCGTATGTTCTAATCTGCAATTATTTGACAATGTAAGCAAACAGCAAACCAATGTGGCGAGTGGCTGGGGCTGCTACCCAGCCGGGATGCCCAGGAGAACCGGAAGGAGGGCTTGCGCCTCCTCCAGACCACAAGGGGGTGACCGGTCGCTTTGGGGGCCATGGGTGCAGGGCTTTGAAGCTCAATTCTGTAGGGGCCCATGGTCACCGCCGGGGATGCCCCAATGCCTTGGGAGCCCTGGACCTCAGCACTTCCGCCACACCCGGAAGTGCTGGGGGGAAGAGGAGCAGGAACACCTGGAGTGCTTCTGGGTGCGCAGCCAGCACTTCCGCCACACTGGGGAGTGCCGGTGGAAGATTGCTGTGGGGCACCTGGAGCACATCCTGGTGATTATAAAAGGGGCCGCCTCCCTCGTTCGTTGGCTTGAGTCGGGAGTGGAGAAAGACGGGGCTCGGAAGTAGAGGCAAGGAGGCAGCCTGAAGTAAAAGAAGGCATTGATTTGAGTTGGCCTGGATTTTTAGGGGTTTGTGTTGCACTGTACCATGTATGATAAACGTGTGTTGGGTATTATAAACGTGTCCGCCTGTAAGTAAGTAATTAATATCTCTACCATGCAACTCTCAAATTGTGAAATACAGGTGTTACTGTATTTGAAAATATTATATCTGTACTCTAGATTATGAAGTTTTCAAACTTCGGGTAGAACTTTATAAGATTTATTAGGAAATTAAGTTTCTTTTCAGAGAGTGCAGTGTAACAGATAAACCTGATGCCTTCTCAATGAAGTGTAAATTAATACCCATTGGTATTTCTAATGTTCATATTAGTATTAAGACATGAATCACTGATTAAGTTTTAACACAAAGTGAAATTTTACAATACTTCAAGGTTAGAATGCTTGGCTTTGGAAGAATTTGATTTCATCACCTTTAGAAGTGCTGATTAAAACGGAAGTATTATTATAATCCATATTCACCAATACATAAAAAGGGTATGACATAACTGGCAGAAATAACCTTTTACTTAAAATTGATACACAAAATTTATTATGAAGATGGTCAAACCTACCACTTAGTCCTAACCCTTCAATTAGAAGTCCTCAACAAGCTTGCAGCTGATTTTCTGCTTGCTGAACATCCACATATTCTGGTTTTGTGTATGTGTGTGTTCATAAGTATTGCTTATGAATGCTATTGAATTCACATAATTTTTTTTTTTTTGACCTGGCATCTCCTAACTCACCAGAGCGAGAAAACTCCCAGATATAGCATACCATCCCCAAAGCAATTTAAAAGAAAGGGTGAACCGGACCCTAAAAACAATATTGGCATCCTATGTCCGTGATTAGCATCAAGATCGGGAAAAATGACTTCCAGAACTACGGTGTGCCATCAACACAGCAGTGCACGAGGCTTTGGGTGAAATCCTTGCCCCTGTTGCCCTAGGACGTCAGATTGCCAGAATCCTCTCCTTTGCCAGATATGCCCCAATATCATACGCTTGTAACCCTAGAGCAATTACGGAAGAAAGTACAGGCTAGGCTGATGAGTTCAACCTTAAGACAGGCCAGGTATTATAATGCCTGTCTTTGGAAGGTGCACTACGTTGCAGGTGACTTGGTCTGGGTTAGAATTTATCATCTATTAGATGCGGCTCGTAAATTTACATCTAAGCTTGCGCCGAAATGGTTAGGGCCAGCGATTATTTTAAAGCAGCTTGGACCAAATAATTACCTAGTACAGAAGGGGACATCCCGGACTCCAAAACAGATACGGTTAATGTAACTAGCATTAAACCATATTTCGGTCCCCCTTTGGGGAAACCTGGGGGTGGGGAACTATGTAGCAGGCATACATAGCATTAACATCGGGTTTGCTTTCTCTCCTACAACCACTATAATACAGGAACTGGATAATGATAAAGTAGTATCCCTTCAGGTGTTATAGTCGACGGCTAGGAGCTCAGCAATCTAAGCCTAGGAAATCGTCGAGATTGAACTTCACCAAGGGACGTGTGCTATTTGTGGGGTGGCCACCCAGAACAAATGAGACAGCAAGGTGAATATCTGAGATGATGCAAGGGTTTCATTATATGATCCAGTGGTTCTCTGGATGCTCCCGTTAGTGAGTCAGACTCGTTCTTAAATTCCTCAGGATAGTGAGAAAGCAACCATATCCTTCTGCTGTCTGTTTTTTTTTCAAATCATACTGTGAGAACTGTAAGACAGGATTCTTCATTGTTGTGCCCTGACTGTGCTTAATCATTCTCTTTCTGTTTTTCTTTTCTTTTTTGTATGTATATCACAGCGAGGATTAAGCAGATGTTTGGGAATGCTGGTACTACTACGTTGAAGTTCACTCCACTGGGCCAAGGCCTAATCCTGGCATTGCAGAACTTCCATGAGTGATTCTAAATAAAGACATCCCCACTCTCCATTAAGTAAGGAAACGGTAGCTATCTAGGCAGTCAAATAGTGAAATCAATGCCAGTGCTGGCCACTTACAGATCACTTTAAATGACTCTTACAGTCGACCAATCATATAACTCTTTTAAAAAAGAACCAGCCTATCATGGATTTCTTTGATTAGCTTATGCAAATGAGGTGTTGCCTTTAGTGTATAATTAACCCTCAAACCGCTGCAACTGGCTATAGTTAGTTCCCAATGCAATTTACCTGCACGCCAGAGCCGAGTATATTCGGTGACGTACATTCGTTGAACACCGCAACCAGCTATAGTCGGTTCCAAGTGCAATTTGCTAGCAGCACACCGAAGCTGATCAGTCAGTGCCATACATTCATTGAGAAGCCAGCTCATAACCACTACCTCTTCCTAGCGAGTCAATATCACTGTCCATGGGATTCAGCCACTGCACTAGACTAGCCTGCAAGCATCAGTGATGAACTCTGCGTGCTTCGTTGGCTTGGTGATTTACTAAATTTTATTAATGGCGTCAGTTGCACCTTATACATGTAATAATAGATTGTTGCAGTAGTTTTTTTATAGGTTTTACAGTTCATTGGCAGTGTGTACAACGATCAATGTTGCAGTAATTGTGATGTTCTTTGCATGAAAAAAAATGTGCGTTCCATTAAAATTTTACTTTTTCTTGGTGAATTGTGACATTTCCTTAAAAAGTGCAACAAAAAAGTATTTGGCATCCAGGGGTTTTTTAACCCGCTAAGTATTTCTCTTGTCCTTCTTTTTTTTCTTCCTTCAACCACTTTTGCTGGCTTTCCAGCCCACTTGCTATTTTTTTCCTCTGTGAGTGCCACCAACCTGGAAAAGTCCCATTCGTGAGAAGTGATTTTCTATGAATTAGCCCCCAACAGTCTTGCCACATCAGTGTCATTGGTGACACTGGTTAACCATGATGCAACCCTAATTTTATTACTATGTGATTTTTCAAATACAGTACAGTCTTGATTATCTGAGTCCGATTTACCGAGGTTCCGTATTATCCGAGATACAGATACTTATGTTGTGACTGTACCAAACCAGTTCAACTCAAGCAAATGAATATCAGAATTCGGCACTGGATTTGATCTTCATATTCACGGGGAATCACAGCACTATTTTATCCATACATTGTCACAAGCTGATTACTTTTTTAACAATCGGATTAATCCATAACTGCCTATAATTCTTTGTGCGGTCAGGTCATTTCATACAAAGTGTGTATTTTCCTCGCTCACACGCTCAATGCCGTTAATCGCCGGAAATCACCTTCAGTGTGACTTTAGCCTCAGTCGTCAGCTGTAGTGTGTTAATTAAGCTACAGTTCTATGCAAAGTACGTTGTATTTTTTCATGCGATTTCTTTTTTATACGATTCAGCTTTTAATGTTATTAAGCCACAAAGTAAAAGTTAACATGAGTGAGAAGCGGAAGCGTGTTGTTGTGCCCTTTGAGGTGAAATGGAATGTGATTAAGTGTTTGGATAAGGGCGAAACAATAAAAAAGTGGCTAGTGACTTGGGTGTTGGTGAAGTGACAGTAGGTAACTAGAAGAGAAAGAGAGTGGAAATTGAAAAATGGTATTTAGAAAGAGCTTTGGTAAGATGTGAAAATACAGAAAGAAAAACAATGAAGAAAGGAGAATTTGAAAAAACGTGCAAGCTCTGTAAGTCACTAGTTACAAGGTATGAGATATGTTCCAACATAGTTTGAGTAGCTTTCAAGCTTATGGTATTTTTCTGACATGTCTGCTTGAGTTAGTCAGCAGTGAGTGGTTTTATGAGCTGACTCTGTTTATCAGTTCCCATTGGCCAATCAGAAAGGAACTCCATGTTTATGCTTTTCCAAACATGGCTAAAAAAATGTGGATGCACAGGAAGGAGGGCAGGCTACTTCAGTTATGGTAATAACACTTTCACTATATATTTCGTTGGAGAAATATCATGATCTAGTTTTCCAAGAAGAAATACTGCAGGACTTTACTCAGCAGCTACAAATTTCTGATAACACTGCATGTTTGTGCTCTCAACAGACTGCTTTATGAAACCTAATTCACTAGTCATAGGGCAATCAAGCAAATTCAGATAGACAAAATGTAGCTATGTTTCCTAAAGTTAAAATATAGACGTATAGAAAAATATTACAGCATTGTCAAATTGCACAGGTACCATAACGTCTAACCCAATGGTCTTGTTACAAACAGTAGTTGTGCTTGATTGGTTAAAAGGCTTCCAACTCCTTTTGAACAGATAAAATTGCATAGCGGATGCCTGATTCTCATCAGCTGTAAGTACCAATGACTTGTTAAATGTGGCAGGGTACCCAAACTCCAGATGTATAATATGTTAAAAAAATTACCTAGTTTATACTTACTTTAAGAGATTCTAACTGGCTCAATCCATTTAGTTTTTAATACTTTGTATTTAAATTTTTCAGTAAGATATTGAAATTGAGCTACTATTTAGGGTGACATTTAAGGGTGGTAATTATTGGGCCTGAATAATTTTTAAATTGCATTGGTAAGTTACAGAAAACATAAAATCCTGAAACAGAATATATAAGCAGAAATTACACTGAGTAACAAAATATTTTTTATCCAACCCGCTATATCCTAACTACAGGGTCATGGGGGTCTGCTGGAGCCAATCTCAGCCAACACAGGGCACAAGGCAGGAAACAAACCCCGGGCAGGGCACGAGCCCACTGCAGAAATATTCTTTTTATTTTATTGTTAAATGAATCAATACAGGTGAATTGTACAATATTTTTCATTCTGAATACAAATGGCTAATCAGACTTTCTCTGTACACAAGGATTTCAAGTGACACATGATTAAAATTTGCAATAAATATATACTGTATATCTACATTATATGTAAATGTTGTAAGTGTCTTATCAAGGCTGGATTCAGACCCCAAAGGACTTAATGAATAGAATTCCTTAGCAGAGAATCAATCATACTTTTAGCAATGCACCAAATGGAAACCCTTCTTTTTAATGTGCATGGAGACTGTGTTACAGTGGAGACTTGAGCATTGAAGAGTGGCTGAGGAGCATTGTCCCTTGATTTTGGCACACAGTCACCCAATCGTTTCAGCAAGCGGTTCTCCCATGGTGATTTTGGTACATTGACATCTGAATTTTATCAAGAGTGGTGAGAGGACACCCTTGGTGATTAAGTTACATGGACACCCAAATGCTTCATCAAGCAGGAAGGGGGTCACCTTTGTAAGACACTCGCAAAACATCCAAGTGGTAGATCCACCCACAGTCAAAAGGCAGAAGTGTACAATTTTCTGCTGTACATGGCCTCACAAATCTCTTCTAAGTAGTAGTCAGCAAGCATACTTGCTTTTCTATTTCAGTTTTAAATTTGTAAACACAGAAATGTTTACATTTTGTCATCTAATCTGAAGCGCAGGCTTCTGCCACAACATGTCCAAATGTGTTTCAGCCTGCAACTCTGGCACAACAGACTTATCTTAGACCCTTCTGGAACATTACAGAATGTTTACAAATATCAATAAAATATTTTCATCCTGAATTTAACTTTAAAAATTCTGTACATCCTAATAAGGGGTCAGATGCTAAATGTACAGCCTGAAAAAGGACACAGCTCAAAAACTATTGATGAAACAAAAATTCTGAGTTAAGCATGAAATAGTGTCTTAAAAACACCCACAAGTTGCTCTATGACAAAGTGTTTGCTGGCCAGTATTAATTATTTATAGTTATTTTCCTGAAGAAATGAAAGGGAGGGTGGAATAGTGGGAGAAAAGTTAATACTGCTGCCTTCCACCTCATGATGTCTTAAATTTGACTAACAGACTGGGTATTATTTGTGACAAATCTGCTTGTTTCTCACATCTATCTACTATATAATAAAACATTTATGCTCTGTGTGTCCAGTCCCTGGTGTTATTGCTCTGTTTGAATTTAGTGATGCGAAACAGGAAGTGCGAGAATGAGATGCACAATGGAGGAGTAAAGGCCTTTCGTGGCATGCCGAGAGCATCACCTTTGAAGACAGCAAGTATAAAACCAGACAGCTGGTGAAATAGACACCTCAGACCAAGTATGAAAAAAAGGTGTTACAGGAACATGCTTGAGAGTGACCACCAGTGAAGAGACTTTCACACACATGCAATTGCAGAGGAAAGGCTTTGGAGGTATGCATAGAACAAGAGATATCAAATATTTTTTGCTATTTTTTCTATTACCTGGTACCATGGTTAGTATACAGTATATACTCACTTTGCTCGCCAACACCCAACTTTGTTTTTCCAGAAATACAATTTAAAGAGATTGTTTTTTTCATGGGAATTGTTACTGTACATATGCATTATGTTCACTTTTACTTTAAAACTTCAGTCAAAACAATATTTGGAATTATCTGCTTTTATCTCTTTCTTTACCTCTGATTCAGTAATTTTTTCTGGAAGTTGTGGCGGATGGCTGGGGGTAGTGCCCAACCGGGACACCTGGAAGGACCGGGAGAGGGACTATGCCTCCCCCGGGCCGCCCTGGTTGGTATGGGGGCCACGGGAACTGAGCATGGAAGCTCAACCCTATTGGGGCCCATGATCACCCCAAGGGGGTGCCCAGAGAATCGTAGAGTCCTGGACGTCAGCACTTCTGCCACACCTGGGAATGCTTCTGGGTGCTCACGTGGCACTTCCACCACACCAGGAAGTGCCGTCGGAAGATCGTCAGAGTGCATCTATAGCACATCCAGGGTTTATTTTCTGACTTGCGCCCTGTGTTGGCTGGGATTGGCTCCAGCAGATCCCCGTGACCCTGTAGTTAGGATATAGTGGGTTGGATAATGGATGGATGGATGCCATACTCTTTTTTGTTTCTGCTATGTGTAATGTTGAGGAATTTGCACATAAGTATATGCTTTTGCGTTTATGTCTCTTTTATTAAGTTCAAAATAAGCTAATAATTTTGTATTTCTGTTTTTCGCTACCTTTAAAGCTTCTGCTTCTTTGCCCTCTTTAAATTGAATCATATTCTGACCTGGTAAATGAATCGGTTATAATTCAACAGAATGACTTTGACTGTGCATTGGCGATTCTATTAAATGCTACCCGCTTTCCATTGTACTGACGTACCAAGTATCTAAATATGCTTGAACTTTGTCCTGAGACTGTTCTTTCGATAAAGTTACGCGTGCTCTATCATGCCCTTTTGGAATGTAATTGTTGATGTACGTAATACTCATAACGTATGCACAATTCTTGACATTAATATGACAATCGAATCGTTTGAGCAAATATATATATACAGTATGGTTATATGGTACAATCATTGAATTATTGAGCATCCCAATTTTACCATCTTTCTTTCCGTGATAAGTGTGTTGTTTGTGACGATTATCTCTTCGGCGATAATCAGGAAAGCCAGCCTTAGTCATATCTGTTGTTTGAACTAACGCTTTTGGAAATTTCTTTAAACACTTTTTTTCTTTTGAGTCCCAACATACTGAATCTTTTAAATGAGGTCCGTGAGACATGTGTTTAATCACTTAATAATTCAGGATAGGTTTCTCTTTTTGGAATTTCAGCACAGACAAAGCGATCTACATCATCAGCAGTTAATAATCTATTTTGCAAAGTAACCGATAAATGCATGTGAGGCAAACCCCGTTTTTGAAATCTGATCAAGTAAATGTATGTTCTGATTTGACCGAACACCGTTTCGAGTTCATTCAATAAAAATATGACCTTCTGATAAAATAATCTACTTACGAAAGTGGGAATATCTAGAGCCGATGTAACCGGTGGCATTTTTCTCAAGAATCTGCGGATTTCTGGCACTTATGGATTGTACGTCATTTTAATGAATACGTCTGGCCAACCAATAGTTTGTGATATTGCCATTGCATCATGATATAGCTGTTGCAATGCTCTTGGACTACCTTCATATGCTGATGGTAATATTACTGCTTTACCTATTTTGAATTTGTCTGAACTATTGATATTTGAATTTTGAACATGATCAATAAGACCTTACATATGTTCTGTTCTAAGGTTTGCTTGATTAGATTTAATAAAGAAGAAATGATTACCTTTAACTTTTAGATACGCATTAATAATGTAACTGAGCAGTTAGATGACTGTGTTCTTGTTTGAAAATGTTTGTAAGTACGGAGTGAATTGCTTCCAAAGGATGCCAATATGACATGCCTTGACAGTGTTGTGGGACGTAAAAGTGTCTCTCTGAAGTGTCTCTGTGACTCTCTGTCTCTCTTCTAATCTATCTCCCTTCAAAAGATCATGTCTCGTTACAAGTTTTTTTTTTATAATAGCCCCCTGCTCGCTTTGCTTGACAAAAGCCAGCCCTACGGGCCATTGTGAAAAGAAAGGCCGAACACACCACAAAGAGGAGATGCGGCCGCCCCTCCGAAACTCCTCTTAAATGGTGATACAATGGGAATCAAATACAGTGTTGTTTAAACCTCCAGTTTGCTCAATCTGCTGCTGATTGCTGCCTCTGCCGTGCCGTATGATCTGCACTCTGCTCACCTAACCTTTCCCCATCCTACCCCCCCCAGCGCAACATGCTAATGTGAAGTGGGGGGGGGGTCTAAACACACTCCAAGGAGACATGGTCGCTCCTCTGATACACCTGTTTAATGGTGATACAATGGGAAAGAAATAACAATTTGCTTACTCAGCTGTATGGCTTGCTGCTCCTGCTGTGCCACGTGATCTACATTTCATGTGGCAGTACAATCATTTAAAAGCCTGTACAGCACCGTCTCATCCCTCAGACATCCTCAAACACTATGCGATCTCGTGTCACTGTTCCATTATTTCATTGAGTAATGTTATCCATATGTTTGCGCTAATGTGATCTTTGCACTCATTTGTTTGAGACTTTCAAATTGTCTTACTTCCATTAACTGTAACCTGCTCTGCAAGTATATCATGGGACTTGCTTCTAAAGGTTGTAAGTATGACGTGACTTGTCCATCTCGCGGGACATGAAAGCGTGGCTTGCTTCCTCTGCCGTGCTGCGTGATCTGCACTTCGCTCAACTATCCTTCCCTGCCTCCCCGCGCCATTGTGAGGTGGGGTCGGTGGGGAGGGAGTGAGGGTGGAACACACTCCAAGGAGACGTGGTCGCTCCTCCGAAACAACTCTCAAATGGTGATAAAATGGGAAACAAATAACAGTTGTTAATTTAATGTCCTTTTTGCTCGATCAGATGCATGGCTTTCTGCTCCTGCCGTCCCGTGTGATCTGCATTTCGTGCTGCACTGCGATTGTTTAAATGCCTGTACAGCACCTTCTTGTCCCCCAGATATCCTCAAACACTATGCAATCTCGCTTCGTATTTCATCGAGTAATGTTTTCCATTTGTTTACGCTAATGCGATCTTTATTGTCATTTTTTTGAGACTTAAGAATTTTCCTACTTCCATTATCTGTAACCTGCTCCGCATGTGTATCTCGGGACTTGCTTCCGAAGGTTGTAAATATGATGTGACTTGACCATCTCTGTTCCAAAGATCTCTCTTCCAAAGGTCACATCGTGTTGCAAGATTTTTATATATATATATATATATATATATATAACTGTATGTAAATATATGTAAATGTATTTTTTTAAAGATTTTTAAGCACAAAAATAGTTAATTATACCATAGAATGCACAGAGTAATAGTAAACTAAATGTAAAAACATTGAATAACACTGAGAAAACCTTGAACAGAGAAAAGTAACTTGCAAGAATTCATGCTATAGCCTTACGAACCACTCGCTGTAAACACTTTTTTTTAATGAGTTTTAAGCACAGAGAAAAACATAAACATCTGAAAAATCTGTAATTTAATAAACAACCAAGAAAAGTTACATTGCAACAATGCACACTACGAACCTGTAAACAGAAGTGAAGTGGAGGTTAAAATCCAATAGAAAAAAGTCTTCATTAAATACAACGCTTAAATCAGTCTCTTTAAAAACAAGCCTGGTGCATTCTTTAACTGCCGTATCGGACTTACGCAGCCTCTCTCTCTCGCTTGCTCGCTCTCACTCTCTTTCTCACTCTCTCGCTTGCTTGCGCTCTCTCTTTCTCTCACACTCTCTCTCTCGCTCGCTCTCTCGCTCTCTCGCTCACTGCACAGGGAATGCACAGGGAGAGACTGAACACGTGCAGAAATCATCAGTGCGTACGAACCGGAAGCTAAACTGGCTTGTTTGTTACCCGAGTGTGTGGTCGTGAAAACAGTTGCAAAAGTTTGCCGAACTTTTTTGTCGTAACCCGATTTGTACGTGGTCCGAGACGTTCGTGACCCGAGGATCCACTATATAAGTACAAGACATTTGTTTAACAAATATACCTTTGGAGCACTTCAATACAAGCAGGTTACTCCTGTATTATGAATCAGGTTATGTTAAAAATCCTTTGTTAGACACAGGCATTATAGAGTATAATATACAAGAGAATATTTAGCATATACAATAGCTAATAACATGTTAACCTACTGCAAATAGGTCCTTATATGGGACATTAGTTCATCCTGTATTAGGTTATGTAGAGATATTTGATACTTCACTACAAGTCTGCAGTGACCTTGAAGCCCTGCATACTAAAATGAACAGATCCTGCTTACAACAGTTATTTAAAATACAATATAACTAAAAGCTTAGTACACAAACAAGTTTTTCTGCTATAGTTGGTTCTGTTTCTCATTGTCTGTAATTGAATGTAATCTGGCCCAGTATTAATAAGTATGTGTATATGAGTTAGTGTCCGCTATGTGGTTCCATATTTAGGGTTCGTATCTGTTTTGTGCTCTGTAGTGCTGGAGTAGACTCAGGCTTTCTGCAACTATATGTAGGATTAGTATAGATGGATGGCCTAAATATTGTGAGTGTCTCTTTAAGAGATTAAGTCACCCACCTGTATAAATTGGCCCAGAAACAGTCTCAAGGCAGGTGTGCAAGGAGAGTAATGTTGAACTGGGTGTTCGCAGTGAGGAAGTGAAATCTGTGCCTTAACTGTTTGGTTTTATGATACAAGGGGGCTTGTCACATTTTTTTCTTTACTCTTTTCACAATATATTGTTAGATTGACTTGTTTTGTGTTAATGTCACACTGTTTGTTTATAGATTTTTTTTTATTCATTATTTCACTAGTGTTTTTTGGTTTGTGGGGTTTTCATGCATGCTATGAAGTTCATTTGTATTCATACAAGCCTTGACAAGTTGTTTTGTATCTAGTTACAGTACTTGTTTGTAATAATAATTATGACTCTATAAGGGCAGGAGCATTTGTTTTAAATGCCGGACTTGTGCTACAGAAATTTGGCGTAGCCGGTAGCCTTGTTGAAGAATACAGGTGACTTTTTAATTTTTGTGCAAGTCAGGATTGGTAGTTAGAGAGAAAGTAAAAACGTGACGAGTACTAAAGAGTCGTCTGGGGAGCGCTTGAAGATTTCAGCAGACACGGTGTTTTTGTAATGGAAGACCTAAAGCAACAACTATAGGTGTAAATGGAAAGACTGGCAAAAGAAAAAATTACAAAGGATGCTTTGCTGCAAGAAAATGAGAGACTGTCGGGTTTGACTCAGGGTGGTTTCAGGGAACCTGGTAAAGAGAAAGTGGTTTATGTTCGTAAAGAGAAGAAATGTGGGACATTTTCTGGACAATCTGGTCCCAGTGCTTTATTACTGTACGAATGGAGGGATGAAATTGAAAATATTATGAACGTTTGTTGGATGACCCTGTTAGAACAAGCAGATTTTGTTTACGAATATTTATAAGGACTGGTACGGGAGGAGATAAAATATCGCACTATTGCTGAGCGTAACAACCCACGGAAAATTTTTTAACTATTACAAAATGTTTTTGGGGGATCACATTCCTTTGCAAAGTTACAGAAATGTTTTTTTGATTGTAGACAAATGGAGGGGGATTAAAAGAATATTCTTATGTATTAATGTCATTGTTAGAGGCCATAATCTAATGTAAACTGGGGGGTGTGGTTGATAAAGATGCTGTGCTAAGGGATCAATTTACCAAATATGTATATGATAATGCCCTATGCCGGGAGCTTAAATGATTGGTATGTCAGAAACCAGAAATTTTCTTGAAACCAGAGGCTATTCATTGGGCAGAAGAAGAGAGAAGGGCTCTCATGGGGATAATTTGTCTTGTACTTGAATGGAGTATTTAGATTGCCATTCTGTAGGAGTAAAAAAAAAACAGTTTTAAGTGAAGTAGTTGAAATGGTGAAAGCTCAGCAAGAGCAGTTGAAAATAGCTATAACGCAGATGACAAAATTGCAACAGAGAATAGGACAGCCTTAAAAAGCTAGGAGGTGGCTTCAGCCTGCGTATGATGTAAATGGGTTACCTATTTGTTTTAAATGTGAGCAAAGTGGGCATTATGCCCATAACTGCAGGAAGAACATGCCAGCTATAGTACAAGAGGTGAACAATCAGGATATGGTGACAGGTGCTGAGGTATCAGAAAACTAAACCCTCCTGTTGTTTAGAGCCAATCAATAGGAGGTGGTCAGCCAGGCTCAGCCCAAGTGAATAAGGGTCGAACTAAATTTTAGAGCCAGTTTGTTGGACAGAGTCCTATAGTGACTATAGTAATGGGAGGGGTACCTGTACGATGTCTCCTGGATATGGGATCTATGGTAACAACAATTACGGAAAGTTTCTTTAAAGAGAATTTTGAATCCAGGGGTGTGGAATTGTTCACTGATTGTGGGTGGCTTTGACTTAAGGCAGCCAATGGGCTGGATATTCCGTATGTGGGCTATTTAGAACTGGATATAGTGGCCATGGGTCAGAAGTTACAAAAAAGAGGAATTTTGGTGGGGAAAGATGCTGGTGATCCATCTTCTGTGGAAAGACAGAGGGTAGTTCCTGGTTTAGTTGGAATGAATATTATCTGTGGTTGTCATGATTGTTTTCGTCAACAAGGGGTTCAATCAGCATGTATACAGCAATATGGCACTAGGTGGGTAAAGGCAATGGAAGTATACAGGTGGCTTTACTGGCATCCTGATGGTCTGTTTGTAAACGTGAGGGGTTCTGAGCCACAATGAATCCAAGCTGGTATGGTGCACATGGTGCAGGTATCTGACCTACAAAGTGCAAAGGAGCTGGAATATTCAGTCCTTGTGGAACCGTTAAGTGTAGAAGGGTGCTTCCCTCCAGATATTATGATTTGTTGCACATATACCAGTGTTAAAGATGGTATGTTGTATGTTACAATTTTAAATTTGGGCAAAGTGGATGTGTGATTGTCACCTTAAATGCGGTTAGCAAGGCTGAGCTGAAGTGGTCCCTTGTGAAACAGAGGTAGCCTTTTGGAGGGAGGAAGAAGAGGGAAAAACTGTGGTTAGTGTGAGTCAAGTATGGGTGGAAGATGAGATAAGCACTAAAGATATGGTGATAAATGCCTCTTTTCCAGGGCTTGATAAGGGTCAGGTGGAAAAGGTTAAAGGGATGTTGGAAAAGCATGCATCTGTGTTTTCCACTGGTGACCATGATTTGGGATATACTGAGGTAATTCAGCATGAGATTCCCATTATTGATGAAGTTCCTGTTCGTCAACGATATTGTAGACTTTCACCTAGCCAATATGAAGAGGTTAAGACCCATATTCGATAGTTATTAGAATGGAAGGTGGTTAGAGAAAGCTGCAGCCCCATTCATCCCCAACTGTGGCAGTTCGAAAGAAGGATGGTTCCCTCAGAATGTGTGTGGATTACAGACAGCTGAAAGTAAAGACAAGAAAGGATGCCTTTCCACTCCCCCAGATTGAAGAATCTTTGGATGCCTTAAATGGTGCTCATTGGTTTTCTACCATAGACCATGCAAGTGGATATAACCAGGTAGCAGTTACCGAAAAGGACAGACCTAAAACTGCATTGTGTACACCTTTTGGCTTGTTTGAGTTTAATCGAATGCTTTTTGCAATGCCCCGGGTACGTTCCAACCATTGATGGAGAGAATCTTGGGGTTTGAGCGATTTCAAACATTATTGCTGTACTTGGATGATGTGGTTGTCTTTTCTGCCACAGCTGAGAAACATATACAGAGACTGGACCATGTATTTGGGTGCCTTAAAGAATCTGGCTTAAAAGTAAACCCTAGTAAATGCTCTCTTTTTAAGAATGAAGTAAAGTATTTGGGGCATGTTATTATCTAAAGATGGGGTAAAAACTGACCCTGAGAAAATACAAGCTGTCGCTAGCTGGAGATGCCCAACTAATGCTGCAGAATTTAGATCGTTTTTATGGTTTGCAAGTTATTATAGGAGATTTCTAAATAGGTTTGCATAGATTGCAGCCCCTCTTCATTGCCTTGCTGCACAAGGGGCTGGTAAGAAAAGGAAAAGGTTAGGTCATCTCCACATGTCCCTTTGCTGCATTTGTGGGATGAGGACCGCAAAGCTGCCTTTGAGGAATTAAAAGCAAAGTTAATCTCTTCCCCATTGTTGGCATATGCAAATTTCAATGAAACATTTGTTTTAGAGATAGATGCCAGTCAACATGGGTTGGGAGCAGTTTTGTCACAGGGCCACGAAGGTCAGAAAAGACCAATTGGATATGCAAGTAGAGGATTGCGGCCAACAGAGAAGAACATTCTAAATTATAGTGCTATGAAGCTGGAATTTCTTGCCCTGAAATGGGCAGTAACTGAGAAGTTTCGAGATTATTTGTTGGGAAGGAAATTTATACGGTGGTCCAGATCTAATTATGCAATTTTCATTACTATAACTTATTAAGTTTATTACATAGAAAACACCCGAAAAATCCCGGACCGTCAAAGTGTGCGAACTGACGACGTGAAAAATTGTCTTCGCGCCGAACTGGAATTGTCCCCGCATAAATCAAAGTCAACCAGTCGATCTGGATCTGCATAATTAGACCACCCTGTACAATCTTTACAGATAACAATCCTCTGAGTTATTTGCAGACAGCTAAGTTGGGAGCAGTGGAGCAAAGATGGGCTTTTCAGTTGGCCCTGTTGATTTTGATATTATTTACAGAGCAGGAAAGAAGAACGGTAGTGCAGATGCATTGTCTCAACAGTATACTACTGTTCAAGAGGTAGGAGGGTTCATAACATGTCCTGAGGTACAAGCCACTTCTGTTCAAACATTTTCAAGTGTTAAAGGATGCATTACACAAGAGGAATTTAAAGATGTGGACTATGCTTTGGTGCAGAGTGTGTCGTCCTTTCCAGAATTTTCACAGGAGCACTTAAGTGCGTTACTAGAGTCGGATGAAATTATTGAAAGATTTCTGTATTTTTGGAAAAGAGGTAAGCCACCCAGTCTCTGTGAACGGGGTAAGGAGTCAAGATGGACACTTAATTTGATAAGGCAATGGGAAACTATAGAAGAATAAGATGGCGTCCTGTACAGAGTGGTCAATGAGGGGGGAAGATTAAAAAAGCAGATATTGTTGCCCAGGAGTTTGCAGGAAGACGTACTTGCATACCAACCATGGTCATTTAGGAATTGAGAGAACCTTTCAGTTGGTACAAGAACAATGTTTTTGGCCAAATATGTGTCAAGATGTTAAAGCATGGTGTAAAACATGTAAGCGATGTTTAATAGCAAATGATGTGCAACCCAAGGTTAAAACTGCAGTGGGTAGTTTGAGAGCATGTAAGCCCTTGGAAGTTGTCACCATGGATTTTACTGTGCTTGAACTATCACAAGATGGAACTGAAAATGTCTTGATTATTACAGATGTGTTTTCAAAGTTCACTATTTCAGTGCCAACAAGAGATAAGAGTGCAATAAGTGTGGCCAGTGCTTTAATAAAGGAATGGATCTTTAGGTATGCTATCCCAGAAAGAATTCATTCTAATCAGGGACGCTGTTTTGAAGCACAAGTAGTTTCTTCATTGTGTGCCTTGTATGGTATGAAGAAGAGCAGGACCACCTCATATCACCCACAGGGGAATGGACAATGTGAAAGGTTTAATAGAACTTTACACAATTTGTCGCGAACTTTACCAGTTGTGAAAAAAAAAAATTTGGTCCGCATATTTATCTGAGGTGGTTTTTGCTTATAACATGACTAAAAATCATTCCACAGGATATTCTCCATTTTTTCTCATGTTTGGGAGGTCACCTAGGCTGCCAGTAGATTGATTACTGGGGAGCAAGTTAGACTCGGGTACAGAAGTGGTCATGGGAGAATGGATTTGGCAACATCAGGAAACTGTAAAGCTAGCATATGAGACCGCGAATCTGAACCTAGAGATCCAAGTAGTTTGGAGGAGATGGTATTATGATTCCCCTTCAAAGGACAGTTGTCTTGTAGATGGACAGTTGGT
This sequence comes from Polypterus senegalus, assembly GCF_016835505.1. Classification (NCBI taxonomy): domain Eukaryota; kingdom Metazoa; phylum Chordata; class Cladistia; order Polypteriformes; family Polypteridae; genus Polypterus; species Polypterus senegalus. The sequence continues at coordinate 129,876,396 of NC_053164.1, read as the reverse complement.
ATATATACGGAGACAGAATCTCAGAGGCAGGCAGAAGATACAAGATATCTGGGAAGAGATGTCATATAGAGTGTTGGGATGTTTTGAGAATAAGTCAGTGTATACGATTGTGCCAGTGGATGGTTCCAAGCCACCTCGTAATGTGCACCGTTCTGAATTGCAACTCTGCCGCAGTCGTGTTCAGAAAAGAATCTGGGCCCAAAAGCACTGGAAGTATCATTGGCAACGTCTACTTCCAGTGAAAAGTATAGAGAATTTGAAGTATGTGGAACACCATCTCAACCACAGGAGAATAGTACAATATCTAAGGAAGAAGTGGAAGCTCCTTTGGAAAGGCAGGTAGATGTTACTGTGGCACCCGACAGAGTGGAGCAGTTGCTGCCCAATTTGAGGAGGTCAGTCCAGGAAACAGCAGGAAAGCATTCCAATCCCCATCATCTGCAAAAATCTATATGTAATTGGGGGATGAGATGGGAAGAATAGTGTCATTCCTGGTTAGGAAGGATAGGAGAATTGCAATTCGCCTTTGTCAAGTACCTCTACACATTGTTTAGACGGGGCGTTTTATAGAAGTGATAGAATCATTGGGACAATGATCAATTAAAGGGGGCAAGAATGTAGGATTAGTAAAGAAGGATGGCCTAAACAGGGTGAGTGTCTCTTTAAGAGATTAAGTCACCCAGCTGTATAAATTGGCCCAGAAGCAGTCTCAAGGCAGTTGTGCGAGGAGAGTAACATTGAATTGGGTGTTTGCAGTAAGGAAGTGAAATCCATGCCGTAACTGTTTGGTTTTATAATACAAGGGGGCTTGTCATGTTTTTTCTTTACTCTTTTCACAAAATATTGTTAGATTGGCTTGCTTTGTGTTATTGTCGCACTGCTTGTTTATAGATTTTTTTGTATTCATTATTTCACTAGTGTTTTTTGGTTTGTGAGGTTTTCATGCATGTTATGACGTTCATTTATATTCATACAAGCCTTGACAAGTTGTATTGTATCTAGTTATTTGTTTATAATAAAAGTTATAACTCTATAAGGGCAGGAACATTTGTTTTAAATGCCGGACTTGTTCTACATATAGAAGTGGATTCTTTTGGGTTCACTATACGGGTTGATTGATGAATATTGTAAGCAATTCTCTTGTACATTCCATAGATACATTTATTGGGTAGATATGTGACTCTAAATTGGGGTGCTGTTAAATTTGACTTGATTGTATGTGATGTTATTTTGTTTGTTGTATAAGTTAGACTTGATCTTATGGAATTTTTTTTTCTTGAAATAAAATCAATAAAAGCAATAATAAATAAATTGGAGTGTTGTTAGCGATTATGGGTGTGTGTGATTTCTGTCTTGTGGCTACTGATACCAGAATAGGCCCTGTAATGAAAGAAAGTGAAGTGAATTGTTGGATATAACAGACATAAAGATGATGTCAAAAGTTCCAAAAGGTAAAGCAAATGTTTTGCTTATTTATTTTTGCATTTTTTTGAGAACTGTAAAAGAAAAACAAATTGCCTAACTATACATCATTCATCCATCTATTTTCAGTTTTTATGAGTTTGATTGAAGCTCACAGAAGGCAGTGCTGGTGCTAGATTATTTTGCACCCTAGACCAAGCTTATTAGTGTGCCAACTGACTGCTCAGTTTCCTCCCAGTTATGATCTGTGCCCTAGGCAAATGCCTAATTGCACGTCCCGCAAGGGCTGGTCTTCTCCATGTTGGGGAGTTGATGTCTTCCTGTCTGCGGCTCTGCCCTGTGGAGAAACAAGCGACAGGTGTGGGGGTGTTTCCCCAATGCTCATGCCAATCGGACATCCTCTCTGGACAACACTGCCAGACGTGGCCGCAGTTATAGCAACACTGTTCCCCTTCGAAACGACCCCTGCGGGATCAGAAGCAGGATGGGAAGTCCTACTCCCTCATCCACTCCCCTAAGAGCACCTGACTTTCCGCCCCTTCGCAGCACAGCCCTCCACCGCCTTTACACAGATGGGCTCGCGCTGCACACTGTTAAGTGAATCCCGTTTCTTTCTCCGGGATCTCCTCTTGCTCTGGGGTGCACCGACAGTCTGGGTCCCCTTATGGGAAGAAGAAAGACCCCTTGCCATCTGCACCCCTTTAGACATCTGCGAGTCTGACTCTGGCAGTTGCAGTTGATCAGCTGCCCCCCTGCACGCTCCTCTGTAGCGCTGTCAATCATCGCGACTGTGTCTCTTGTAGGAGGCGGGGCTGCTTGGCAAGCAGAACTGATCACTGAAGCTGCTGCAGTCCGTCCTCCCCTTTCATCAATGACACAGGCGTCACTCACCTGTACCATTGCGTCCTGCAGGCTGGATGAACTCGTGCTTTAGCCACTCCGTGATGGCTCCTAACAGCGCACCAAGCTTCTTTTCCAGTGCTTCCTTTGTCTCCTACAGGACCTGAATAATTTGAACAAGTGACTGCAAGGGTAGAAGTAGAGCCTCCACCTCCCGTGCAGCCATCGAGGCCCTGCACGACACTCACAGGCCTCTTCGGGGATCCCTCTGGATCGGGGTCGAGGTTCGTCGTTCTCGTCTCGATGCCCTCATTGATGGATGAACGACACACCCCCTCCACCCCCTTACCTGCTTCAGGGAGGAACTCCTGCTCCTCTAGCGGGAACACCGCGTTATGGAAGCTTGTCCGGGCTCTCCTCCTTCAGCCGATGGACCGAGTCGAAGGGAAGACACAGGTCAGCCTTGCTCTCTCCCGAACTCACTACGCCGTCAGGCCTCGGACACACGTCCTCAGGCCAACAATAGGTGCTTCACCCCTCATCGTCTAGGAGGTAGACAGACGTGAACTCACAAAAACCTTCACTTCAGGGCCTGTCACCTACCTCCTGCTGCAACCCGTGGTGCTGGTTAGTGAGGCGGTGTGTGGCAGCTGATTTCTGCGTCCGCCTGGCTTTTTTCTTCCCCCTCTAGCGCGGCATCCTTAGGAGCTCCTTGGTGGTCATCCCGCAGCCTCCCTGCCACATGTGCGCCCTTTGGTGTGCTGTCTCGGGTCACGCTTCCTGAGCGGCTGTGTTGTACACGTGTCTCGCGCTGCTGGGCCGGGTCCTTACACAAATTTTTATGCAAGTCCCGGCCCAAATGGACGGACCGGAATCCTGCCAACTACGCTAGTGTAAGAAAGGCGCTATATAGCACCTGACCTGCCACGGACTCACATGGGAGGCATGGGTAAAACAAATAAACTGTTTATTTTTCTTCACCTGTGGGGCACGTCTTCCCCGTGAACCCAACAGGCATAACACAGTCCCAAACACAGTCCACAAGTACACCAAGCAAGATTTGTCCTCCACCTCTCGACTCTGGCCGCCAAGTGGTGGTTGCTGGCTCTCTTTTATTGGGTACCCAGAAGTGCTCCAGGTGCTTGATTCCCGACATCTGGCTGCACTTCCAGGTAAGGCGAAACCAGTACCAAAAAGGGGCCAGTCGCTACTGTTGCAGCACCCTCTGGAGGCGCCTGCAGAAACCCACAGAGCTGCACAGAACTCCAACCCCCATGAAGCCCTGGGGGAGTCCGAGGCACCGCTGCAACCCAGGGAGGCTGCCATCTAGCATCCAGGGGGAGATACTGGGCTTCCCACCCTTGTCCCCCTGACAGATGTGGTGTAGGGGCGTCCTGGCCAGGCATGGGCCCTGGCCATCCGTTACAATGCTTATCCTTTAACTGTAATCCTTATACACTATAATTCCACCATCACCTACAGTGCAGCAATGACTTTAGTGTAGGGCTAACATACCCTGCAATTTCACCTATCTAGGGCAGCCAGACTAAAAGTAAGCTCTTATCTGATGGAGACAGCCCATCTTCTTTATTTGCACAATGAAGGAGAGGTCAGATGAAAAAGGTAACATATAATAGGTAAACAGAAAAGATACTGCATCTGATCTTCAAAACAACTGTTCATTGCAAACAAATGGAGCACTGAATATAAAAAATAAGTAAATGAACAAACACATATGTATGTACTTTCCGTCTCTATGGGTTTCTGGTTACGTAGAGTAATTTTAATACATGACAGTTACCATAAAAAAGCAGCTAAACAACTTCCTTCATGAAAAAGTATTTACATACAAAATGGAAATTTGAAGAATTCTTCCATTGAAAGTTTACACAATGTGAACAATGTACAAGTTGTAAACGCTGGCCCCGGCACAGACAGACGGACAACATATTTTGCACCCATACACTGTTTATTTACACTATTTACAGTTTTTATGCTCACGTGCACCCCCAGTGCCTTCTTGCACCGATTTCCCCAATGTCCAGGCCCACAATCTCTTGTGCCTCCTGTCCTCTCTCAAGCTTCGCCAACACTGCCTCCCGACGTCCACCACCGACTGGAGGGAGGCGGCCCCTTTTATGGGAACCCGGACGGGTTCCAGCTGCTTCCCGGCACTTAGCGGTGGCCACACCCCTATGTGGCGGAAGTGCCGGCTGTGCACTCGGAAGCCGTCCGTGTCTCCCCGGTCGTCTTCCCCCCGGCACTTCCGCCAAACCAGGGATAAACAGGCACTGGGGCGCCGCCTGGCGGTGGCCACGGGTCCCTACAGGGCTGGGCTTCAAAGCCCCCTACCCGAGGCCCCCTGCATAACCAGGACGGACGCCCCCACTCGGTCTGGAGGAGGCACTCGCCCTCCTCTGGTCCTCCAAAGCGTCCCGGCCGGGCTCCAGCCCCAGCCGAGGACCGTACGGGATAAACCGGCATCGGGGCGCCGCCTGGCGGTGACCACGGGCCCCTACAGGGCTGGGCTTCCAAGCCCTCCACCCGTGGTCCCCAACAAACCAGGACGGACGCCCCCTCGCGGTCTGGAGGAGGCACAAGCCCTCCTCACGTCCTCCTGGGCGTGGAGCCTGGCCGGGGACCACAGTGCCCCACCGCTAGCGAGGACACGTGGGTCCGAACAGCACAACCCGAAAGGGCAGCACGTCCCCGGTGAGGGTCCTACTATGTCCTCGCTAGCGGTGGGGCACTGTGGTCCCCGGCCGGGATTGGGCCAGAGGGGATGGCTCACAGGAGGCAGGCGTCGAGTGGAGCTGATAGACAGGTAAGCCCACTGAAGTCTGTCTCTCTGTTTCCACCAGCGGCTCGGCGTGAGTCGGGGGAATCCCCTCGGCCCGCCGGGTCGCCGCTTGCAGATTTGCTGTGTGTTCTCGCCGCTCAGTGTGAGCAGCTGATGGGGAAGGCGGTCGCGTCGGGAGAGACGCCGCGTGAGACGGAGGATCGGCGTGGCGCTGGAACCGGAGGCCGGCAGAACACAGCGGGAGTGGTGAGTGTTGCCGTTCCCGTAAAGCAAGTGGGGGGGTTCGCCGAACATGGCCGTGACCGTTTACGGGACGACCGGCTCCAAGTAGGCAACTTCGCAACAGCGGACGTGGTGGTGCAGAAGGCTAGCGAGGCTGGGAGATCGAACACGCAGGAGCTGGTAGGATCGGGGCTGCTGAGTGCCCTGGGATCTAGCGCCCTGCGCTTCAAGCCCGCAGCTGTCTCCTGTCGCTCTGCCTGGACGCAGACGGGGCTGGATTTGAGCTTTTGCTGTGCTCAGACCCAGACCGTCGGGCGCCCAAGAGAAGAAGGAGGAACCGAAGGGTGAGTGCCGGTTCCTCCAATAGGAGAGGACGCGGCGCTGGGTGCGCACGTCCGGAGAAGGGCCGTCCTCTGTGCGGGCAGATGAGATCCCCTGGGCGAGCTGCCTGCGAGAACGGTGCCGTGGACAACGAGCGGACGGGCATGGAACCTGCGACAGAGGTCTTCAGCAGGCAAGTCAGAGGCTGTCGGAAGGGGGCAGGAGCACTGCGGGTACGGAGACCGGCAGGGCGCTCGGGTTGAGTGTCCTGGCAGTGCTTCTGGCCCTCTTTTCCCTTTTTCCACAGGCCCGAAGCCCCGACGAGCGCTGTGGACGACGTCGTCAGGGACCTGCCCTCCTGAAAAGCCGCTCCGCGGGAGAGCTCCATGCCGGGAGGCCAATAGTGTCCCAACTGCGGGGAACAGCGGGGGCGAGAGCGGCGCGAGACCATGGGGCACGCGTTTGCGCGGAGGGTGCGAAGACGGATGTCCCAGGGTGCCGTGTTGGACCCTGGGGACATAGTAGGACCCTCACCGGGGACGTGCTGCCCTATCGGGTTGTGCCGTTCAGACCCACGTGTCCTCGCTAGCTTGTGCCTCCTCCAGACCGCGAGGGGGCGTCCGTCCTGGATTTGTTGGGGACCACGGGTGGAGGGCTTGGAAGCCCAGCCCTGTAGGGGCCCGTGGTCACCGCCAGGCGGCGCCCCGATGCCGGGTTATCCCGTACGGTCCTCGGTTGGGGCTGGAGCCCGGCCGGGATGCTTTGGAGGACCAGAGGAGGGCGAGTGCCTCCTCCAGACCGAGTGGGGGCGTCCGTCCTGGTTATGCAGGGGGCCTCGGGTAGGGTGCTTTGAAGCCCAGCCCTGTAGGGACCCGTGGCCACCGCCAGGCGGCGCCCCAGTGCCTGTTTATCCCGGGAGCCCGCACTTCCGCCACACCAGGAAGTGCCGGGGAAGACGACCGGGAGACACGGACGGCTTCCGAGTGCGCAGCCGGCACTTCCGCCACATAGGGGTGTGGCCACCGCTAAGTGCCGGGAAGCAGCTGAAACCCTTCCGGGTTCCCATAAAAGGGGCCGCCTCCCTCCAGTTGGTGGTGGACGTCGGGAGGCAGTGTTGGCGAAGCTTAAGAGAGGACAGGAGGCGACCAGGAAGGCACAAGAGACTGTGGGCCTGGACATTGGGGAAATCGGTGCGAGAAGGCACTGGGGGTGCACGTGAGCATAAAAACTGTAAATAGTGTAAATAAACAGTGTGTGGGTGCAAAATATGTTGTCCGTCTGTCTGTGCCGGGGCCAGCGTTCACAAAGTCCATATTTTAAGTATTTATTAGTTTCTGTTCCCTCCAATTGTTTTGGGACCCTGGGAACCATACTGTACTTATAAAGATATAATGCGTGTGGGCCTGTGGAATTAGAACTGCGCTAGCCTACCTGAAAATGTGCCACACCTTACATTGTTAATAGCAGTACCCCCACAATTCAGATGATCAGATAAGAGCTCATACCTCTGAGAATATACAATACATTGAGGTAATGCGCCATGCGTGGAATGCAAAACTACTGTAAAGGCACATTTAAGTGCTCTGTTCTGTGCAAACTTTTTCAGAGCAGCAACAGCTGTTGTACTACAGAAGGTTAGGTATTGCTATGTCTGTGTCAGTAATAAGGTTATTTTTATCATAGTGCAGGTTTCAAGTTGTTTAAACAAGTAATTCCAATGTGGAATTGTATTAAAGACTAAATACACGATCCCCAAAGGTCTATATAAATTAGCCATAGGCAAGAGCTGGTTAAAGTTACAATAAGGAGATAAAAGGCATACCTTGGGCAAAGAGAACTGGTTTACTGTACTTTGGGGTACATTGAAAAAAACCTGTACAAATGATCTGTTTATAGCTTCTGATTTGGACCTATAGTGTCTTTTAATTCTTATACTGTGATGTCTATTCTCCCCATGCTATAATGGTCACTGTGCTTCTTTGCTGCCCTGATTATAATATAATATAATATAATATAATATAATATAATATAATATAATATAATATAATATAATATAATATGGAAAGCACGGTGGTGCAGTGGGTAGCACTGCTGTCTCGCAGTTAGTAGACCCAGGTTCGCGTCCCAGGTCCTCCCTGTGTGGAGTTTGCATGTTCTACCTGTGTCTGCATGGGTTTCCTCTGGGCAATTCGGTTTCATCCCATGAACCAAAGACATGCAGGTTAGGTGCCTTGGCAATTCTAAATTGTCCCTAGTGTGTGCTTGGTGTGTGGGTGTGTATGTGCGTGCCCTGCGGTGGGCTGGCACCCTGCCTGGGATTGGTTCCTGCCTTGTGCCCTGTGTTGGCTGGGATTGGCTCCAGCAGACCCCCATGACCCTGTAGTTGGGATATAGCGGGTTGGATAATGGATGGATGGATAATATAATATTATATAATAATAGCTGTGTAAGTTTAAATGTAGAGATATCAGGTATTTGAAAGGAACTACTCTGGGCATCTCTCTCCTAGTAGGTTTCGTTTTGCTGACGTACTCACATCACTTGTGCATTAGGAAAAAGTTAAAGGGAGGCCATTTTACCGATGTTAGCAGCTAAGCGACTTTGTCTTTCTTCTGAGATTTAATTTTGCTGACGTGCTGGCCCCACTTGTGTTATTAGTGGTTAAGTGAGTTTTCTGTTTCCTCGAAGGCAGAGCCCTTACCCCGACTCCATCTCTCACTTCCAGACTGGACAGACACACACACTTCCACACGTAGACATTTATAAATAATATAATATAATATAATATAATATTTTTTACCCGTAGGGGACTTGTGAACCATGTCCATGAACACATAAGGAATACCATGGAAACAGTGGGAAATAAGGAAGGGTATTTTGTTAACAAATTAAACATGCAAGGGTAGGTAATTACAGTACATGTGTCAAACCAGTGCCCAATATTAGAAATTATGAAATCCTAGTAACCACTTTGTACCTACCTAAATGTAAGAATAGGACCATTTCAGTTCCATGTGAGGGCTCATTCACTTACCTTAAAGAACCACGAGTTCTTTGTTACTTCCCACACATCTTTCTCAAATCACACTGATCATTCATCCTCCTGTCAGTCAAGCCCTTGCCATTCACTACACTTCCAACTCAAACTCACCATAGTACTGACCACAAGATGCTTTTAAGCCCTTTCTGGGAACCAGTTTCAGGTTTACCTGATGGACCATATCTGGAGTCAGGAATAGCCTCTAGAACTCTTGGGTCTACCATCCTTTGCCCTAAGTGTTCCTGCAGCATGTATCAACAAGCAATTCATGACCAAATTAGACTTCCTGCTGCCATCTACCACCCTGGAGAACTTCTGTCATAATTCAGGTCCCAAATGTCCTTCCATTATATTATGACCATGTAATAATCACATCTGGGCCTCCTTCTGCTGTATTATTAAGGGACCTGGTGCCCCTAAGCAACATTGCCTCAATAATACTAGGACATTCATATAAGTTGCCATTACCAGTGCACCGCCCAGGAAATATTCTGTCTATCTCCTGCCTTTTTTAACCAGAGATACTCTATAAGCCTTGTCCTAACTGGGCCTAGCTTCACAAATTATATTATGGTTTTGTGATTTTTTATGAGCTTTTTGTGTTTTATTATAAGTAAAGTAAACGGAGGATGGGCATGATGGGAAGGAGGATGGTTTCATACCCAGATAGAAGGCCAGAGCAGAAGGAGAAATGGATTGGATGGTGGGACAAGAAAATAAGTTTACATCCGACTGGTATCAAATAATGGATAGACCAGCAATAGCCGGGAATCATGAGCAGTTCCATCCCTCCTATGCCAGTCGGCAGTGGTCCTCACATGGGAAAAATGTTGGGATGCCCACAGGGGTGCTTGAGATATGGAGTCTGGAAATGTAGTCCTGACAGGTTACCTGGGGTTCGATAGATGGTGCTGTCGGGTGAGGACCTCCTTACTTTTTCTATGGCTCAGAAGTGCTTCCTAGTAGGCATAACCTGACACCAGAAGCATTCCCGCATCCAACTTAAAAGGATTTTGCTGCCTCACTTCATTTGCGTCAGAGTCATGAGGCAGCGGGCAACACTCAGTGGAGGACAAAAGAAGGAAGAATTGTGTAATTTGGAGTAATCATTGTGTACTGTGGCTGATTGTTGATGAAGTGATCATTGGAAGGTGCTTTGGAAGAATAAATATTATTTGTTTTATTCATACAATGTGTACTGTATTGCTGTGTCTTGGGTTTAGGGCTCTCTTGTGCCCCTTGTGATTACCCTATATATTTGTAAATATGGTCAGTGCTTGGAACTGTGGTATAATGTTTAGTTCTTCTACTTTTCATATCCAAGAACTGTGTTTAGTCTTGCCCAAATTACTGTATATATGGTGTAACGGTAGGGGGCGCTGTCGCTCCTCCAAACCCACAGTCAACATGTCCAGACACCAGGTAAAGGTATCAGAAATAATTTTAATTTCTTCTATACTGTGCACAAAGCACCTCCACCTCCACAATACACAATAATAATCAACAATAATCAATACAATAATCCTCCTCTCCACCCAGCAGCTCCGTTACACTTCCTTCCAACTCCAGCTCAGCTTGCTGGGTTTCCTACAATCCTTTATATAGTCTTTGACCTGGAAGTGCTCCTGTCCTTCAGTCAACGTGATTCACTATCATTTCCGGGTTGGTTGAAGATTCATATTTTTCTTCAGCCCGGAACTACTTTTGTTCCTCTGTCCCCGTGACTTGGGAGTATAGGGAAAATAAAAATCCCTGTGTCTCCCTGCAGCGTCCTCCGATGGCACCCACGGCACCCAGCAGGGCTGTGAAATCGCACTCCATCTCCCATGATGCCCTGCGGGAATCTGGGGCACCTCCATGTTGCAGGGAGGACTCCATCTAGCGGCCTGGATGTATTGACCGGGATAAGCTGCCGGCCATCTCTCACAATGGATTTTCCAAGTTTGCTCGGATTTTGCTTACATTTTTTCTTCAGGTACTCCTGTTTTCCAAGTCACAAATAAATGTGTTTTAGGTCAGTTGGTGGCTCTGAATTTGCCTTTTGTGAGTCAGTGTGGCTTGTGATATAATGACTCCACAACTTAAGGGTTTGGTATCTTGCTGTACCTGATGCTTCTTGTGTTCATTTTGGCTATTAACCTATTTGGAATAACCAGATTGAGAAAATTGATTTATTTATGAATAAATTCAGAAATGGATATTTAAATTTGATATATAAGGCAAACACTAAATTAATTACTGGTGTACAACTTTAGAGAGTTTAATGTAATTTAGTACTGTACATTAATGTAATATAGTTTTCATCATATTTTACATTAACATTTTAGTTTCTAGCAAAAAGAAACATTTTATTCTTACTATATAAATGACTTTAAAATAAACTTCAAATAAGCTGGTATTATTTAATAAAATAATTAAACATATGTTGTGTTTAATTATTTATTTAAAAACACCAAGCCAGTAGATTTTATGTTGAATGATGTCTTGTAAGTGAGCTCTATCATCCCTGGCATCACGTGTAGTCTAACCTGTTTAACAAGGACCTGTTTGTCTACTTAAGTAACACTGGGCCTCCCAGGCTGTTATTGTAAATTCCAAATGAGTTTCAGTCTTGAACAAATATGATAGGCATTTGTGAACCTGAACAATCAACACTTTAGTTTTGTGAAGGACAGTTAAAGAAGGAAGGATAGTTATAAACTTTTAAATGGTTACAACATATTAGATTACATTTTATAGGACTGTATGTATATACAGATTACAGTATTTTTTTTTTTCATTTTTATTACTATTTAATTTAATTTTGTTTCTTTGTATCAGTATACTGCTGCTGGATTATGTGAATTTCCCCTTGGGATTAATAAAGTATCTATCTATCTATCTATCTATCTATCTATCTATCTATCTATCTATCTATCTATCTATCTATCTATCTATCTATCTATCTATCTATCTATCTATCTATCTATCTATCTATTTAATAAACATTGTAATATCTTACAGCACTGTCTTGAAATCAGGATAAACAGATGCTGGGCTACAAGAATGACAGGTTTTGTATTCACCCAAATAAAACAGAATTGATAAATGAAGTCAGAATACCCAAAACAAAAAAGCACACTAACTGTATTACTACAGGCAAGAGTACACTTTTATACAATTACTAATACACTTTTTACACAATTAATGGTTGTTTAAAGGCATTTTATGGTTCCATACTTGGTTGTGTGATCCATCGTAGACTATTGATTGACTAAACGCCATTTCATTCTAGAAAGGGTTCTTTGGATATGATGGTTCTTTGTGTAACAAAAAACTCTTTAATGTTTGGTAGGATACCTGGCAGGACACTAATGGATCAGGAAAACCTGGATGTAGCCTGTGTTACGAATATAGCAAGAGTCCTTTTAAAATCAAGAGCCATTGGTATTTTATAAATCTGTTTCCATCAATTCATGGTTATTTACTGTACAAAGTATGCTACAGATCTAAATAAATAAAGGTTCTTTATGGAACCTTTATGTGGATGGGGCTTTTGGGAACCAAAAATGTTTCCCCTGTGGCATCGCTCTGTAAAACCACTCTGGCATCTTTATTTTTAAGAGTGTACCATGGGAGATTAGTACTCTATAAAGCTATATCAGTCATCTTATCTGTTTTCCCCCCTAATTTCACTTTCATCTCTTTCTTTTTTGCTCCATCTCTTTAACTATTGTGTGGTGTAACAATTCAAAGTCTTACTCTTAAAGTTAATTCTGCATTAGAGGTTACCATAGGAAGTACTGATACTACACAGACCAAAGCTCTGTCCTAATGCCTGTTTATTGTCATAAGAAACAAGTGCTATTCTTTGGTTGTGTGTCCATTCCACTAATTATCCTGCTTTTTGTATTTTACTACATGGACTTTCTTTTCACAAAGAGAGTAGTATGACATAGTGTGGTTCCAAGGTGTAAGGAACAATCTAAACATTGTTACTTAGTCAGATACTCTTGAGGTGTATTGCACGCATAAGCATATGGCTTTACAGTGTTTTTACCAAGCCCATTACCTCATCTATTTCTTCTAAGGGTTGTTCTTCATATAATTATTGGAATAATTCTTGCACAGTGTACTGCACTTCTGCTGTTTGTAAGTACATTTCATTCACTAACAGTACCATTTATCCCGAAAAGACAAGAACTGATTTATTACTGCTTGAAGGTGAAATTGTCATAACTCCTCTAAGATAAATGTCTTCTTGTGTGTTTTAAGCAGACCTAGGTCTATTTCTTTACTTACATTTGCCAGTATGAATAAACATGATCAATTTATATGTATTTCCATTTTCAATAACATTTTCTTTGTATCTGATACAAGCAAGCAAATTATGCTGAATCTCCTTCAACTAGTAGCTGCAAAGTATTTAAGAAGGAATTTTTTCTCTCTTTCAGTATTTTCATGATTCTGCTGTTCATTAGCTGTTATGTTGACAATCTTCACAGAACGCAGCCTAACAATATGTTTTAATTCAGAAATCATTCACAAATGACCTATTCAGTTATGTGAAACTTACTTAACCAGCTTCTCCAATACCACTGTGTTGTGTTTTTTTTAAAATCTCTGGTCCAAATTTACTTAATACATTAACCCCTTATCAAGCAGGGTCATTTTTGCTAAATCGCTTGTAATTTGACCTCTCCAAATTAGAATCATTGCTGTTATTGAACTTTTTGGAGTATAAACACATGTTTGGTCTCTTTGTAAAGGTAACATTCTCTAGTTTCACCCTTAGTAGTCAGAATCACTGTAGGTGTGACTGATCAAAAGTTCTGCACATTAGAACTCACAGAAAAAATGAATTTTTTTGTTCTTGCCTAAGTTTTTTTGTGAAAATAAAGGCCTCTATAGCTGCAGTAGGTAGGTGGGGACAGAAACACACTATGTACCAACAGAATAACTTGTTGACTACTCACATTTCAAATTTGAAAAGAATAACTATAAAAATGACATTTTTACACCAGTTTTTATGTGGTCATGTCCAGGTGCTTTTTAGAGGGACCATTATCCACATTTTGGAACGTATGGAAAAAGTGTAATAACTTTTGAATGCTTCAACCCACATATATCAATAAGGGCTCTACTGAAAGCTTACACCTAAAGGAATCTATATCTACACACAGTGTCACTCTATTAGTTATGGAAATTCATATTCCATAATAAAAACAATAAAAAATACACATTTCAATATAAAAATAGTCAAAACAAGTCTTATGGGCCAAAAAATATATATATTTTATTTTTATTTTTTTTTTTAATAAAATGCACACAAACTATATACATTTTTTACAAACTGTTACAACACAGCTCAGCGTTTTTCCATGTGCCACTGATTGTAGCAATCCCTAGCAGGCAGAAAGCACAAGGGCGTGTCACATGTCGCTCTCTGCCTCAGACTTCTCCTGGTCCGATTCATCACTGTCACACTGCATACATGCCTCTACTACTTCATCGAGAGTGTATTTACGTTTATCTGTACGTTTATCCATATTTAAAATGCGAAAAAACTTGGTGAAATCACAATAAACAACCACGCACCAAGTCTGCAGACTGGCACAAATGCCAGCTTCACGCAGCTCCGATCGGTTTTGTTTACAAGTTAGCATGGCAAGTTACATATCGGCGTGCTCAGCTGCTCATTGGCTGTAAGTTTGGAGTGTCATTCACAGCGTCCAATCAAACTGGTAGATTCTACCAGGGTTTGGAGTTGTGCGTCATCGTTCAGCTGTCTGTGACACTCGTTGGCTATACGAGGCTCCAGTCACCCCCCAGACCCCTCGTAATTGGCCAACTTAGGTGTCAATCAGAAGCTAACACTTCCGTGTAACATGCTTTAGCATGGTTATTGCTGACAGAAACAAATTACGTCTGATATGACCAATAGAATTGAAAAAAAATGTCGGAGCTAGTCTCAAGTTAAGAACCGTTTTCTGGAGTTTTTGTCCCTTTGAGGATCTATCGTGTGTTTTGGACCTAATTGTTTTACTGAATTATATTCCCTGGAGCCTTACGGACAGAATGAGATCAATATTACTCGGAAATATTGATGTTTGACTTGCAGAGAGCCTTCAAAGGTAGGAAAAGTCAACTCTTAAAAGTATTTACTTCTCTGTAAAAAAGGATTTAGTGTCAGTGCTGTGGTTGTTGTGTGTCAAAATGGTTTATATCATCGGAAAGACGAGACTCTGAGGTTTCATTTGATGTTTAGTATGTCGAGGTGCATGACAGAGGGCATGCACACATGGCTGTGACATGGCTGTGACGTCGTCCAATTGTAGTTATGTACCGGGACCGGTACGTGTGCATGTTAAAAAAGACATACAGTTCAGATTCCTTTATTTCTATATCTTGTAAGTCCTATTTTCCATTTCAGATTACTGTGCACATTTGTAAATACAGTATATCAGGAGTAAATCGTAGAATAAAATTAAATAAAAAATACAACACCACGCAGTAAGACATTACACTGCCAAACCCAAAATAATGTGAAACACATTTCATGCATTGCCACATAGGTCAGGTCAGGTCAGGTTGGGGAGCATGCACTGGTACAGCACATGATAAAACACCTGGGGAATCCAGTTGGCAAACCCCTTAGGCAGACACAGGAAATAACTGTCTATCTGCCACAGCCAGGTGTTATGTGGACATCCCCTTGACCTGGTCCAGCTGCTTTGGTCCTCAGGAATGAGGATCCTGTGAGCTGGATCACCCTTGGGGAATCGCACCACATGGCCATAGTTCCATAACTGATGCTCCCTCACAATGCAGGTAATGTGCCTCATTTGGGATTCTGTGAGCAAATGATCATTCGACACAAAGTCAAACCAGCGGTACCCAAGGATTCTCCAAAGAGACACAGTACCAAAGGAGTCCAGTCTTCGTCTCAGGTCACTGTATAGCTTCAATGTCTTGCAACTGTATAACAAGACAGGAAGCACCGTGACTCTAAAGACTTGGATTTTCGTTCTCTTGCAAAGATATTGGGAGAGACACCCTTTCCAGCAACCTCATGACCCCCCATGCTCTCCCAATATATCTACTCACTTTATAGGAAGAGTCAGAGACGTGGATGTTGCTGCTGAGGTAAGTAAACCTCTCAAAGTGGTCGACATTCTCTCCACATACAGATTCACTGCTAATGGCTGTGCCCAAGTGGTCATTGAAGATCTGGATCTTGGTTTTTATCCAGGACACTCGCAAGCCCAGCCACTCAGACTCCTTGCTCAGTCCCCTGATCAGAGCCTACATTGACACTGTAAATATCACAGTATTGTCGGCAAAGTCAAAATCAGTGAATCTTTTTTCCCCAACAGATGTCTCACAGCCGCTGGACCCAATTACCCTGCCCAACATCCAATCCATGCAAGCATTAAACAGAGTAGGAGCAAGAATATACTCTTGACGAATCCCTGAATTAACTGGGAAGAATGCAGAGGTTCTGCCTCCACTCACAGCACTACACAGCACACACAGTACCAGTGTACAGGCCGGCCATGATATCCAGGAGCTTACTGGGGATACTGCAAAGTCTCAATCAACTAAGTTGAACGCTTTATTAAAATCAACAAAGGCTGCAATGAAACCCTCATGTTTGTGCTTGATCAGAACCATCAATGCCAGGATGTAGTCGATGGTAGACTTCTTAGGTGTAAAACCAGACTGCTCCAGTCGTTGGTAGGTGAGCATGTGATCATGGATCCTATTAAGGATAATCCTAGCAAGGACCTTACCAGGCACTGAGAGCAGTGCCATCCCGCTGTAGTTGTTACAATCCAGGCGATCACCCATGACTTTCCATATAGGGATTGCAAGTCCCATTTTCTGGTCAATTGGGATGACGCCTTTCTCCCAAATGGAAGAACAGATTGCATTCAATGCCAGGAGGGGTGCCTTACCACCAGCCTGGAGAAGTTCGCCCCGGATACCACAAATCCCTGCAACCTTCCCTATCCTCAGCTGATTCACCACATGGGCAATCTCAGTGAGATTGGGTGGTTCACAAGTGATTGGAGCATCAGCCTCAAGGACCCTAGACCCTGAGATGTCCAATGGCCTAGCCAGAGGATCAGCTTTAAACAGCTGCACAAAGTAGCCAGCTCAGTGGTTCAAAACTGCAGCATCATCTGTATGGACCGTTCCATGACCTGCCCTGAATACAGCTCTCCAAGGAACAAATTCAGATGTGCATAATGTTTTGATTCCTGTGTAAGCAGGATGTGGATCACGGCTCAGGGCACTAGAATCAGGATCCAGCAAGTCTAATTTTAGTGTGTAAGCCTGATAATTAAAAAAAAATAACTAAAATTGGTCCTATTTTCTTAACCCTCTTAATCCACCTGATACTTGTCAGGAGAAAGAGCTTACTTCAGAAATATTGGGTAAAACCCAAAAACCAACTCTGGACAGGGCACACTCGTATAGGGACAATTTAGGGCCACCAATTAGTTTAAAACACTCATCTTGGAGATGTTGGAATAAGACCATCTTAGCAGCAGAAATAAAGACACATATATGGTGAAGAATGTGTAAGCTAGATGCACACAGAGACTAGGTTGGGATTTAAAATCGAAACTCTGAAGTAGCAGTCCTAACCTTTGTAACAAACAAAAGAATGTAAGTTTCAACATATTGCAAATGAGTATGGGAAACAAAATGACAATAAACAAAGATTTAAAAAAAAAAAATCAACTTCTGGGTACAATAGTCAGTAGGAAAAGACCATTATAAGTCAAACTGAGCACAGCCACTGTAGAGGCCATGATGCTGGTGAGTACTTCAAGATGAAGATATAAATGAAATGCTTAGTGTCTTTGAGATCTTATTCATTTGCTCATTTATTCCATGGGAAATGACACTGCTGTGTTCTCAATAGAAATTGATTTTTAAGGCATTGTGCATAATTTTCTTGAAATTTGTATTTATTGGTTTGATATTGGCTGTAATGACAACACAATATAATACATTTTTACAGTATTAAGGTCAAATTAGACATTATTTTCTATGTATCCTCCCCATTGATGTTTTACTTGGATTTGTTAACATTTCCAATGTAAGTAAAGCATTACTTTTCTAATCAACAAAAAAGCATAGTTTTAAATAGTCATATGTAAGTTGTCCCTGGAAAACAAATACAATAGAGCAATGATATTGTGAGAGAGTAGCCTCACGATGTCACTGGGAAAATGAAATGTAAGTTTCTTATGAAAGCAATTTATTTCTTTCTGATCATTTCAACCAATAATGGAAGCACTGGGTGCAAAACAGGAACCAAACACAAATGAGGAGTAAGAAGTAAACTTAAAACAACAAAGTATTCATTATGTTTAATACATTTCTTTCTTTTTCTTTCTTTCTTTCTTTCTGAAAGGATGATTTACTAATGAGGCAGTTTGTAAACTTGAGGATAATGATTTGATTTCCTTTATTTGAAACGTCCATCCATCCATTATCCAACCCGCTATTTCCTAACCACAGGGTCACGGGGTTCTGCTGGAGCCAATCTCAGCCAACACAGGGCACAAGGCAGGAAACAAACCCCGGGCAGGGAGCCAGTCTACCGCAGTATTTGAAACGTGAGTTAGGTATTTACCTTTCCTTTATAATCAGTTGTGTGTTTCTTTATTTATGATAATGTAAATGATTTGGTGATTATTAATTAATAACGTGCAATTCAAAACTCTCTTTCCTTCTTTAGTTTTATTTTTAATAATTCTTTAGTATTCTTGTTTTTATTTTACTTTCAGTGAAAAGAATAATAGTGTCCTCTTTACCGAACCTCATGCATTAATTTCGATTGTTTTTATTCGCATGTAATAATCTTCATTAATATTGAAAAATTATAAGGAAAGGTAAACTACAGCTTCCGATAATCAATCACATTTATGCATAACACGACAACTTCAAAATTACAAGAAAGAGAAAAAGAAGGCGTTCAAATTTAGGTGTGGTGTTTGAGCATTGTTTATGTTTCGGAAACGCAAAGGCGAGGACAATACAGAAACCTAGTTGGTGCGCGCTCCCGTGTGCCACAGGTTATCTACAGCTCATCACCTGCGTGTTGCGTGTGCGCTTGTTGTCGCAGGACCTGGTAGATCGCGGCACCTTCTGAACTTCTGGCTCCTCTTTAGCGGACATTAGCAGTCGAGAAAACACCACAGACAACACGACAATCGATCGAAGGCATTGTATGCTGTAGGTATGTTCTGGTCTGATATGACAGTGTGGTGTGCGCACTTACTGTTATTTCACGTTGGGGCATTATATTGTACGAGGAGCATTTGACTTTCTTCCATGGCTGATTTTAAAAAAAAAATCCAAAATACGTTTTTTAATGGCACCGACTGACGCTGTTTGAGCTTCTTGTAGTTATTTCTTTGATATTTTGTAAAGTATTTTGAGCTGCATCCTGTGTATAAAAATGTTGCTTTAGAAATGAATGTTCTTATTTTTAAGACTGAGTGTGATGGACCGCCATGCTT
Organism: Polypterus senegalus; assembly: GCF_016835505.1. Lineage (NCBI taxonomy): Eukaryota > Metazoa > Chordata > Cladistia > Polypteriformes > Polypteridae > Polypterus > Polypterus senegalus. Next base: position 129,857,231 of record NC_053164.1, on the reverse strand, counting down.
ACAGCTAACTCTCGATAATAACCGGCAAGATTTTGAAAAAGTAGAAACGGAAACGGATAACAGCCTTTATGTATGATTACTTTGGACTGGGTAAATAGCTCGAGGGCTGCACATGAATAGCACCTTGTTTATCCGTAAAACTTCCCCCTTTTCAGCTGAACGAAAAGGGAAGTACTTGTTTTTGCTGTCCCGTATATAGAAAGAATAGCTAATGAACAGACATGCTCAACGATCATATGAATGTTTCTGTGAATCGATTGATATTTTATATTTTTATACTCGTCTGCATGTATTTACTGTGCTTGACTTGGTGTCACTCGCTTTTTATCGGGCTAAACATTGATTTTTTCGTCTTAACTAACTTAATCTCTGAAGACATGCACGTTCTCCCGAAGCATGATAGCTAAGATATCGCTTACAGGAGTGTATTCACAGACAGACATGTTAATTTGTTGAAGATTAAAAGCTTTCTCTGTAGTAGATTACACTCATGTCCCTTAAAAGGATACCCTTTTGGCAGGTACAGTATTTGGGAACACTTGCACGTGTTATTGCACAAGTTGTACACAAGAGGGCGCAATTTACTTTAGAAGAGAAATAGGACCCATTATGGTGCGCTACCTCCAGTTACTCTACAGAAAAAAGATGGTTCTTAAAGGGAGAATACCCTGTTGTTTTCTTGTTAAGATCTAAGGGAGATAACAGTTTTCCGTGTTCTGATGTTTTTGATTACTTTTAGCAAAATTAAAGCCTCATATAGTATTTTTAGTATCTAATCTTAGATGAGTAGACTGCAAGTCAAAAGGAACAATACTGTGTGAAAAAATAATTCTATAAACATTACATATCATGTGTTTTTAAAAAAGCACAGGCAAAAAATAAAAGCAACCTTTTGTAAAAAGTAGTTTATGTATTTGTGAATAATACAATGTATTTATTAAATGTATAAATATAAAAAGAAATTTCAAAGCCCACTTGTCAGGGTCACAGAGTGTTGGGTGTAAGGCAGGAATCAGCGCTGGACATCACAGGGTACACACATACTGACCTACACTTCCAGTTCAAGAACACTAGTTAACTTAACAGTAATGTCTTTTGTATGTGAGTGGAAAAGTCGACTATTTGTAAGGAAACCAACACAGACAGCGGGAGGATGAGAAAACTCCAAGCCGACACTGCCCAAATTGCGACGTGAACCCAGCCTACTGATGGCTTTGTCACTAATTATTGTGTCACCACACTACCCTTTAAGCGTTTTATATATATATATATATATATATATATATATATATATATATATATATATATATATATATATATATATATATATATATAGTAACACGTTAGTTTCGGTTATCTAATTCCAATGCAATGTACTTAATTAGTAATTAATTCTCCCTCTAGCACAAATCATTGCTATGATGAACTTGCTAGATAATTAGAAAATGTTACTGGTAAGTGCACATTTTTCACCTTAATTTTATGACTCATTTAATGTTTAGATGTAGTTTCAGTGAAACAACAAATCACTCTGTAACAAGAGCTAATGTGAAAAATTACTCATTAGAATATTTTTATTTACCTTTGCTAAATAACATATTTTATCGACAGCTTTAAAAATATAAGTATGCACACTTGTAAACAATACTTTTCGTTAAAGTACACAGTTACTTATTTTTAAATTTCATTAAAGTTTTTAATTATCAGTATATTGTGTGGGAAAACAGAAATTTTTGTGGTAGATTCTTATCATTTATTTTTTAAGAGAAAATGTCAGTTAATTCTATAGATTAGGCATTACCTATAATGCAGCTATTAGTCACATACTGTTATAAGACCTTAACAAAGGCTGTTTTTGTTCTTAATAACGTGTAGTTCAAGGCATCAATGGTCATTGCAGTGTGGCATATTAAAAGCTTGTGATATGCTGGTAAATTACTTGTGAATATGAAAGCTTCATTTGGTCTTGCTAAACATTAAGGATTTAGAAATGTTATCCTGAAATACAGAATGCTATACCTAAGCCACCAAAATGAAATTTTTACTATGACGCACTACACAAAGGTTTGTTTTTTTGTAAGTATTATTAAGGCCCAAAGAAGCCTTTGTACATAATACATATGTGACTAATACTCTAGATGTATACTATAGGTACCTAATCTGAAGGTTTTTGTTGAGCATCATATTAACAGAGTGGTCAGAGCTGCTGGAAATGTGTTTTGAAAGAGTGGATTCAAATTTAGGTCTAGTCACAGTCTGCATGGACTTTGTTTGTTGACAGGGTAGGCTGAGTGTGTATAAATTAATGCATGTTGCAATGGACAGCCATGGTGTTCATGTTTGGTTCCTATTTTGGATTTTCTCCAGCCCGATGTGACCTTAGATTTGTGCTCAGGCAATGAATGTATGGATGAATTTATCTTTACTTATTAATCTAGCATAACTTCTGCACTAAAAATCCATATGAAACCTAATCTGTGTTAATCATAATATCCATCCATCCATTTTCTAACCCGTTGAATCCGAATACAGGGTCACGGGGGTCTGCTGGAGCCAATCCCAGCCAACACAGGGCACAAGGCAGGAACCAATCCTGGGCAGGGTGCCAACCCACCGCAGGACACACACAAACACCCCCCACACACCAAGCACACACTAGGGCCAATTTAGAATCGCCAATCCACCTAACCTGCATGTCTTTGGACTGTGGGAGGAAACGTTAATCATAATAGTATATCAAAAATATTTAGTGATATATTAAGATCAAAAATGGCTGCATTCATTTTCTGACCAAGTGATTTTGCTGATGGGCAACACAGTAGCTAGTGCTGATACCTCAAAGCTCCCAAGTTCCATAGCTTAACCAAGGTTATTTGGTTTTCCAAAAACATCCAAACCAAATGTAGAGTTGATTCATTGGTCAGTGTGTGTTAGCTCAATGAGTTGCCCTCAAGCTGACTGTTCCATGATCTAAAGTTGGCTACTGCCTTACACTCAGTGCTGATGGCATAGGTCCTGGGTCCCAGTCACCCTGTTTTAAAAGTCCTACCTTCAGAAAATGGATGCTTTCAATACTTCCAGCCAATAAGATGTATTATTTATCTATAATTTATGGGAGATGTTCAGCAGATTATGCTACATTATGTGCTTTAAACTTCATGGTCTTTGTTTGTGTGGTTGCTAGGTGTGGAGAGACAACACGCCCTGCTTGGGGTGTCTTTCAAAATCTTTTGAAGAAAATCTTTAAATGCCTTGGGGAAAGTGTTCAACTGAAACTGCCCACTTGTACTACCATAAAATGACACAAGACTTCTCTGCCCAAGGATATTGCTAGAGATGTCCATCAGGTGCTGCTTAGCCTTTTTTACTTTCAGGGCATTTTTTGTTAGGTTTAACTGGTTTCATTCCATTCCATCTTATCTGCAGACAATGTAAATGTGCTTTCATTCAAATGAAAACATAAACAGGGCTTTTGTTTTGTGTAACTGAATGAAAGGTGAAAGCAATCAAAGAAAATATGTATAACACTACAAGGAGAAATTTAGAGTTACTACTTTTCTCTTTTTTTCTCTAAAGAAGATGTTCTGTTTTGGGTTCATACAGGAAGCTTTATCAACCTTATTATATATTTGTTTGAATATATAATGAAGTATAAACATTCTGAACAATTTCTCTCAGTTAAACTTCAATACATGAATTTTAAAATTATAGTGGAATAAGGTAATTCAGTATCTTATGGAAACTCAGTGTGCACAACCAACTGAAAAGTAATTTGTTTAAAGCATCTTGCTTGGGTCCTCTCTGATAATATCATAATAAACATTTTCTGATCTATGAATACTTTGTGAAGGAAGGTGTAATAAAATGCATTTGGGGTCTGTAGCAGTGTGCCATTGTAAAATAGAAAAGTGTGCACTCAGCCTTGAAAGGATGTAGCTAAGCACGGTAATGTGGTGAAGAAGCCCCAGGGTATTGATGGGGGAACTGGCTATGAGAACACATTCACATGCAGGCATGTGTGGTTTGGCCAATCACTTCTTTAACGCTTTATGGCTTGTAATTAAGGTTTCTACATCCATATTAGTTTAAAAAGGAGCCTGAACAGGTATACAAGAAAGAACCAAAGAGAAAAGAGACTGGAGGTTAAAAGTAAAAAGTACATGATGGTCAAGGATCGTTGCTACGGGGTGGAGGCAGCGAGTCAGGAAGTAGCCATGATGGGAGTGATTGGACAGCACTCATGGGGACAAGGCCACTCCTGCTACTGGAATGCTCTGAGAGGATTCCCATTCAAGGATGGTGATGGAAACACAAGCCAAAATAAAGGGTTGACCACACCTGTTAGATGACAACCCCTCTTGCTGAGGAGACTCTAATGGGTATACAGAGGAGAAGTCATTTTCCACATTTAGTACAGAAGCTCAGTCAGTCAGTCATTTTCCAACCCTGAATTTGTTTTAATCTTGGATTTGAACTTTCTTATTGAATTAATATTGATTGTTTTAACCTCCATAGAACGTTGCTTTTTCTTGAGGATTATTTGTTTATTTATTACTAAGACTGCACTGCACTTTAATCTGGGGACTGATTTGTTTGTTTAAAATAAAAAGCACAAGTCACTTTGCACCAGCTCTTACTGTGTGTGTGTGTGTGTGTATTTGTGTGTCCTCATTGCCCAGTCCATTTCAGTTTTATGACTATTGATGTCCCAGATTCAATGGAAGTATGACAGCTGTGGGAAATCTGGGCAGCACTGAAGGCTTATTATTATTTATGTTCATAAGAATTACTTCTAAAATAAATCTTTTTTTTTTCTTTTTGTCTGGCCTCTCCTGTCTCACTGGTATGAGGAAAAAACCTACATGTGGGATTAATAAAGTATCTATCTATCTATCTATCTATCTATCTATCTATCTATCTATCTATCTATCTATCTATCTATCTATGTGATATGCTGTTTGACTGATGTTATGCAAGACATCCAGTTTTTTTAAGTTCTCCCTATATTTTTGGCTCTCAAGACCCAATAAATCCCTATTTTCAGGCCAATTTTGGACATTTTTTTGCATTACATCTTTATGATAAAGAATAAACCAAAAATGCAAAAATGATCAGAAGGACTTGACGTTTTGCATGTCACATCAACTCCATTGACTCCCGAGTTTCAAAAATCTAATGGGATACATTGGGTTAAACTTACTCATTTTCAGAAAATGTACAAAAATTGAGATTGGTAATACTGATATATGAAGTATCATTTTATAATATTAGAGGTTGGTGATAAAAAATATAATAACATTTTTATTTGATTCTTAACCAGAGATCCTAGCCCTCTACTCCCAAATGGTTAAAAATGACACATTTCAGAAATTAGCATTTGGGGTATTGTTTTAGACTATTTCAAGGAGAGTGTTTCAAAGATTTCTGATCTTTTACCAGGGATCTAGACTTCTATTTAACTCTATCAGAGGGTGAAAAACTGCATGTTTCTATTACAACTGAGAGTATTTAAACTTTAACCATTTAAAGTGAAGTACAAATTTGAACATTTCAAATATCTGATACAACTGTTCTTGTTTATTTTTTACTTCTACTTTATGAAGTAAGTCATAACATTTCTTAAAAATACCCCAAATAAGACAGCTTATGCTAATTAAGACTTGTAGGAATTCAGTAGTCCAAATGAGAAATGATAGCTGCATCACAAAGAAAAACAATCACATATATTGAGCGAGGATCTGAGTCTGTAAAAGTTTGCCCCACAAGTGTTTGTGTGTGTACAAGCATATTCTTTGATGCACTGGTACCCACATCAGGGATGAGAAAAACTCCATCCTACCCATGACAGTACATTTTCTTTTGGGGTTTTGAGAATCCTTCTATATAAAAGCGGTCAGGATTGTCCTTCCGTCTTGTAAGTGCTACGCAGGCGCCGAGTTTCACACACGCCTCGTCCATTTTGCAATGCACGATGGGATTTGTAGTTTTGTTTTTCCAGGTAAAAGATGATTTTCTACTTCAGGCTATGCAATATCTTCTTCTTCTTTCTTACTATATAAAAGCGGTCGGGATTGTCCTTCCGTCCCGTGAGTGGAAAGCTTAGCGGTATTCCGCTTATCACAGACTTACTACTTGCAGCTTGTGGTACAAAGCGACATGATGTGAGCAGAGTTCTGGTGCTCCCATCGCTCACTTGCTTTTGTGCGCGATGCGCTAGAAAAATAGACAAAATTACTGTATGTCTCTGGAAATAATTAATGTTGATGGAGTACAAATGCCTCACCGTGTAGTAAATATCAGGGAGGTTCAAAAGGGTGACCTCAATATAGAAAAAAAGTTTAAATTTCATCACAAAAATAACAGAAACTACGAGTATTAAAGTAATACCGCTCAAATGCAATATAACCAAATGAATGAGTTTGTATAAAATATCAAATTGATCTACATATCGAATTGCCTTAAGAAGTGGTCAACTTAAAAGTTGGTCGCCTTAAAAGGTGGGTCAGCCTAGTGTAATATTATCTACCGTATATATTCGTGTATAAGTTGGGTCTTTAAACACGAAAAATTGATTATAAAATCAGACCCCGACTTATACGCCCATTCAAAAATGCGACACTTATTTATTATTATTTTTTTTTTACATCTTCTTTCCTCCTCCAATCTCACATCAGTTTCTCAGACACAACGAACTTTGTTGCAACAGCGCAGTTATCAATTTCTTTTGCAACTTTAACAACTATTAATTTAAAACCAGCTTCATATTTTCTTCTGATCGAACGTTCCATCGTAGATAAGGGATGCTCTTACGATAAAGGTGCATGAGGGTGAGAGATACAAAAAACACAAATCAGTGCAAACATTGCTTCGAAATAGTTCAGGTATTACCTTGTGGTCATGTAGGCAAAATGGAGAGAGAGAGAGAGGTTAGGAGCATGTACTGACGCAGCGCATTGCTGCACTCTCATAGAAACAAAAGGCAATGTGCTCCATGGTTACTCTTTCAGGTGGGCGTTAGCATATCATAATCTCTTGGAGCAATAATGTGAGTTTTCCACATTCGATTTATACGACCGACATTATAAAATGCCAGAAACTATACAGTAAAATTAAGTCCCCACTTATCCACTGGTGAACTTATCCGCAAGTATATACAGTATTATTACTAGAAATATATATTTTTTCCGTGCATATTTTAGTTTTATGAAAATATTTTTCTACTAGTTATTCTTTTATTATGTATTATGCACTGAGTTATATTTTAGTAAAATTTAGGAAAGGAAGGTATGAAATTTACATTTTACTTTTAAATAGATAGATAGATAAATACTATATTAATCCCAAGGGGAAATTCACATACTCCAGCAGCAGCAGACTGATGATTAAAAAAAAAAATAGCCATAGTGGAATGGCTGATATTTTGACTGAGAAGGAGAGTAGTCAGTTACCCAGTCAGAAGGCCACTATTTGAAGGACAGTGCAGAGTGATGCCTATTATGGGAACAAAAAAAGTAATAGTAGTGGTATCATCACATGTATGCAGTGAATTTCTTAAGCTAAACATTGTGCAACTCACTTAAGAAACAACTGAATAGGTATTATTCTAGTCTCATGGTGTGACATAAAATATACCAAAAAGCAAAAAAAAAGTAGGTTTGATCCTTTCATCTTATAATGGCAGCATTGGGTGCAAAACAGGAACCAAATATGATGGGGGGCAAGACACAAACTTTATTATATCTAAAAAGTATCTATCATTCTAGCTATATTTCTAACTTTTTCATTTGTTTATTTGTAATTGGGGATGAAGTGAAAATACTTTAAACTATATATCAACAGATATTCACTGAATCAGTAATCACATATCTGTATTTTGCAGGATTGTATTGGTCATAACAATGATGAGACGGGGGGTTGCTACAAACACAGTTTTGAAAGGACTTCCAGTTATCTGTTTGTGGATCGGTAAGAAAAGAGACCATTTAAAAAATTGTATAGTACAACAAAGTATTTATTGTGCTTAACCAAATTCTTTCTTTGTTTCTTTGTTTGTTTCTTTCTTTCTTTCTTTCTTCCTTTAAAAACTTAAAACTGCACTCATAAATAAAGTTCTTAATAAAACTTATTTTCAGATTGGCAATTATCTTTCCATTCTTTTTCTGAACTTTGTGAAACCTACTGCATCAGACAGCATTTGTTAGTCTTGGCAAGAGCAGAACCAGCTCAGCGCCAGTCACACAAGGAGTTCCTCAGGGCTCTATCCTCGGCCTCCTTCTCTTCTGTATTTATATGCTTCCCCTTGGCCATATTATTCGTAGCTATGGACTGGCTTATCATTTTATGCAGACGATACTCAACTCTATTTCAATGTTAAAAGTGGAACTTCATCAGAGCTTTCTCAGTTCACAACCTGCCTTAGTGAATTTAAACCCTGGATGGAGCAGAACTCTTTAAAATTAAATTGCAACAAAACTGAACTCCTGCAAATTGGGACTAAAGTGCAGCTTAATAAAATGAGCTCTTTCCCAGTCCATCTTGGCGGTGATTTCATCAAACCTGCCTCTACTGCAAAGAATCTTGGTGTCATTTTTGATTCCTCCCTCTCTTATTCTGCCCACATAAATCACATTAAGAAACTTTCTTATTTCACCTCCGTAACATATCCCGTGTTCGCTCCTTCCTCTCCTTTTTTAATGCTGAGAAACTTGTCCATGCTTTTATCACATCCCGCATCGATTATTGTAATTCCCTACTGGCAGGTGCCTCTTTCAATCTTATATCACAGCGCCAGCTTATTCAAAAATCGGCAGCAAGAGTCCTTACTCGAACCAGCAGCAGCGAGCACATAACTCCCATCCTGCTCCGCCTTCACTGGCTCCCTGTGTCGTACAGAATCAAATATAAAATTCTACTAATAACCTACAAAGCCTTAAACGACCTTGCGCCAAACTACATCAGTGACCTTCTCCATCACTATGTTCCTATCCGCCCTGTTGTACCCCACAGTAATCTACACTCCATGGGTGACAGGGCCTTCAGCTCTATAGTGCCCAGACTCTGGAATGATCTACTGAAATTAATCAGGTCAGCTGACTCCATGAATTCTTTTAAAAAAACAACTCAAAATTCATCTGTTCAGGAAGGCTTTTAGCTCTGCTTGACTTTATTACCCTTCCCTCAGTTTACCTCTATGTCAAGTTGTTCATGTAACCTGTATGTGTGTGTGCTAAACCATCAATTATGTTGTCTGTTAGGCTTTTTCTCTGAATTTACTGTCTTAATATCCTTTATTTATTTATTTATCTGGTTTGTACAATGCTATATACTGTATACCCTGCCGTTCTGTCTTAAATTCTGTGAAATGCCTTGAGCATGGGAAAGGCGCTTTATAAATAAAATATAATATTATTATTATTATTATTAGGATATAGCAGGTTGGATAATGGATGGATGGATTATTAGGCAGCGTAATCTTTTGAACTGTACCATATATGATGTGAGATTAACATTAATAGCCATTTTACTATGACATATGACATTTCCAAGCAATTTTGTGTCTTTGAGAGTCAATAAAATGTGAGTGTATCCATAGCTAAGTAATTTTTACAGTTTTTACTTTGATGTTTCTTCCATGAGTAGCTTCTGATTTTTGACTCTTGTAAATTTTCTTGAATTGTGCAAATAATAGTGTCTGGACTATATCTTGGCAACTCTAAATATTTGTGCTAATTCAGTTTAACCTCTTCTGAAACAGATCTTTTTTTTTTTTGCTGACTTACCTAAAGTATATATTTTTTTACTCCTCAGTGCATTGAATTTCTCATTTTTTTTTTTTTAACCTAAACAAATTCTGTTCCTTAGAGAACTGTAACCCATCTCCATCTACAGAATCAATGCTAAAGTAAGGAGCAGATCTCTGCCTGTGTTCTTACCCATACTAGATGCACTAATAAGGAAGTGTACACTTCTTTAGACTCTTCTGAAACTGTACCAAATCATCATGTATACTATTATTGTCACACCATCCGGTTTTGCCACATGTTTAAGGTCTATGATTCATAAACAAGTCTGGCAAGCAAAGACCTCAGATTCGAACAGGGTGTGTAGGGGTGGAAATTACTAACAGTTTCAGGGATGTGTGTGAATGTATGCTGTTTATTAAAATCAAGATTTATGCTGTAAATTTATAGCAAAGGAGATGGTCTAAAAGTCATGTGGGCAAATCTATATACAAATGTGGAAGAAGGTGTGGCTGGGTGAATCGTTTAAAGAGCACATGCAATGTAAAATCTGTCTGACTTTGTAGTTTCTTTACTCTGACATCATTACACAAAACTGTGCTTTAAATTGCTTCAACAACATGCACTTTTCTTATGCTTAAATTTAAAGATTCTTGAATTTTCAGTTTAGAGTCCTTGATGTTTACTTACTTTATTTAATTTTGTTTTTGAAGTTCACATTTCAGGATAATTTTCATTCACTCTTAATACTTGAACCTTACAAGTACCCAAAGTATCAGTTCTGTGTTAGTTAGTTGAATTGCATAAAGTATGGCACCCATGTAACATTTATGCTTCATTTTTTTTCTTCTCTTTTTTTTTTTCTTTCTCTTTTTTTCATCCACTTAAAAAAATAGTTCATTTGTATAGATGTATGTATGGTTTTTAGCCTCCTAAATTAAAATTTTATAATAGGCCAAATAATTAATATTGGTTGTGTTATTAAGTTCTTATATGCATTTTATTACACTTATAGCAGTGCCTCATTGTTTTCTTTCTTCTTTGTGATGTTTGTTTTCCCCCAATTTCCTCCCCTTGTCTTTTTGATATTTGGTTGCATTTTTTATTTTTCCTGGGGCCTTTGCTCCCAGTTGTGTTTTGTGCATATATTGGCAGGGCATTATAGAGAACATTTAAGATACCTGCCTGCCATTATGTCTTCACATTGGCGTTCACTTGCTTAGACGTCTGTGCTTTTCAGGTTTATTTTGCCATGTTCTTTCAGTAAAATTTCTCTTTCATATTTTTAATTGTATTTTTTTAAATTATATTTGTCTTTTCCGACTATTGGGTTTCTGTTCTTGAATTGACTGTTTGTTATAATTAATTCTTTTCTCATTTGTTTCAGTATTTGTTTTACTTTCTTAACTACATCAGTTAGTTTCTTGATTTATGTCTTTATTCTATTTAGTCTGTTTTGATTAAGCAGATTATAATTTATTTATTTTTTTATTATTGATTTTTTTAATCTAGTCAATCATTAAACACGTCAATTTAATTACGCTGCAAGTTTTTTCTGTGGTTTTGGCTTTCTCGTCCAGAGACATTTGAGATTTTCAGTTAATCCTGTGTTGCCTTCTAGGGAGCATTTTGCATTCCCATGGTATTTCAATAGATGGCACTGTACACATACTTGCATTCAGTAATGCATGTTTTTAAGTACTCTTGTAATTCTTTAGAGTACTTGTTGTGTGCTGTAACAAGATGAGACATAGAAACATGCAGACTCCTCACAGAAGGTGGAATTCTACAAAGACAAGAAGTAAATTCAAACTTTTTAAATCACTTGGTTAGCTAATAGCTGGGGTGTGTCAGTAATTTAAAATAAAATAGCATAACATAACATTCTCAAGCCCATTTAATCCAATTCAGGGTCCCAATCTGTTCTCTAGATACTGTGTATATGTTTTCAAGGTTTCAATGTCAAGCACAAGATTCTGTAGCTTATTCCAGATCCTTCTAACCCTTTGTATGAAGAAGTGTTTCCTGATATATAAGTTTTATATAGTTTACATTATTTTCCCATAGTGTCCCACAGGACGTTGTTGAGCACTGCTCTCTGTACTACAGTGACTTACACAATAAACCAACAATATAGACCTATTCTAAAAAGCAAACAAAACAGAAAAAAGTAAAAAAAAAAATCAGTCTGTTGTTATTCTTTATGGGCAATACCAATACGCTTATGCACTGTGAGCTTCTATGTGAATTCATTTAATTAGCAAATAAAGTAAATATTGATCTTTTTTATCGTACCAATCTGAACAAGTAAGTACAGTCAATAGGCTTTGTATGCCTTATTTGGGCCGTATTTTATTTCATATTATTTACCATGATTCTTTTCAGGAAAAGTGATTTTAGAAAATGAATTAATGATGAATGAATTGTCATATTTGTCTTTTGCAAACTTTTAATGCGTTAATACTCAAGGAACAGGGGAACAGATTTACCACATACTGTAGCTACCTCTACACATTTTTCTAAGTAGCAGCAACCGAAGAAAGGAAACCCGAGATTATATCAACTGTAGATAACAGTACAAACTGTTACTGTAATTTCTGTACATTTGTTCAGGATACAATGAATATCGCAAAAAACAACACTGGATCATTTGCAAGGTAGTCAAGAACCTCATGAATGATGATACTATAAATGGATAAACCTGTAATTACTCCAGAGACAGTTTAATGGTATAAGAAATACAGCAGGTGGGAATCTGATTAAATGGTTTATCCTTTGTGTTTTTCTGAAGAATTTTACACCGGATGCCCTTCCTGACGTAACCCTCCCCATTTATCCGTGCTTGGGACCGGCACGAAGAAACACACTGGTTTGTGCATCACCTGTGGCTGTGTTTTCCACTACCATCATAAAAGTACTAAAATACTGATGAAAATTTCTCATGAAAGAAGGGTGATAACTTGGAGAACATGTTGATTTTTTTCTACTCTAAGACAATTTGTACTGGGTGAACAAAATAATGGAGGCATAGGGGGCATTTAACAGACCGAAGTGCACAACCTGTGGTTCAAACAGAATTCCTTCATGATGTTCCTCTATTCCAGGATGACAAAGTCTCGATACACACTGCTAAGCTCATTCTGGAGTGGTTCCATGAATACATCGGTGAAGTGAAATATTTTCCATGCACTAACAAATCACCTTAACATCATTGAACGTTGATGGGAAGTTGTGTAGATATCCCTCCTCATTTCTAAATTCTTGACATTGACATATTCTTAGGTGTTTACACTATTTTGTTCGTTCTGTATATATTTTCAAGTAACAGCATGTTGGAAGGAAAAATGTGTTAGTGCGTGGACCAATTAAAAAATACTCATGGTGAGTAAAAATCAAGGGTATTGAAACTTTAAAGTGTTCAGTTTGCATGTAGGTGAAAATATGCACTTTTGCATCATAAACAGAAATGCATCCAGGCCCAAGAATGGAATTATAATTTAAGATATTTAGAACAAAAGCTTGAGCAAATTCTGGGTGTGTATATTAAAATGACAAGACAATTAAACCATTGCTTGCTGTGAGATTAGGTGGAGTTGTTCTAGACTCATCCTGTTGTTGCCCTTAGGAGCATAACACGATGAACAGGAAAAAGAGGTTTCATAGCTTTAGACCCATAATTGTTTTCACACATACCTAGAAGTAAATGTTAAATAAAACATAAATAGTCAATATAGATTAATTACGTCCATGCGCTTTTTCTAGTAAACATAGCAATGTTTCAAAGCAAGGGAACAATATTGGTCAGTTTTCTCAATTTGATTATTAATTTGCTAGTCTTGTTAGTCTACCTTTATCTAAAATAGATTTTGATTTCATATAATTCAACACAGTTTCTTTCTATCCCAAAGTATTAGTGTTTTGTGGCAGGTACTCTATATGTTTCCTAGCTATGTTGGTTGTAAGGCTATACTGTGCTTATCCTAAAATTCAGATGAAAGCTGCAAACCTTTCCTGTCTTCATTTTTAAATCTTCTAACCTTAAGGTGTATTTGCTAACAGTTCTTACTGTGAGTTAAGTCCTGTGTTAACTGGACACACAACTTGTATATTGGCTGAAAGTTGGAATGTTTAAGCATTTCATTTTCCACCATATATTTCTATTGTCAAATTGACTATCTTGCTTCGTAATGTATTTATTTTTGCTATTTCACATATAATGTCATAATAATTGCTTGAAATCATGTTACTGTATATATTGATGGATTTCTTGATTCTTAATGGAGTAGATATATCTCAAAATTAATCTGACCCATCATCAAGTATAATGTATATTCCTAGATATCTACAACTAATTTTAACACATGTTGAAGTAGCCTTGTGATGGACTGGGTGTCCCATTCAGTTGTTTCTTGCCTTGTGCCCAAGTCTACCAGGATAAGCACGAACGCCTTCAAATCCTGAACTCATCTAGCAGGTTTGAATATAGATAAATGAATAGATGTCTCGAATAATGCATTGACTATTTTACATTTTTTCACTGATTTTCAATTTATTTATCCAGTCTTAATATTTGTATTCATATCTTCTGAGAAATCTCAAAATTGATTCCTTTAACGTGTAATATTTTGGAATTGATTCCTGTCTGATGTGAAATATTCCATACACAGCAAGTCATTTTAAGGTATTTTCAAACAAATTTCAAATATCTTAAAGTGTCAGATATCTCAAAATTCACTTAACATAAGATAATATCCTCAGCATATTTTAGGAAATGCATTTCAGATATATTGATATGCATTTTAATTTTGGAATTGTGAAGACATTACCACTTAATTTCCTCCATTTAATGTTACCTTCTTTCTTTAGTTTCATTTGTTCCTTTTTGTTTTTATAATAGTATTTTTTCTTTTATGTGTGTTTGTTTGTACTTGTACATTCCAGAAAAAAAGTCCTATTTTTGACAATAAAGTCTACCTAATTTCAGATAATCTAATGTACTGATTTAATCGTTGTGCATTCTATCTAGCCCCTCACTATATTGCAGTCATTTATGCACATGCCCACTTGTGTGATGTGTCAGACATCATTCTTAAACATCCACAATTGCAGGTTCATAATGATGTCAGAGAGTGTTACATTGTCCTTTTGGATGCATACGCTCACATGGGATTACAGTAGTGAATAAACTGGTTTTTAATGTGGAAATTCTTCTGACGGTGTGGGCCCGCCCCATTCTCCCTAGTTGCTTCCAGGAGCCTCTTCTGTTATTAATGTACCTGAGGATGAGGTGGGCAAAAGAGGCCACTCATCGTCAGCAAGAGGTTGGTACAAAGTGCTTTTATTAAAAACACTACAAAGTGTTTAAAAGTGCAGTGCACCAAAAAGAAAGATCTTCAATAAATAATCCATAACATCAAAGGTGTCCAGTGGAGGTTAAAATCCAAATAAATAATAAACTAAATACAAGGTTAAAATTCCAGGCAAGTTTCTCCATTAAAATAGTCATAAGCCCCAATGCCTCTTCTGAAAATTTGGCGTCTCTTCAGCTTATCTCACCAGGATCTTGCAGCATGAGGAGACGTCTGCCAACAGGGGCAGTCATCCACTTTTGCTGAGTTTGGGGTACTATTGCCAGTTGTCATCTGTAGGACTCACCACTGTACCCCAATTTTGCCTCCCTCAGCCAGTCCATCGGTGTCCATAAGGGAGATGCTGCACGAGCGGCACATCTCCAGCCCTGCACTCGAGCACAGCCCTGCTGCTCACTTTACCAGGGCATACTCCTGACCACCTGCTCCATTCTTTATGACACAGGCTCTTCCAGTCCTGTCTCTTTCTCCTTTCTTAACCTTTCATTCTTTCTCCTCTCGTTTTTGTTTATTGATTTGATTTGACTCTCTTTATGTGCCCTGCTCTGATGTGTTCTGATCTGATCTTCTTTTTGATTTTGTCTCCCCTCTCTGCCGTGTAGGTTTCCTAAATAGCCCTGATTGAGTGCAGATGCAATCCTCCTCCTACTCTGAGGTGTGAATGAGGCACCTGATTGACCGGCTTGCATTGCCATGTGAAAGTGCACCCGTCAACCTCGGAGTGGCACCCACTTGGAGCCTGCATGCTCTGGGACTCCCAGTTTATTTATTTGTTTATTTAAAATCATGCTTCACCACGAACCCCTTATCACAATTCTATCTTCCTATGAACCCTGTGTGTGAAATATATATACATTTCAAACTAGCTTAATGGGAAGACTGTGTCTATCCCAACACCACTGGGTGCCAGACAGGAAACAATTCTGGACAGGGTCCATTTAAACAGACAGGCGAAAATTTATAATAATCATTGAAAATGTAGGAGGACACTGAAATATACACCTGAAAACCCATGCAGACAAAGTTTGGAATAGGCAAAGTCCACAAATATGGCATGGGATTCAATCCTTTAATGCTGGATCTGTGAAACAAGATTGCTATTGTTAGCAAAAAATAATTAACCAAATGACAGCTAGGGATTCCCTCATCTCACGAGCATTTTCCAAGATTAGAAAATGTGTATTTGCTGTTCCTTCAATTGCATTTTCAGACCTCTTGAAATAACCATCTTTCTTTTTTTAGATACAGTAATCCCTCGCTATATCGCGCTTCGACTTTCGCGGCTTCACTCTATCGCGGATTTTAAATGTAAGCATATATAAATATATATCACGGATTTTTCGCTAGTTCGCGGATTTCTGCGGACAATGGGGCTTTAAATTTATGGTACATGCTTCCTCAGTTTGTTTGCACAGTTGATTTCATACAAGGGACGCTATTGGCGGATGGCTTAGAAGCTACCCAATCAGAGCACGTATTACATATTAACTAAAACTCCTCAATGCTATAAGATATGCTTCCTGCGCGGTGCTCGATTGTTTGCTTGTCTCTGCCTCTCTCTCACCCTCTCTGACATTCTCTGCGCCTGACAGAGGGGGGGTGAGCAGAGGGGCTGTTTGCACAGAAGCTGTTTGCCTAGTGGATATGAACGCACCTCAAAGAGATGCCGGCCGCTTTATCAAGGTGCTTCCAAAAACACACTTATTGATTTTTTGATTGTTTGCTTTAATCTCGCTCTCTCTCTCTCTTCTCTCTCTCTCTCTCTCTGACGTTCTCTGCGCCTGACGGAGGAGATGTGAGCAGAGGGGCTGTTTGCACAGAGGCTGTTTGCTTAGAAGATACTTACGCTCCTCTAAAAAATGCTGCTTTATTGCGGTGCTTCGCCAAACTTAAAAGCACACGTATTGATTTTTTGATTGTTTGCTTTTCTTTGCGAGCGCTCTCTCTCTCTCCTCCTGAAGAGAAGATTTATTGCATTCTTTTAATTGTGAGAAAGAACTGTCATCTCTGTATTGCCATGGAGCACAGTTTAAACTTTTGACTAAAGGGTGTTACTTCATGTCTAGAGGGCTCTAATAATGTTAACAGTGTGGGAGAGTTTTTAAGGGCTTAAAATATATACAAATAACTATACAAACATATGGTTTCTACTTCGCGGATTTTCATCTATCGCAGGGGTTTTGGAACGCAACCCCCGCGATGGAGGAGGGATTACTGTATATCAGAAAAGTCAGAGTCTAATTCAACAAAGAATTTTCACAGAAAATATTAAATAAACAGAAAAATTATAAGATATCTTGAATTGCAATCCAAAACATTTCTTAATACTAGCTTTATTTAGTGTCTAGGATATTTGAAAAACATTGTGAAAAATCAAGGTATCCACTCATCTATATGTAAGTTTTTAAATGCTTTAAATCCATCCATTTTCTTAATGCACTTACACTAATAGTAGGATCTGTGAATCCTGAGCTGGCTGTGTTAAATATCTATAAGTGAAAATTAACATCTCATTCAGTCTTAGATAGTTTTAGCAAGTACATCAGTACACCAGATATAATATCTGTTTTTCAACAATTCTTCTCTCCTGCAGGTGTCAGTATTGCCGTGACAGTGACTTCCACCGGGCCTCAGGCAATTCAGGTTGTCAGAGGAACTAATGCATATATGGAATGTACCTACACGTTGGATGATACAGACACAGGAGATCTAGACATCGAATGGTCAATCGTGAACCCAAATCCAACCAAACCAGACACCATGGTGAGGAAAAAACAAGTGACATTACATACTGTAGAATAAAGATAAAAATAAGGATTATTATGAATATGGTTACATTTATTAGACATAGCATTATTACATAGATCCTGTATGAACCTGTATTTTCAAAACACTGCGAAGGTTTGCAAGAAACCTTTAAAAATGCTTTTTAAAAACTGAGGAAAGTAAGACGCAATATTTAGTTTATTTTAATTCAAAAATATTCGCTGAATTTCCTATAATTTAATTTCTTTGTTTTTCTTTTTATTACACTATAATGCAGGAATTTGTGACAGGCACCTTCTGTTTCTGACGTATTTTTCACCCAAAAAGGAGAAAATGGAGATTTGCCATGTCTGGGGTCCTATCAGGACAGTGGAAGGCATTTAATTTTCCTCTATTTTGAAATAACTGTCTGATCTATGGTGTCTGCAGTTTCTGATCCTATATGACACATGAGAGAACATATATTTTAATATACTGTACCTCAAACTGACATGCTGGCCTTTTTAAAATAACTCAAAATCAGCTCCTTTAAAATTCCATACATACCATATTTATTTGTTGAGCACTTAAAAACACAGCATTACAACTGACCAAAGCGCTGTACAGTTACAACAAGCAGGACTAAAAGCAAAATATTAAAAACAAACATTAAGAGAGAATTAAAACAGAGATACTAAAAACAGGTCAGGGGACCAAATAAAATAGAGAAAATAGCAAAAGGCAAGTGGAAAATGAAACAGGTTAAGAATTAAAAGCCAATGTGAAGAAGTGCGTTTTTAGGCGAGATTTGAATGTGGCGACTGAAGCGGCTTGCCTAACCACTAAGGGCAGGGAGTTCCAGAGCCTGGGTGCACAGAACACGAGGGGGATTGTGACAATGGAGCAAGACACTCAAATAGGCGGGGGCTAGACCGTTTAATGCCTTATAGGTTAGGAGGAGAATCTTAAAATCGATTCTGAATCTAACCGGCAGCCAGTGTAGGGTTTTCAAAATCGGTGAAATGTGTTGGATTCTGCTACTTCCAGTTAGAAGCCTTGCAGCCGCATTTTGAGCCAGTTGGAGTCTAGAAAGCGTGGCTTTACTGATACCAAAAAGGCAGGAATTAGAGTAGTCAAGCCGGGGACGTAATGAATGCATGGATTACTGATTCCAGGAGGTGGTTAGACAGAATAGGCTTGAGTTTGGCGATTCGCCTTAGATGGAAAAAGCAGGATTTTACTGTGCTGTTGACTTGAGCATCCATTTTCAGGAACGTATCCATTTTGATTCCAAGATTGGAGACAGACAAAGTTACTGGAATGGGAAGAGAAACGAGACCAAGGGGTGGAGCCTGTTTGCAGTCGGGACTAAAAACAATGACCTCGGTTTTTGAATCGTTCAGGTGAAGGAAGTTTACAGCCAGCCAGTCCTTAATGTCAGCTAGGCAGTCGAGGAAAGGTTTGGTGGAGTCAGTTGGCTTGAGGGAGAAATAAATTTGGCAGTCATCAGCATATTGGTGATATGAAATTGCATGTTTTCTAAAAATTGCACCTAAAGGCAGGATGTAGATTGAAAAAAGTAGTGGCCCTAAAATGGAACCCTGGGGACCCACATGGGAGTGGGACTGATTCAGATGAAAAATCGTCTAGCATGACTCTGAGAGTCCTGTTGCAGAAATATGACCTGAACCAGTCGAGGGCTAAGCCAGATACACCAGCCCAGGATTCGAGTTGGGAGATCATTATGTCGTGGTCGATTGTGTCGAAAGCAGCAGAAAAGTCGAGAAGAACCATAACCACGTGGAGTCCTGAGTCCAATGCCAAAAGGATGTCATTTAGGACACGTAAATGCGCGGTTTCTGTGCTGTGTTGGGGCCTAAAGCCTGACTGAAAAAGATCCATTACCTGATGGTCCTGTAGGTGATGAGTTAATTGCTCATAAACTACTTTTTCTAGTATTTTTGACAAGAAAGGTAGTTTGGAGATTGGACGAAGATTGAAAAGAACGGCAGGGTCAAGATCAGGTTTTTTCACAATTGGATGTACAACAGCGTGTTTGAAAGCACGAGGAACTATAGCCGAGGATAGACTACTAGTTATGATCTTTAGGACATCATATCGAATCGCAGGAAACACATCTTTCAGCAGTCTGGACAGCACCACATCGTCCGGAGAGCCCGAAGGCTTCATTGAGGCGACGATTTTTTCCAGATGGGGAGCGAAATGGGTTCAAAGCTGGTGAGGGAACCGTGCGCAGGAGCGGCTAAATCAACAGAGCCAGAAGAAGAAATGGAGATCTGGGATCTAATGTTCGTGACCTTATCCAGAAAAAACGTGAGGATCTGATTACAAAGAGCAGTGGAGGCAGAAGAGAAAACAGTTACGGCTGGAGAGAGGACAGCATTTAGTGTTTTGTATAAGACACGTTGATTGCCAGAGTTTTTTGAGATGATGTCAGCGAAAAAACGGTTCCTTGCACCTCTGACCGCTCTCTGGTATTGGGACCACACGTCTCTCATGCAGTCGAAGGTAACAGTGAGACCATCTTTCCTCCATTTACGTTCTAGCCGCCTACAGTTTTGCCTGATGGAGCGAGTTTGTTCGTTTAGCCATGGGTCATGCTTGACTTTGGATTGTCTCCGTTTGAGTGGGGCTACGACATCCATCACAGAACAGCAGGAAGTGTGGAAAGTTTGCAATAAAACATCAGCATCCGTGGATTCACATGATGTGGAGATTGGTGAAAAAGCAGCTGCAAAATCTTCAGCAGCAGAGGGGGGAATGACACGGGAGGGACGGGTGGTGGTGGATTTACCATGCTCAACTGAGATCAAATCCAGATTAAAGAGAACAGGCGAGTGATCAGAAAAGCTGGGAGGCAGAATGTCCAAGTCACTGATTCTGAGACCGCGAGAAAGAACCAGGTCCAATGTGTGAACCTGTCCATGTGTTGGTCCAGGCCATTAGAAAGAAAAAAGTCTTTCATGATGAAAGTTTTGTTCACGACCGATCTGGCATTTATCAGCGCGAAACGAACCGGTTGGGAGGACGTCAACAGAGACGTACCAGCCGTGGTGGCTGATATTGTCATGATACGGCGTAGGTTGTTAAAGTTCACCCCGTGGCGATGGTGACGGAGCGAGGCAGGGAGGTACACTGGAGCGTCCGAGGGCAAATGGCATTCCGGCAACATTACCTCATGTTGGGAGCCAGGAGAGTTGTTCCTAGAGAGGATCGGGGAAGCTCGGAGCCAAGCCCTGGTGCCACCACGCTTACCCCGGCGGCGGCATTTCCATCGGCGACCAGCCAAGCCGTAGGCAGTGATGAGGAAAGCTGGGACTTCCTCAAACAGTCGGCCAAAGGCTTGACTGAACTCAGGGGTCAGATGTTGAGAAATCCCCACACTCGTTCGAAGAGCCAGAAGGGTGAGGCGATCATAAGAAATGATCGAGTCAAGAAGAGCATCACAGGAACAGGTAAGCCGAGGAAAAAGCAGGACTAATAAGAAACAAAAAAGCCAGAGCGGCTGACGGCGTGCCTCAACAGTCTTAACATCTTAAGGTGAATTGTGAAATATCTTAAAATTATTTGAAGTATCACAAATACTGTTATGGACTGATGCCCTGTCTAGGGTTTGTTCCTGCCTTGCACCCTAGGCTTCCTGGGATTGGCTCCAGCACCCCCGCAACCCTGTTTCCTGACTTAATCGGTTTAGAAAATGACTGGCGAATGACTATCACAAATAGACCTATTCTATCAAGATAAGTAAGAGATGAATTTGTAATATTAAGGAAGAAACACAAAGTGCTAAATAAGCACAGAAACCGTTAAATTGAATGTACTCTTATAATGTACTATACTCTGAAACCAGTATGACATACAACAAACACGTGTGTATGAATATAGTGTATATATCCAGTATATATATATTTATATATATATTTATATATATATATATATATTTTGTGGAGATCAGCCTGGGTATAGACAGAACATTGAGACACACAAGTCCCAAAACACACATGTTTATTTTCTTTGCTGCTTTTCCATCCCACAGTACATCAATTAGCCACAGCAATTAAGCTCAGTCCTTTTCTTTGTTCTTTTCTTCCTCTTTGTTGCCAATTCCACTCCTCTCCTGCAAGCTCTGTCCTCTGCCTCCCGACTCCGGATCCTCGAATGGAGTGAGGCGGCCCATTTTATGTTGCACCCAGATGTGCTCCAGATGCCCTGGGGCCTCATGCATAATGCTGTGCATAGAATTCACACTATAACATGGAGTAAGCACAAAACCAGAAATGTGCTTACACAGAAAAAAATCCAGATGCATAAATCTTTGTGAACGCCAGCTTTCATGTGCTTCCGCTGCATAAATCCCGGTCAGCGTGAAAAGTAACGCTAGTGCACACGACTGCTGTCCTGCCCAGTCTCCTCCCAGAATTACGCCTCTTGGAATATGCAACTCAATATAAATAGCCCTTAAGCTAAGTGTTCTGTGAAAATACAGTAGCAAAAGCATTGGGAGAAATAGAAGAATTTCAGCGAATACCAAGTGGAGGCAAGGAAAAACGCACTATTTGTTGGTTTAAACAGTGGTATAAACAACAAAAGGAAGTTGATCGAGTGACATAGAGTGTCAGAGAAACCCGAAAGCTCAAGTTCAAAAAGTCACACAGTGCCCAAAATAAGTTGTCAGATATCAAAGTCGCAGTGAAAAGGCGAGTCATAGCCCATTGTCTGAGTTTCATATGAAAGTTTATTAGGGTACAAAGGAACAAAAAAAAAAAATAGGCACACAGTGGGGAAAAAGCACGAAATGTCAACTTTAATCTCGAAATTTCCACTTTAATCACATAGTTTATTTTATCATTAAAGTAGAACATCATAAACTTCATCTTAAAATAATTTAATTTACTACAGTAGTTTCTCAAATCCCATCGTAACTAAAATAGGACGTTAAATGCTTTGTTTTGTATTTGATCTTCTATGTGCTCTATATGTGTGAATCACTATGTGCTTCCAGGCTTTCTGTTCCTCCAACAGAACACAGAATCCATTACATTCATAATATTACAGCTCTCTGAATAATTAAAATACTGAGATGTATACTTGATATCATTTTCATGATGATAGGAGTTAAATGTTTTTAAACATGGGAACACGGTGGGGCAGTGATTGTGCGCAACCTTTGATGAAATTATTTATTACAGCAGTACTGTCTCTTTCAAACGTACTAACCCCCAATTTCTCTCCTTACTTTTCTTTCTCCAAATACCCAATCGCCACATAATCAGCTCTGTTATAGACGTTAAGCCACCTGTAAGCTTGTAAGAACACCGATTCTTCAAAACTTTTAAGGAACATTGAAATGTCTTTGTAGTAAATGTTTAATTATTCTATCCTTCCAGTGTCACGCCAGCCCCAGCAAGCATACAGTGCGAGACAGAAACAATCCGTGAATGGAGCACCAGATCCTTGCTAGCACACTGACATTGTGTCCTCACATGTTTAATTATTAACAATATAGATTATTTAAATGAAGTTAAAGTTTTATCTGTATAATATAATAAACATATTTTGCTGCATTTCATCTTAAAAATGATATCGTCATCATATGTAAATACGCGCTTTATAAAGTGGCTTAGGTTGTGCAATATTATAACTGTAGTGCAAGTTTACAGTGAGGTGATTGTACTTATAAGTACAAACAGTTCTACAAGGAGCAATTGATAGACTGATTGACTGTGTTTAAAGTTCTTGGGATGAAACTGTTTCTGAACCGCGAGATCTATACAGGAAAGGTTTTGAAGTGTTTGCCGTGTGAGAGCGGTTCAATTAGGCAGCATGGCTGAGGCAGTGTGTGCTTGATGCTGCATACCGATAATTCTCTTTCCAATTAGCTACTCCGAGTGGTGCAGTGAGAGTAATATGGAAAAAGATGATCCGCTGTGGCAAGCCCTAATGGGAGCAGCTGAAAGAAGAAAAAAGAAAGTGCAGTGAGAGTAACAACGCTAAAGCAGCTATTGTATTTGGAATCGTTTGGCCATTACGTGGACCATTATATTGTTACATGTTAATTACAATCAGATGCATTAAACTAATAAACAATATGTGGTTAATTTCAGTGTATTTATAAAGCCGTGTCAGGGATGTGGATCTAAAAAAAAAAAGGGAAACCACACTGGAACAGTAGCACTGCTTTGAGGCTGGGTGCCACCAGTCTGCAAAATCGAGCACAGAACTTGCATATGCCAGAGTATGAGCTACGGTGGAAATGTGCATGACTTTACGCCAAGTTTAGGTTTTATACATCGCGATTCGAACATGGAAACAGGCTTGCGCAACAATTTTGTGTGTATGCTCCATTTATGCCCCTGATGATTTTCCTGCAGCACTTCCTAGTGTGGCGAAAGCACTGCCATCCAAGGTTTAGGAACTGTCCAACTGGGTTGAGCTTCCAAGCTCTGATTCCGTGGCTCTGATGCCAACCAAGGCGGCTGCCCTATCTCCCCCTGTCCTTTGGTCCTTTAATTCGGCAAGGGTCCCAGCCATCCAAGACTATATATATATATATATATATATATATATATATATATATATATATATATATAGTCCCCCTTGAAGCAAGTAATGCTTTATCTATCTACCTGTGCGTGTGTGTGTATTTTCTGGTGATTAACTTGACTATGGCAAGTCTGGAATGCCTTATGAGACACTCTAATGACTACTGCAGCCATATAGAAGTGTTTATCATTGAAAGAAAACCCTACAACCTCACTAGGATTGTGGTTCATATGCTTTGCCATGACTTTCTTCTGTTCAAATAGCTTGTACATTTATATCACATCCAAAAGGCACCAGAAAATGCCTCATTTTCATCCCTGTCTCTTTCTCTCTATCTATCTTATAACACATCCTGATCAGTTTTTGATCCAAGTCAAGACTAAGATAAAGTTCAATAATGACAGGGATGGATCTTTTAAAATCCACTATGAAATTTCTTCAAGGAATCCCTTTATCTTAACTTGAATCTTTCCCCTTGGGATTAATAAAGTATCTATCTATCTATCTATCTATCTATCTATCTATCTATCTATTGTCACAAGAACGAGACATGGACAGATAAAGAGTTGGGGCAGCCACCCGTATATTGTGGTATCCTGGCTGCAAAGTCGTTTTTCTTGTAAAAATACAGAGCACTGAAGTGCATACAACCGAGTCCAAAACAAGACTGAGGAAACAAAGGAAAGGGGGCAGGTTTTAAAGGGGGAGACAGGAAGTGAGGTCGTATGGATCTGGCACGTGGTCTTCCACCATTGGCTCGTAGCCGGAGGTGACATCAGAGGGACTGGAGCTGGTGTGGCCGAGTTCCATTGGCTCAGTCCCGGAAGTGATGTCAGGAGATCCAGGTGAAATCCCCGGGATGGTCTACAGGCAAGGAGAAAAGAGTCAGTGCACTCTGCCACACCCCGCATGCCTCCAACTGCCTTCACTCAAGCCCTTTAGCTGCCTCCCATGCGCACGTGTGTGACAAGGCCCCCCCCTTAGCCCAGACCCGACGGGTCGGGCGACCCTAACCGAGAGGTCGTGAACCCGAGAAAGGGCATCAGCGTTGGCGTGGAGAGCGCCCCGACGATGAACGAGCGAAAACTTGTACGGCTGCAGGTCAAGAAACCACCGGGTGACCCGCGGATTCGACTCCTTGTGGAGGGCCATCCACTGTAGGGGTGCATGGTCCGTGACAAGGGTGAATTCCCGGCCCAACAGGTAGTACCTCAGCTGAGTAATCGCCCATTTAATCGCCAGAGCCTCCCTCTCCACCGCAGCATACCTGGTCTCCCGTCCAACAGTTTCCGCTCAGGAACATGATGGGGTGCTCCACACCATCGACGCTTTGGCTCAGCACGGCGCCCAGGCCTGTGTCCGGCGTCCGCCTGGAGGATGAAAGGCAAAGAAAAGTTAGGTGCCATCAAAACAGGTGTGGACGTAAGGGCCTGCTTTAAGTCACCAAATGCAGCGCCTGTTTTTTCAGTCCATGCCACAATGTTCGGGGCCCTCTTCTTTGTTAAATCAGTCAAGGCGCCGCTCTCTCCAAAACCGAGGTACAAACCGGCGGTAGTACCCGCTAAGCCGAAAGGCTTGGACCTGCCGCTTGGTTCATGGACGGGCCATTTCAGAATGGCATCAATTTTGGAGCACTGTGGCCTTACGGTACCCCGACCCACCAGGTAGCCTAAATATTTGGCCTCGCTTAATCCGAAGAAGCATTTCCTGGGATTAATCCGAGCCCGCCTCACCAAGTGTCCGTAATACCGCTTGGACATGCTGTAGGTGTTCCTTCCATGTGCTGGAATAGATGACCACGCCATCCAGGTAGGCAGCACTGTATGAGTTATGAGGCGAAGCACTTTGTCCACCAGACGCTGAAAGGTTGCTGGAGCCCCGTAACCCAAATGGAAGGACACGATACTGCCAGTGTCCGCTAGGGGTACTAAACGCGTTTTACCTTCGGAGTCCGTTAAAGGAACCTGCCAGTACCCTTTCGTCATGTCAAGTGTGGTCAGGTATTGAGCCTGTCCAAGCCTCTCGAGGAGGTCGCCCACGCGTGGCATTGGATAAGCATCAAATTGGGAGACTTGATTGCCGACGGAAGTCATTGCAGAACCTCCAACTTCCGCCAGGCTTACCGACGAGCACAATGGGGCTGGACCAGGGACTATAACTTTCCTCAATCACACCTAGCTCCAGCATGCGCTTGATCTCAAGCTCCACTTCAGCCTTTTTTGCCTCGGGAAGACGATACGGGCGTTCTCGGACAACAACCCCGGGCTCTGTCACGATGTTGTGCTCAATCAGAGAGGTCCTTCCGGGTTCTCACTGACTACCTCCCAACGGTCCGGATAACTGTTTCCAGCTCCTGCCGCTGTCTGGGACTTAAGTCCGTGCCGGTTAAGGTCGTGTGTGTGAGCGAAGAGTGAGCGGGCTGGCCGGAGGAGGGATCGGGGTCCCTGTCCTTCCACGGTTTCAGCAGGTTCACATGATAAACCGCTCCTTTGGCCGACGATTGGGTTGACTCACCAAATAGTCGACCAGTCCCTTCCTCTCCTTAACTTCAGAGGGGCCCTGCCAGTGGGCAAGCAATTTAGAGTGGGAGGTAGGCACTAGGACCATGACCCGATCTCCGGGCGGAACTCCCAAGAGACGTGCACGGTTGTAGTACCGGCCTGTGCTGCTTGAGCTCCTCCATGTGACTTTTAAGGACAGGCGAATCTTTCCAAATCTATCGCAGAACTGCGATATACTCCAGTATGTTTGTGGAGGGAAGAGCCTCTTCTTCCCAGCCTTCTTTCAAAATATCTAATATGCCCCGAGGTTGTCGCCTGCACAGTAGTTCAAAAGGGGAGAACCCCGTGGAGGCTTGTGGGACTTC
Source organism: Polypterus senegalus (assembly GCF_016835505.1). Taxonomy (NCBI): domain Eukaryota; kingdom Metazoa; phylum Chordata; class Cladistia; order Polypteriformes; family Polypteridae; genus Polypterus; species Polypterus senegalus. The sequence continues at coordinate 129,829,947 of NC_053164.1, read as the reverse complement.
CCGATAGGCAAAAAGGACGAGGGGGAGGAGCTGATCCCAGTTCCTTCCATCCTCGCTGACCACCTTACGCAGCATTTGCTTGAGAGTTAGATTAAACCTCTCTACTAATCCGCCGGTTTGAGGATGATACACCGAGGTCTTTAAATGCTTTATTTTCAGTAATCTGGCAGTCTCCTTGAACGTTTCCGAGGTGAAGGGGTCCCCTGGTCTGTCAAGACTTCTTTGGGGATCCCCACGCCAATACCCCTAGTAATTCCCGTGCGATGGCTTTAGAGGTAGCTGAGCGCAACGGAACAGCTTCGGGTATCGTAGCGTAATCCACGAGGACTAAAATGTACTTGTGTCCTCGGGCTGAGGGCTCCAGGGGTCCCACCAGGTCGACCCCGATTCTGTGGAAGGGAACGTCAATCAGTGGAATAGGAACGAGAGGAGCACGGTCCCTCCTAGGAATTTGTCGCAGTTGACACTCCGGGCAGGAAGCGCAAAAGGCTAACCTCCTCATTAATTCCTGGCCAGTAGAAACGGAGCTTGATCCGCTCCAGAGTTTTTCGGTGCCCAGGTGGCCACCTAGGAGGTGGGCGTGTGCTAGCTCGCAGACCTGCCGCGGAAGGTACGCTGCACCAGCAGCAGCCTCGCCTCCTGCCCGTCATGCATTGCTACACGGTAAAGGAGGTCATTATCTAGCACAAAGTAGGGGCCCTGTGGCATCGACTGATTAGTGCGTTGGCCATTGACAAGGACCACTGCATTTTTTACAAACTTCAGGGAGTCATCATTCCATTGCTCCCTTCTAAAAGAAGCCGGCGTTTTTTAAATTGGAACCGCAACACGGAGAGAGGGTCAGCGTCGACCTCAATGGGCGTGGTTTCTTCCCGCTCCGCGGCGCTGGTGGATGACGTGTTAGCCCGCGACGCCCGGAGTTGCCACGCCAGTCAGGGCGACGCCGCTCTCTCTGCCGGCTGATTACACGGCGTGGAGGCAGCTTGAGACGGGTTATCTCCGCCCATAACGAGGCCCAAATTAACCCCGGAGTGGTATGTGTCTCACCGCTTTTGATTTTAGACCAGTCCCGCCCTAGTATCACCGGGTGTGGAGGATCAGGTAGGACCGCTACGGTGAGTTTACTGAACTGACCCTCCGTAACTGATGACACAGCGGCGGACCTGTACCAGCGGATGTCTCCGTGGACACAGGTTATACCGGTCTTAAATTTTAGCCACTGTTGCGGTTGCACAAAGCGGCGGGCAACAATGGAAATGTTGCTGCCGGAGTCGAACAAACCTGTGGTCTTGTGTCCGCTGGACGATCACCACGCCAGTATGTGGGACCGCCAACGGATTAGCAGAGCACACCAACCCTCCTCGCCTCCACCTGCATTCCTCCTTGCCCCAAGCGGTTTTGCGCCAGCGCACCTGGCTGGACGCCTGAGCCCGGATTGTACAGGGAGGGGCTAGGTCTTGGAATACCCGGCTGGGTTTGACATGAGGACGGTTCTGCTCCCCCAGAGTGTGAGGCCGCCCTCTGCGTCTCCATAAGCTCTATGAGCTCAGACATGTTCTTAAACTGCTCGCCCCAAACCGGCTGGGTGAAGCCACGGGGAAGCGCTTCCAGGAGCAGATAGCAAGCTACCTGCTCTATTATTTGGTAGGGCGTGTTTTCAAATGGCCGTAGCCAATGCCCTACCATTGCCCATAAGGACCAGGCTTGTCTGTTGGTCGGCCGCTCAGGGTCCAACCTCCATTTTTATTTTATTCACCTGCCAGTCTGGGGCACCCCTAGGTGGTAAATGGGGCTTTGGTTTCGCAGGGAGGCAGGCACTCTCCCCCAGGAGAGCATACTGAGTCCCTTTGCCTCCCTCCAGGGCAGCCCATCTGTGAGCCCCACCCGCACACTCCCTGGCCCTCCAGATGGCCTAGTTATGAGTGCTGGGAGCGGAGCCCGCACCGGTCACGCCGACCGCGGGCACCCTCCCCGCCTGAAGACTCGGCCCCGGTACGCTCCCACCTGGGTATATTGCAGGTCCTGTCCCCTTCTCCTCTGGGACTTCTCCATCCTGCCGACTACGCCACTGTCACAAGAACGAGACATGGACAGATAAAGAGTTGGGGCAGCCACCCGTATATTGTGGTATCCTGGCTGCAAAGTCGTTTTTCTTGTAAAAATACAGAGCACTGAAGTGCATACAACCGAGTCCAAAACAAGACTGAGGAAACAAAGGAAAGGGGGCAGGTTTTAAAGGGGGAGACAGGAAGTGAGGTCGTATGGATCTGGCACGTGGTCTTCCACCATTGGCTCGTAGCCGGAGGTGACATCAGAGGGACTGGAGCTGGTGTGGCCGAGTTCCATTGGCTCAGTCCCGGAAGTGATGTCAGGAGATCCAGGTGAAATCCCCCGGGGATGGTCTACAGGCAAGGAGAAAAGAGTCAGTGCACTCTGCCACACCCCGCATGCCTCCGAACTGCCTTCACTCAAGCCCTTTAGCTGCCTCCCATGCGCACGTGTGTGACACTATCTATCTATCTATCTATCTATCTATCTATCTATCTATCTATCTATCTATCTATCTATCTATCTATCTATCTATCTATCTATCTATCTATCTATCTATCTATCTATCTATCTATCTATCTATCTAAATACTTTAATCAATCCATCCATCAGTTTTCAAACTTGTTTAATCGTGGGGAAGGCAGATCCTTTGAATATTGAAAATCTCATCTACAGTATACAGTATGTCCATCTGTGCCCTACCATAGATTGGTATTTCAAGGTTTATTCATTCAGACACTATGAATAGTTCAGACACTAAGTAATAGTTATTAATGCATACATTATGTGTGTATATAAGTGTGCCATGCATATGCATAGCACATGTATTCAGCAATTTAATTGCTCTGAGATTTTTCAGGTAAGGAAAATAGACGTTTTCTAATAAAGCAGTTATACTCATTAATAACTGTGATATGTTGCATGTTGATTAGTACATGCAACTAAGAATATCACTGCACTCTGCACATGTGATAATAATAATCATATAGAGGTCTATAAATTCCCAAAATTGTTAAATCACCTATGCCAAAAGTGGGGTCAATCTAGATATGTACTGATTGATTTTACATGTGTTTCTGCTCTTTCCGGAAGTGGTGGCTCTGATGCTAGGGATCTGTGGCAGCAATCGGAAGGTTGCGGTTTGAATCCCATAAACTCCAGAAGTAACTCTATTCCTGCAATTGCTTCGTCCTGGGTATGACGATAATCCACATTGAGTCCTGCAAGTGGGTCCTCCAACTTGTAGCGAAAACTTGCGGGTTGGTAGCAGGATTAGCAGTCCAACCTCTTTAAAAAATTTAAACTCACACTGTTCCAGCATGGTGCTGAGGGGTCACCTGCTGCATGGCCGCACTTAGGTCACAATCTGGGTGGTTCATCATGTGATGGGCGCAGCAATGCACTGTAAAATCAGTTCATGCACCCAGCCTCTGCTATTCCAGATCCTACACAGTAAATACATTTAGTTATGAGATGATGTGGAGGTCATGTGTCAGCTAAATAAAAAATGTATCTTTCTTAATGCTTTCATTTATAGAGAAATGAACAAGGTTCCTCTTTCTTTGTTCAGTGTTGTGTCATAAAGAAAACATTGTGCAGTGAGTCAGAGAGCAGGCTCTGTGGTTTGTGGTTATGGGAAGGTGAAAGAATTGTCTGACCTTACTTTGGATAATAGTGTAACTATTCTCTTATTCAGATCCTGTCTTACAACGGAGGTCAAGTTTTTAAATTTGGAAGCTCAGAACGTCAGGCTCGGTTCAGTTTTGCCAACTCTGACCCAAGCAAAGGAAATGCTTCAATACAGATTGTTGATGTGCACATGTCTGACAGTGGTACCTATGACTGCAAGGTGAAGAAAACCCCAGGCTTAGATGCACGCAAAGTGACTGTTTCTGTGCTAGGTAAGGCAGGTGACTCTAAATGATTCAGATTCATCTGTAATTAAATGCGCAGCTAATTATCATTCACTGCTATTTTTAAATGGACTAACAATTAGATGAAATTTCAGAATAAATTAAATAAATACCTTTCTCAAGGAACCAGAAATTATATAGAAAATGAATGTATGCCTCCATACCCAGTAATTTCTTTTTACTCTATATAGTTCGAGGTAGCCTGTTACAGGCATAGATGGAGAGAAAGCAATTTACAGTAGGACACTCTTGCACATACATGCCTGTTCTCTGACAGGGAGCAAATTTTCAGTTATTAATCAGTCCGTTTTTGGCTTGGAGAGATTGAACTTAAACAATGATGTATGAACTGTCAGGGGACAGAAATGTCTACTAGCCAGATAGTGTTCTCATCTCTGATGTGTCCTCCCTGGCCTCACATGCCCCATGTCATGATACACCTGTTATCAGTAAGTCATTGGTGGTCATGTCTACACATATTAAGATATTTCACTATTATTTATATATTGGACTCAACCACCTAGAAAGTGCTATTTTCTGTATTTTACCAGTCCTGCCAAGTTTGAGATTCACACATTGCCTCATATTCAGCTTTCTTCAACTTGTATCCCATAGTGCCCCCCACGATACCCAAATGTTGGATAGAAGGCAACCAGGAACAAGGCACCACAGTGATTCTCCACTGTAAATCATCTGAAGGCTCACCTCCCCTTACTTATAGCTGGCAAATGCAGACTGGTGGACCACTGCCCAGCACAGCCATTTTGGGTAAGTATGTGAATATCTCTGAAAGGCCAAGAGATTAGTTAAATGAGAATGCAGCTAATAAAAATGTATCTGTGTTACTTTTCCATAATAATCATTCAACTTTACATTTAACATTTTACAAAGGGGCCATACACACCTAAACATTTTTCTGGCATTGTAGCACTAGACCAGCATGCTCCTCAACTGCTTGTAAAGTTATTTGCCTTTATTTTCAATGACACTATTTACATCTAAGTTTTTTAGCAGAAAGCAGCAGTTTTCAGGCTGTTTCAGCCAAATGTTTGTTTTGTTGAAAATGGCAATGTTCGTAAAATGCTGGTGATAAGAGTGTTTTGTAGCAAGAAGTCACTGCTTCTTCCTGTGAAATAAACAAGAAGTGAAGCAGCTTATCAAAACTAAAAAAAAAAGAACTGCTAAAATTGTGCCTCACATATCTAACTGATGCATGTAAGCACATGTGTAGCTTTCAATCAAGTGACAAGAACTGAACCAAAGTTATAGGCATACATTTAGTTTTATTCAGGTGAGACTTAAGGAAGTTTAGTAAAGATTGTTTAACAGAGCGGTAGTACAGAGGTAGCATTTCTGCCTCACAGCACCAGCGTCTACATAGGGTTTATGTTACATATGTCCTGAACAGAAAGGAGATGTGTACCAGTAATATTGTGTGCTGACTTCACCAACCTTTGTAGCACTGAGCAAAAGCCATGCCAGGATCTTATGCAGCCACTGTGGATGGACTCCTCTGTCCTCCATGTTGTCTAAGGAAGTAAAGGCATTGCTAATTTCAGTTTTCAACTACTGTATTATAACAGTGATAACAGATAATCTGTAAAGTTTCAGACATTTTTTCATGTTTACCAAGTTAGCCACATACTGATTGACAAGCAGTGAGCTACTCTTTGATTGAAAGATGATCCAAATACAGAAATCATCAACATAAACATGATATTTACTTAGAATTCGTAAGATACTAAGAACTGAAGACCATTGTATTTTGTCATGTGAAGATTTAAGATCTGATTGCTTATACAACTTCAGGTTGTAAGCCCTATCTATTTCCAAAAATTCACACCTGGACAGGTACTGGCCTTCATGACATATATGATAAATGAGTTTCAGAATGAGTCTACAATTTACTCTTTGACCACATTAGGCTGGAAAAGCCATTAAAAATCCTTTCCAAACAAGCTGATGACTACCCATGAAGGTCAGAATACTTCACTTGCTTGCCTTGACCTTCAGTAATACTGATGGTTTCCTCATTGTGATTATGTAATCTTACTTCTATTTATTATTTACAGTATTTTATTTATGTTCTTTTATTTTATTTCTATTTATGTTATTTATGTTAATTGTATATTTTTCTTCTTTTCTCATAAAGCACTTTGGCCACAGCATTCCTATGTTGTTTTACATGTGCTATATAAATAAATCGACATTGACATTCAGTGATAGTTATAGCAAAGAGTCTGTTCTGTTACATAAACTTTTCAATTTCAATATAAATAGCTTACTAAAATAAGAATGTGGAAAATGGCCTGTAATGATGAGATAACTAGATGTTCTCCTTTGAGGAAATGGAGAACAAACTAAACACTGGTGCATCTGCAATGGAGACATACTGTAAGAAATGGTGGTTTGTTCCAAAACTAGCAAGACTAAATCCACTCTGTTCCATTAGAGCAATAACATGATCTTCAAAGGTCTGTAATGCCCTGATAACTTACCAATATACAAGGGACAATGAGATCATTTTCAAGTGAGTGAGTGCCACCTGCGTATATACGTGCATACTCCAGAACACATAGGAGCATGCACCGCAACTGGCACCGAGGAAATGATCACCAGTTGTCATCCTACAAACTGCAGGATCCTTGCACATTCTACTTAGTTATATTAACACCCTGAAAACATAGAAGAAAATGAGCAGTTAATGGAAATAATTAATGGGGAAAAAAATTTTCTGACTGCTGAACCTGACTATCTCATGAATGACTATCTACCTCAGGTAACTTAGACAAGCTCTCAAAATTAAATACTCACCTCATTCAGAATGTACAGTACAACTGCCCTCTGTCAAAGTTGTGTATGTAGTCTTGGATGAAGTGGAAAAAATACAGCGGGCGAATGCCTTAGTGTTAGGTTCCTTAAAATGTGAATTTGCCACTTAACTAAATACAACAATTGATAAAGGACACGGAAAATCTACAAAGACCTAGGTTTCACCTTTCCTATTAAATATTACTGTAAAGAAGAAATTGGAACACTGACATACTTCATTTAGCTGGAATATTCACTATAGTTTGACTAATCTTACCCAGATGGAACTTAATATCGGAAAATGTGGATGAATGACCTTAATCAAGGAGCACTGTGGACGCCCTTTATAGGCATAACTGTTTGCCAATTGCACTTGCAACTGGTGGACATGGAGAATTAATTCTAATTCTCAACTGCCCACACAGTAGATTCTCAGTAAAGACATCAATTTTTAATGACAATTCTTTCTAGATGTATTCTCCCATCCTCTGTTCTTTTTGGTGTTTAAAAAACTCATGTGTGGATGAATATTTTCAAATCATTTCTTCCTTCATCAAATATAATTTACACTCAACTTTATCTATTGTACTTCCTTATTCTGTTGTATGCTTTGTAAATTATCTTGCAGTGTTGCTCTCTGTTATAAGTAATTTAGTTGAGTGAAGGAACTGCATGTTGCAACAGGAACTGTTGGGGCACCAAACCAGTCATCCCTGCTTAGTTCTAACTTAGTTTCTTATAAGAAACAAAAATTCAGGTCGCTTTGCATGCCAACAGAAATTCTCCACAAAATATCCCTCTCAGACTAGATAGAGTTCTCCACAGGGAACTCCATCCTGTCTCTGGCTCAGTATAAGACTAAATATCTTCTCGTGTCACATTGGGATTTATAGCATGGGGACCCAAAGGGGCGGAGTTAAGTTCTTTTATTGGGTGTCTTGTCCGTGCTGCAGGGTAACAAGAGAAGAAAATGTTAGTGCCAGCACCCCCTCTCAACCTGAAACAGTACAGTATTAAATACCTGAGAGTAGTCTGAACAGTGGTCCACAGATGCGTATGCATGACAGTAATACATGTTGACACTGAAAAATCCAGCAACCTCCGGACCTGAGGAATGTTGGATTTTCGAAAATGACGGATTTTGGATGGTTATATATGTTGTATATATTTAACAGAAAATGACTACCTGTACAGTCCTTTAAAGAAAGAAAATTAAACACTAAATGAAAAGTAAATGGAATTTCAATGTTCACCAACTAAATAAAACAGTTCTACAGAAATTTAGTTAGCCCTAGCCTCAGGAACAAAACATTTTTGAAACCAATCCAATGTAATATCAGTGGTAACCCACCCCTTCTTGTTGGCACGGTAATGAGCAACTTACGTCTATGGGTACCTGCAGCATTAGAGCAGCACATTACTGTGACGCAATCCTTCGAAGCTTTAAACCCCGATGGCGATTCTGCATCCTCAGTTATTAGAGTTCTTTTTGGCGTACATCTCCAAAACAAGGCAGTCTCGTCAGCATTGTACACTTGTTCAGGACTTAAATGTTCATCACTAAATAACTTTGCAAATTCATCCACATATGCACTAGCCGCATCTTTGTCTGCTGAATGTTTTTCCCCACACGCCACACAAAACACTGTAAGCCATGTCGTGACTTGAAACGATGCAGCCAACCTTCTGAATGTTAACACTTGTGTTGCAATCCCAGCTCTTCATGAACCACTTTGGCTTGTTCCTTTAATAAATCACTGGAAATTTACAAACCTTCACTTACACAAAGATTAAACCAAGTTATGAGAGCTTAGCCCAGTTCCGAACTTTTCCCTCCATCATTGACTTCCTTAAAAAATTTGCTTTTTTGATCCACTGTCAGAAAAAAACTTTAACAGTTTTTATTTCTGTTTTTTAGTATCATACACTGTTGAAGAGCCAATGTCATATGTTTCACAAATGGTTTTGCACGACATGCCACTATCAAGTGTTTTTAGCACTTTCACTTTCTCTGTGATCGACAACGCACAATGTTTATGTTTTACGCCACCTCTTTTCTTTGCTGAATCCATAATGGGGCTATACAGCAGCAAGTAAATGATAAAATGAGAAGGAAAGAGCAGGAATGCTTGTTAGCCTGTGCAAGCAAGACCGAACAACTGATTATTGACTACAGCACCATCAAAACATAAACGGCGCCTCCAGAAAACAGTGGTGCGCCAATGTGGTAAATTTGAAAATGCGCGCTGAAATCCATGCCGGAAATCTGAAGGAACCAGATTATTGATGGCTGGATTTTTGAATGCCAACCTGTATATAAAAAAAAACATTAATTGCACAGGACACAGAATGATGCGAACCGAAGGATTGTTCTACTGAATGTATTAATATGTTCATGTTTGCTATTTTGTACAATATGATGAACATTTATAAATTGTATTATGATTCCAAATGCATTATATTGGGTGGATTCATATGGCATAAATATGAAATAACTTAGTCATTGTTAGTGATGTATCATAATGCTTCTTCTCTCTTACAGATCCAAATGGCGGAACTCTCTTAATTAAAAATCTCTCCTCAAGCTTTGTTGGCTCTTATGTCTGTGTGGCTCAAAACTCTTTGGGAAAGCAGCAGTGTGTCTTAGAGTTGCATGATTTCAAACGTAAGTATTCCACTACAAAAGCTCAGATTTTTTCTTTTCTTTTATTGTATTCTGATAATGCTTATGAAATTCATGCAGTCACACTGTTACTCTTTGCTTTCTCATAACCTTTCCAGAGAGTTGATAAAATTAGATGCCAGATTCTTTAATGGAAAATAACAGTAAAACTTAATTGGCCCAGCAAAAGTGATTTTTCATGTTTAAGAGAGTTTTTAAGTCATTTGAAATTTTGGTTGCTTTTGCCTTAATCTTCATCATTGTGCTTAAATACAACTTAAGTACTTTCAATTTTCATATATAAATAATTAGTTAAATTCTAGATTTTACATACTATCTTTTATCAGCCTACTTTATTAGTTCTGATTTTCTCTCCTCCTGCCACCTATAGTATTCATTGAACAGGAGCTGTAGGTGCATTTTAATAAAATCATAAACATTAGTTGAGACTGTAATACTATAAGAGCACATTTGTGTAAAAGAGCAGGAGGAAGAGGACAGGGTAGTGGAAACTTCTGCTTCACAGACCTCGAGTGCTGAGTGAAAATCCTAGCCTGTGGTTAGTGTGTATAAGTCTCCCTGTACCCAATTGATATTTTCAGGTTTCTTTCTCTTTAAATCAGCCACCCCCTACCCCCCAAAAAAACAGATCCTAGGTTAATTTTTGGCACTAAATAAGTTAGATATGTTGTTGCTTGAGACAAGGTTCAAAAGTCTTTCAAAACATTTAAGCAGGTTAAGAAAACAGATGAATATTTAATATCATAGTTTTTAGAGCATTCCTACTGTGTATAGTAATAAAATAAATTTTGAGGCAGGTAGCAGATGATGTTCTGACAAGCGTAGTCATTTTCTGTTTAGAAATTTCTGTTAATTCCTCATAGAGTCATGAAATGTTCTCTGGGTGCCCTGCTTTTGACTTTTAATTGGTCCTAAATAACTTTATGGCATGCACCCCATAGGATCTGCTTCCCTGTGATCCTAGGATTGCATGTAGTGATTCTAGTAAATAGATGGGAAGAGTGAAAGTTGTGCTGGAATCTGAAGTAACAGTTGTATTATTGGCAGAATGTGTGGCCTCATGGCTAAGGTGCTGGTCCTTTTGGTCACTCTGAGCAAGTCAATGAAACCTAGTTGTGCACTTACAGTATTCCATAAAATATATACAAGCTATAGATAGGTGATATTTAAAAGTGTTACATACAGATTATATTGCATCAGTAAGTAGAATCAGACAGCAATTCTGTTGTAAAACTGCAATTAGAATTAGAGATTAAATCTTGATTGGTGCTGTAGAAGAACAGAGACATCACATTCCATGGATGTTCCTTAATCGTAATCACTTTTATTGAGCTTTGACCTTTTTCTTCCATAATTTCAGATTTGGTTTGGTCATTTAGATTTTATTAAAAAGAAAATTGTTCTAGTCAACTAACAGCTGAAGTTGTTGCTGTATGTCACTTAAGAGTTCCCTATGTCTTCTTATATAGCTGGCAGCCGAGCAGGAATGATAGCAGGTGCTGTGATTGGTTCTATTCTTCTGTTTCTGCTTCTGTTGCTGCTCATATGGCTCCTTCTTTGTTGCTGCAACAAGAGGAGATACGAGAAGGAAGTGGCCAATGAAATTCGGTGAGTAGTGTTTTTCTTAATGGAAAAAACTTAAATACAGTTATAAATGGCAATTCGTCAACAATAGGACTTAGAAGTAAGTACCTTTGCAAAAAAATAAATATACAACAGACATAATATAACTGGACACACCATGCAAAGTTAATTTTCACCTTGATTTCTGTGTTGCTAGGATAAGTTACAACTCCCTATATGACACTATACACAGCTAAGCAAGATAAGAAAACATGAATGGATAGTAATAAACTTTACTTACTTTAAATGTAACAATTAAAATGTAAAAAGGTAAAAATTATTTTTATCTTGCAGTACAGCAAAAATAATTTATATGATTTCATGGAAGAATTTGCCACTAGTTAGTCATTGTAATGATTTATATGAGCTGAATATCAAGCTGTTTACCGAATCTGCCTTGCTAGGTAAAATACAGACATGCAATTGATCAGTTAGTAATCTGAAAAGGACAGTTATTGCTCTTATTTGATTAAATGATTGGCTTATAATTGCAATATTGTTAAAAAATATAAACCTGTGCATGTACATTATTGAAATGTATATTTGATGAGCAAAAATAACCTGGAAAATGTTTGTTGCTTGCCAGTCCTGTGGTGTCTGATCAAAAAAACAAAGCCACTTATTAATTACAACTGCACTCTCTCTCTCTTTCTTTCTTTCAATGCATTGAGTTAACACCTTTATGAACATCACACTGAAAACAGCAACACATTTACCACCATCTTAGATGTGAATATAACATTAGGGCATATTTTATACTACCCGTGTCACCTGTTAGAGTGTCACCAGGTGTGGGTTTTATCTGGGTGCTCTGGTTTCCTCACACAAGCCAAAGAGATGCAGGTTCGGTGAATAAGTGATGATAAATTGGCTCTAGTGTGTGTTTGGTCTGTGAGTATGTGTGTGTGTTTGCCCTGCGTTGAACTGCCACCCTGTCCAGGGCTTGTTCCTGCCTTTCTCCCTATACTAGCTGGGATATGCTCCAGCACCCCCCTGTTCAGGACTAAGCGGGTTAGAAATGACTGACTGACTACAAAATATTTGATATTTCTTGCTCTACTTGTACATTCAGTGCTTTTCCTCAGTATCATCATGTGTCTAGACCTTTCTTGACTGGTGCTTCCACTCTTATGCACATTTCCATAAAGCCTTCTTCTCAGACTGCTTCTTTGACATGCTTTGCTCGCTTCCTGTCCATTTTTATACTTCACATCTTTCAATGTGATTCTCCCTTCTGCCTTTACTCCTCCTTTTGAGTCTCACACGCAGACTTTGCTTTTGTTTGCATTACCAACACCAAACTAACCAATCACACCAAAACCAAACCGATCACTCAGATTGCTCAGGTGGAAATGGACATATACTTGGACTTTAGTATTTTGTTATACAGTAGAAAGCCTCCATTATCTTAATTTCTATATCTCTTACACTATATCCATTTTGAGTTTGTGGAGAATTGTACCTTATCTTTGGAGCATCATGAATATGGCAGGATCCACCCCATGAAGAACATGGCAGACACATTGAGAACCTCAGGCACACTGGGTCATTGATTCACTTCAAAATAATTAATTTGTATAAAAAAAAAAAAAAGATTTAATCAAATAAAGTTAAAAGAAATTGACTATTTTATATAAAATATATTTTAAAAGAGAAATTATCTTGCACATTGTGGTGCAAAAAAATAAACACAACCAGGAAGTTGTTCTTGAAAAAGTTATTCATTTGTATATATTTGTATAACAAAGTGAAGGTACGGATGCTGCTTTATTTATGTTTACAGGAACTTTGAAATAAGTGTGTGGTTTCATTATAGAAGTGTAACAAACTGTCAGTTTCACTTTCATCAGATATTTCTTAATTGTGTAAATTGTAACAAGTTTCTGATTATTTATTTATATGCATGTCTATAGCTGTTATTTAAGCTAGGTTCTTTCTTCATTAAATCATTTGAAATTTTAAGTGTGACCGTGAAAGTACAATTTGAGATCTGGTATGACAGCAAAATTAACTTTAAGAATCGTTGACTTACTTACTCTGTACACTTCACTTCAATGACAGGGTGTCATTTATATTTTGGGATCTCGCCACGTAAATATTTATATTTTCACTATTTACAAAATAACACAAGGACTTTAGCTTTTTATGTTGAGAAGATAAATAGTCCAGAATTAATATACTGATTAATATATTGTCCACATTATTGATAACTTCATATTAAGGGTAAATGTTATCTGGGGCAAATGTCATGTTAGATTCTTCACCAAGTGTGTATGTAGTAGTCATTCCTGTGGAGATGGTCTTATCTTTTTTAAGTTATCAGAGTAATAGAGTTGTTGGGCTGGGCTCCTCAGGAACTTACATTAATGAATTCTTGCTAAGTTCGAAAAAAATCTGAACAGATCCTAGTAAAGAAAATGTCATGTTTTTCAAGATTGAGATAATATACAACATTGCTTTCACAAACAGTTATTGGTAGGGAACTGGGATTCTTCCAGTTCAGTAAAATAAGTCTTTGTCTAAGATTTTTCATAGCACACTTTTTACCTCTTTTGGTAATATCACAGCAATTTCTGTTGAGATGTTAAGAGTTATTTAAAATCCAAGGCTATCCTAGAGATATACAGACATGTTTTCCTATAAAGGTTAAATTAAAGGGCATTCATAAAACATGAGACAGATATTGTGAAGATTTTAACCAGCTGAATTATTAAACTGAAGGTTGTAGTTTTTGGAAAAATTAATTAAAATCAATTTGCAAGATTTTTGAATAAGGAATTGTTCATTTATACATATATCCGGGTGAGCAGGAGAAGAGCCAAAGGTCCTATTTCCAATCTTAATAAAAGTGGGGGTTTTCTAATGTAATTACAATTGATCATTTAGTGACTTCTACTGAATCTCCCTTAACCTGATCTCTCTAACTCTTGCTCTTTCAGGGAGGATGCAGTTGCTCCAGTAAGCCAGAACAACACACCAAGGGGAAGCATCCGTTCCAGTATTCAGTCCATTTTGGGTTATCGATCCCATGCAATGATAAACTACAACAAAGTCCAAAAAAACGAATCCTTCAATAGTGAAAATCGTAGTGGCATCTCCCAAAGTGGTTCAAGACGGAGCCAACATCCTCCTGTGTACAATCAGTTAAAGGTGACTGATAATAGTAATAATTATGATGTCTCCAGGGATCTTTCGAAACGGAGTCAGCAGGTTCCAGAGTATAGCCTGTCCAGGATGGGAGCTGTTCCAGTAATGACTTTTGCTCATAGCAGAGAGGGTTATGCCGTCTAGTCATGGGTAAAGCTTGTGGACTGCCTAAAAAGACAGTGAGGGAGACACTAATGCTGAAAAAATAAAATCTGTAATTAAATGCGTCTGGTATATATGTGGAAACTTAGCCATTAGAACTTCCTAGAACACTAAACCAATGAACAAAGTCAATGTTTATTGCAAATTAAAGACCACATTTTCACCACTGCCAAGGCATAACTGGACAACATTAATGCTCCAAAATTGGAGCATTAAACAAACAGAACTGTTTGAATATTTAAAAGTGATAAAAATTTTTATGAGTTATTTTGATACGTGTAAACTTAACATAAAAACAGAAATACCTTCTTGTTTTCCCACATTTGTAAAAAGAAAGAGAGATAATTTTGCAGACTTTTTGTTATGGAAAAACAAAGATTTTTAATTCCTGAAATTATATTATGCAAATAAGCTAGTGGTCATTATCCATCCCGTCATTATTTTATTTTAAAGTTAATCTATATATAACAGTTTATGTATATATTAATAAAACAATTTTATTATATCTTTTTTACTTTTTAGGGAATAGAGGACGATAAAATCTTTTCTAGCTGAATATTGAGTCTTAATACTGTATATACTCTTTTAATGTACAGCTCACTACATTGTAAAAAACATTCCAGACCCTTGTTGTTTTCCATTTTTATAAATATTTGCAATATAGCAGGTGTATTCTTTATTATTTCAGAAAGAAATAAACATTGTTGTAAATATATTTCACATTGTATTTTTATTCAGTAAAGGTACACCAAAAAGAATGTATTAAAATGACTTTTTTTAATAAGCTGCAAAATTGAAAAGAAGCTTGAAAACCACAAATTGTTCTACCGGACACATTTTCTAGTCAGAAATGTTGCATTATTTTATGAAACCCTAATCAAAGCCAAAAAAAAGTGTTAGCGACATGTATATTATTTAGAAGAATGTCTACATGAAATAAAGTGAAAAGTCAAGCAAAATGACACCTTTTATTGGCTAACTGATAAGATTACAATATGTAAGCTTTCGAGGCAACTTAGGCCCCTTCTTCAGGCAAGTTGTAAGGGGTCTTCAGATCTAGGAAAAAATGGATTAACGTGGGAAAAAAAAAATTGAAATGGCTGTGTTAAAGTCCAGATTTTAACCCAATAGAAATGTTGTAAGGTCTCACAGGCACTCCCCTGCTCCCTGAATGATTCTAGTTCTTAAGTCCTAATATAAAGTTGAAGGGCCACCACCCTTTTTGAACTGCCATGTTACTTGTTAGAAAAACAGGTTTGCTTTCCTTAAGCACCTTCTTGTTTTGACATCAGCCATACAGAAAACCTCATTCAAAATCCAAAACATCCAGTTGGGTTTGAACTCATCAAAGGGAAACACTTACAGTATAAAATCTGTATAAGGGGGAATTAGAATCTTATTTCTTATTTTACGCAATCATTTTTTAAACTTGCAAAGTGCAGAAGCTGAAGCTGACCCCAGAAAGCAAAGGCACAAGGTAGGAAAAATTCCTGAACACGTCGCCAGCCTATCTCAGTGTTTTTTTATATTATTTATGAGAAAATGTAATCAGTTTGTTATTTTCTTATTAAGCAACAAAAATACTTAAGTGGTATTTGATTTCAATAGTGACTGAATTCTAAATTAAAATGAAGAGGGCTAGACCTTTTTCTATTAACACAGAGCACACTTTTGGCGAATGTTTATGTTACATTTTGACAATTTTGATGTTTTCATACAGTCTGGTCATTTTCAACTGCTTTTTTTATTATTCTGCATCCACAATTTTTGTTTTATTGCCCTGATCAGCAGATGTCATGATTAAGTCTGATATTATACAGTAGAAGATTGCCTAGATGACAAAGGTTTTCCAGTAGTACAATGGGCAGCAAAAAGAAGCAGAAAAATGGTACTCCTTCAAAAATAATATTAAAATACAATAATAACAAACTATCGTTTTCTAAAGAGCTTAAAAAGTGATTAACAACTACATAGAGCTCCTAAAAGATGGTGATAAGGCTGTTTACAAAGAAGCTAAATATCAACTAGATGAAACAGTTAAGGATAACAAAGCAGGTGTAAGATTTAGCTGGAACAGAATTTCCCCATTAATTATTTTTCCACTACATGGAATGATTTACAAGTGATTGTTTGTTATAAACACATCTCCCCACCACAGACTAATCCCTCACTACCAGATTATCTGAACAGCTTGTATGACAGGTTTGAGAAGTCCCTGTCCACCCAGGACCCTGAACCATCTGACTTATCTCTTTTACACTTTAACTCCTTAATCCCCCTTGGTACTTCTGAGCATGAAATCCATTTACTCTTTTTGAGCCAAAAACGTTCTAAATCTTCTGGTCTAGACAATGTCTCTCCCTTCAAACTGAGATACCAATCAATTAAAACCTGTTTTGAAAGATATTTTCAATTAGTCTTTGGCGCAAAGCAAAGTCCCTGCCAATGTCAAAGTATCCACCCCTGTCCCTGTGCCTAACAAGCAAAATATTCCTTGTTTAAATGAGTACAGGCCAGTGGTGCTAACCTCTCTAAGACATTTCAGTGTCTAATTCTCCAGTATTTCAAATCTTTGACAGTCTCCCCTTGACCCACTATAGTTTGCTTACCATGCCAACAGATCAGTTGAGGATGCAGTAAATATGGCTCTCCATTACATCTTGCAGCACTTAGATTCCCCAGCTACTTATGCCAGAATCTTATTTATGGATTTCAGTTCTCCATTTATCACAGTCATTACAGAACTTCTGCATGGCAAACTCCTAAGTATGAGTTTGCACATCTCTGAATCTCTGATCTTCTAAGGAAGAGACGACAGGCAGGGAAGCTGGACAGATATCGTTCAGAGCCCATGATCCCCTCAGGGTTGTGTACTGTCTCCTCTTCTATTCTCTCTACACCAAAGACAGCACCTTCAGTGACTCAGCTGCTAACTGAAGCTTGCTGATGACACCACCCTGATTAGCCTGATTACAGATTGGGACGAAGGGTCAAATTAGAGGGAGATGAATTTACTGGCTAGTTGGTGCACCATCAATAATCTCAACTTGAATACTCTAAAAATAGCTGAAACAACAAGAAACTGGTAGCATGCCCGTTCTCAGTTCATTAACTTATACAGTAGGTATGTTATGATGAGAACTTTAGGATTACAGTAGAAGAAATATTGCTGAATATATTTGGGTCCATGATATATTAATCAATTACACTTACAGTATATAGCACTTTTCTCACTACTCAATATGCTTCACATAGGCCCAGGAGAAACCCTTCAGCCACCAGCAATGTGTAGCATCCATCAACCTGGATGATGCGACAGCAGCCATTTTGCGTCATATGCTCACCACAAATTAGCTATTGGCTGGTGAAGGGGTAAGAAAGATAGTTAGCCAATTAGAGACTGGAGATGCAATTTATCCAGGATATCAAGAAACAACCTACTCTTTTCTAAAGATGCCTAGGGATCTTTTATGACCAAATAGATTCAGGACCTTGGTTGTACATCTCATCTGAAGTACAGTACCAATTTTAAGAGCACAGTGTCTGTGTTACTACATTGAAGAAGTGGGATGCATACACCGACATCAGGGGAAGTGCCCCCTGCCAGACTCACCAGCACCTTTTCCAGCAGCGAAATATGTTTAACTTTGGGTGGATTACCTATTCTGAAGTGCAGGTGTTATTGCTACTGCTGTGAACCTTTTAAGCCCTGGAGGGTAAAGATGAAATAGGGCTTGCTGGTTTCCTCATTATTTTTCATTATTCATCCCAGTGTTTTTGTTTACTTCGGGAATAACTTGGCAGTTTATTCCAAGCTGTCATATCCAATAGTGGGATCTTTATCACTGTAAACTGGCAGACAGTTACTACAGACAAATGAGGCACTGTAAGAGCCTGGCAGGGTCTCCATTTAATGTGAACCAATAGTGATGAAAGGATAGGCAAGATCAAAGACAATAACTCTTCTGTTAATGCATGGAAATGCATTTATATCTTATTCGAAGCAATGAATAGAACTGGCATCATACCAGCAGTACACCCTTACACCACATCTTGATATGAGGAGGTCATTTTAGAGACATACTGGACAAGCTAAGTGCAGTAAAAATATCACTAGAACTGATGTGGCTTTGTTGCTCCTACAACATTGCTTGGAGCTTAGAAGGTACCATGAAGCCAAATACTGTTTAAAAAAAATACTGAGGGGTCCTGAATATTTCATCCTGAACTTCTTGACAATAGGAAAACTTTCATTGCTACCGCAATGTTAAATAAGGATCCCAGTGCTCATTCTCTGGAGCTGGAAAGTGAGGTGGTGGTTAAAAAATATGTGGGCAGAGAGATGAAATGATCAAGAAAATTAGAGGTGAGAGGGAGGTTTTGCTGTGTTTTTGATGTGGGCAACACACCAAATGCAAAAGATAGCATAACCTAGCCAAGTTCTGTGTAAGCTCTAATGTTTTATTTATTTATACCTTACATTACTGTTTTTTGTATTGATCTCCCATAAGCTTCATTACTAAAAGCTGTACCATTATGTATTTTGGCAACTTAGGCAATTCTACGTTGTACATGTGGTTCTTCCGTTGCTGTGCATGAAGACAAATAAAGTGTTGCCTAGTAGTTAATTTACTGGTTCTTAAACCATAAGGCTGCTGGTCCAGTCCTTAACATTGACTTGCACATGCTGCCTGTACTTAATTTGTTTAAATAAAAATAAGTGGCCACTGCCCTATACTTACAAAATGTTTTGGAACAGTGCTACACAAAGCAAAGGTTTTTGTTTTTTATGCTATTTATGTGGTTTGAGCCTAATCTAAATAAGGAGTGTCTAACTCATAACTGATTGCCAAAACAAAACTTTTTGTGTACCCAATAAGGACCAGTTTAAATTAACAAAAAAGTAATACCATAAGTACCCTACATAAAACTGATTTACTAAATATTTTACTGGTTTTGGCTGATGTGGTTGTATTTAATAATCCAGTTATAACATGCTATGGAAGGAAAACTCATTATGCAAAGTCAGTGCATTGATTCTGGCTTGCTATGTTGTGCTATAGCAACTTAAAATAAATTGTGAAGCATGACCTGTGTCTTTAATTGCTGAATTTAATCAGTGAAAACAAATGTTCACATATATTGGGAGGACACAAGATGCATAAACAAGGAAATGTGGCATTGTGTGGTAAAGAAATCAGACACCAGACCAGTACTGAACTTTGCTTTGAGAGAATTACAATATTAAACTGAAACGACTCAGCTCTTTCAATCTTTCCTCATAACTCATCCCCTGTAGTCCTGGAATCAGCCTAGTTATTTTTTTTTTCTTTGAACTTTTTCCAGCACTGCTATGTCATTTTTGTAACCTGGAGACCACAGCTGCACACAGTATTCCAGATGTGGTCTAAAAAGTGCATTATAAAACTTGAGCATAACCTCCTTGGACGTGCTCTAAACAGATCAATCTATGTAGCCTAATATTCTGTTAGCCATCTTAATGGCTTCTGAATGATGTTTGGCAGTTGATAGTGAAGGGTCCACTACCAAGGTGTACTTTTGATTTTCAGACCTCCCATTGTGTATTCAAACCTAATATTTTTACTTCCTATATGTAACATTTTACATTTACTTACATTAAATTTCATCTGCCACAAATCTGCCCTCACATGTATGCTGCCCGTCCCTCAGTAATAATTCAACAGATTCTAGATTATCTGCCAATTCACCTAGCATGGTATCATCTGCAAACTTAACCAGCCTGTTATTTACTGTATATTTATTAAAAACAGCAGCAACCTACCCCTGTGGCACACCACTTTTAACGTCACCCACTTCTGATAAGGTTCCAAATACCATAACCCTCTACTTCTTGTATCTGAGACAATTTTGCATCTATCTACAAACTACACCTTGAACTCCCACTGCTTTGATCCCCAACCTTTCATGTGGCACCTTATCACATGCTCTCTGAAAGTCAAGAAGAACATATCATATGTGTCAATCTGATCATATCCTTTTATTGCATCCTCATAGAAGTCCAGCATGTTAATAAAACACGATCTCCACTCTTACGAACCCATGCTGACTGCTCAGTAAAACTCCTGTTCTTGCCTTGTGTTGCTCAATATTTTCCTTAATAATTCATTCCATTATTTACCTGTGATGCACGTTAAGCTTACTGGCCTATAGTTGCTTGGATTTGCAAGATCATCTTATATTATAATATAATAAAATTTGCGTTTTTCATTTTCATAGTTTCCCCAGTGCATAGTGACTTTCTTAACGTATGCATCAAGGGGTTATATATGTACTTCCTAACCTCCTTATAAACTAAAAGTTATCTGGTCCAGGTGATTTATTTGATTCCAGTGTGTGATGTGATACATTTTTCTTCCTTTAAAGTATGCCTCAGCAATACGCCATATTCTCTTGCTTCACATTACAATTGTAATTGTGCCTTCATTCGTGACCCCACTAATCTGGTATGTGGCAACGTGTTACAAGTTGATTAGTGCATACAAGTAAGAATTTCACATTATTCTGTAACTGACAATTATTAACCTTTAAACCTCTAATCTTTTGCATCACAAGTTCATTTCATCCATGAACTTCTTAAGCTTTATGAATATTTCAGGCCTGCAGCAGTGTCATGTATTGCCAAAACAGTCACATGGCCTTTACTAACTAAGAAATCTCATTTTACCCCATTATAAAATTGATAACTGAGCAATATCATCAGTTACTATCTGTACTTTGGCCTAGTGTTAGAGAAAAGGTTTGATGACAAAGCTGTGCCCCTATCTTGCTAACTCAGTTTGTCTCTCTGCCTGGGTGTTTCTTGTCATGCTGATTTTTGAACTATATTGTGAATGTTCTCCCTTTTTGTTGTGGACTTTCTTACAAATTTTGACTACACACCGTTTTAGAAACCATACCCTAAAAAAGATCCAGACAATTCAGATATAATGAACCCAAGTTTTACTGTTGCATCTTTTTGAGTTTTTGTCAGTGTCCGTTGGGCAAAAAGGGCATTCTTAAGTATTTCAGCTTTATCTTACACAGTTCAGTCCATTAAATTTAGCTTGATAATTTATCTCAATACCGATGCAAGTTTTACTCCTTATTACAACTTTTCTTTACAAACAAGATGCATGGATACCTATCTGCTTATTACAAATGTATACTCTGTCCCTTATTCTTCTTCTTCTTTTGGCTGCTCCTGTTAGGGGTTGCCACAGCGGATCATTTTCTTCCATATCTTTCTGTCCTCTGCATCTTGTTCTGTTACACCCATCACGTTCATGTCCTCTCTCACCACATCCATAAACCTTCTCTTAGGCCTTCCTCTTTTCCTCTTCCCTGGCAGCTCTATCCTTAGCATCCTTCTCCCAATATACCCAGTATCTCTCCTCTGCACACGTCCAAACCAACGCAATCTCGCCTCTCTGACTTTGTCTCCCAACCGTCCAACTTGAGCTGACCCTCTAATGTACTCATTTCTAATTCTATCCATCCTTGTCACACCCAATTAAAATCTTAGTATCTTTAACTCTGCTACCTCTAGCCCTGTCTCCTGCCTTCTGGTCAGTGCCACCGTCTCCAACCCATATAACATAGCTAGTCTCACTACCGTCCTGTAGACCTTCCCTTTCACTCTTGCTAATACCCATCTTTCACAAATTACTCCTGACACTCTTCTCCACCCATTTCTCCCTGCCTGCACTCTCTTTTTCACCTCTCTTCCACAATCCCCATTACTGTAGATCCCAAGTATTTAAACTCATCCACCTTCACCAACTCTACTCCTTGCATCCTCACCATTCCACTGACCTCCCCCTCATTTACACACATGTATTCTGTCTTGTTTTTACTGACCTTCATTCCTCTCTTCTCTAGAGCATATCTCCACCTCTCCAGGGTCTCCTCAACCTGCTCCCTACTATCGCTACAGATCACAATGTCATCAGAAAAACATCATAGTCTACAGGGACTCCTGTCTAATCTCGTCTGTCAACCTGTCCATCACCACTGCAAATAAGAAAGGGCTCAGAGTCGATCCCTAATATAATCCCACCTTCACTTTGAATGCATTTGTCATTCCTACCGCAGACCTCGCCACAGTCACACTTCCCTCGTACATTTCCTGTATCACTCTTACATACTTCTCTGCCACTCCTGACTTCCTCATACAATACCACAACACCTCTATCTTCTGTCTTTATTACCTTTTTCTATTCCTGGACACTGCAGTGGATCAGCAAGCTTACAGTGGCCACAGGACTAAAATCATTATCACCTTAAAACAAAGAGAGCAGCAATCATGACCATTGTGAGAATTTTTAAATAACACTGATTGAAAATTAACGTTAAATACCTGCTGTATGTAGAATGCTTTGAATGATGATAGTATGCACTGAACTGTTGTACATACAAAAATGTGGTTGAAATAAAATTACTTTCATAATATGATTACGTACCAAAATGGTACAAATTAGGGTTATGAACTCCTCAATGGCTTAGTTGTAGTGCAACATACTGTAAGTGTGTTGGCAGTTTCAGTGATCAAAGTGAAAGGAGTATGTGTGACATTACATACTTATAAACTTGGTAAGCAAACCACTTTTATATTTAGATTTTGTGGATAAATGGCTTAATGAATTAACACACTAAATACTAAAACAGTTTGAGAAGTGAAATTGAAAAGAAAAAAAATACAAATCTTAGTTAGGCACTTCTGCAAATGGTAAAAACAGTTTGCTGTTAAACTTTCTTTCAACGTATCATACAACAATTAATATTCTTTTAAATACAATTTTTACAATTTGTAGCTATCTGGTGTAGACAGCAACGGTCATTAATATTTAATATGTCATATGGTCTTTGAATTTAAAATGTCTTGCACTCATTTAAGTAATCTGCATATGAAATATTGTTTTATATACCATATATTCTAATTTATATGCTAAATACTATACAGTATATTTCATATACTATATAATGTACACATTCTATTGCTAGTTATTATTATGATGACACATTGCTTGCTTTTCCTTTTAATTATACATCCACGCTTTTTTGTCCTCATTATTATGCTGTATCAGTCGTTGAGAAAAATATTTTTTGGGCTCTAAAAGGGGAAGCGGTGAGAAAGTTTGTGGTTTCCCGATTTTTCTGACAAAAGGAGAAAAGATCTGAGTTAAACACTGACTAATTTATAGAACAAAAACAACATTAGCTTTAACTTATAAAAAATGTCACCACATCGTAGCACTTCAGAACCTCATAACTGCTATCCCCCAGACATGTTGGACCTTGACAACTGCTGACCTACTCAAAACTGGGACTTGTAATTGGTATCCCTCCATAAACGTCCACACTTTCCAAAGTTCATCAGGCTTGAAAAGCACCTTTAAAAGAAAGTGGTCAGAGCACAGAGAGCACCTCAGCTAACACCATTGTTCATCTTTGCCGAATTTCCAATGGGGTTTTCCTGACCTAATGCAGATTGTATGCTGGATTATTCTTTAATACAAGCTAAATTATTATAGGGTATTTGTGTCATAATTTTTTGGGCTGCTGTTATTTTATTGCCACTGTAGCTTTGAGATAGTACTGTAAGTGGAATTAACTTTCTACAGTGAATTTCCTACCACTTGAACCTGTTTCATTTGTGGAGCTAATAGTTACTACTGGACAAGCTGGGAGGCTTAAGAAATGCTTGCATTTTCATTAATCTTTTAATATCTATTTTAACTATATTAGTATATACGCGGGGCGGCACAGTGGCGCAGTGGTAGCGCTGCTGCCTCGCAGTTAGGAGGGTTTGCTTCCCGTGTCCTCCCTGCATGGAGTTTGCATGTTCTCCCCATGTCTGCATGGGTTTCCTCTGGGTGCTCTGGTTTCCTCCCACAGTCCAAAGACATGCCGGTTAGATGGATTGGCGATTCTAAATTGGCCCTAGTGTGTGCTTGGTGTGTGGGTGTGTTTGTGTGTGTCCTGCGTTGGGTTGGCACCCTGCCCAGGGTTGGTTCCTGCCCTGTGTTGGCTGGGATTGGCTCCAGCAGATCCCCGTGACCCTGTGTTTGGATTCAGCGGGTTGGAAAATGGATGGATGGATGGTATATATGCATTTACATTCCAATTCAACAAAGGTATATAAATAGATCATTTATTATTGGTGAAAAATGTAGAAAAACCTTTCCAGCTGGGATGCCATATAATCAAAGTGTGTGGCAGGTTTGAGGAGCAATGGAAGTATTTGAAATATTTTTTGATGTGGGCAGCTTAGACTGGACATATCTTGCTGTTTACTGTTGCTGTACTTTAGCATTAATTCTATTGCTTCATATTTTTAGTAAGTAAATTTATTTATATAGCATCTTTCAAAGATATAAAGTCATGAAATGCTTCACATGTACAATAAATACTGTGAACTGGGACCCGGACACAGGCAGACGGACAACATAGTTCACCCAACACACGTTTATTTTTACAATATTTACAATGCACGAACCCCAGTGCCTCTTGCACCAATTCCCCAAAGTCCAGGCCTCTCCGTCACTGTACCTTTCTCTTGGCCGCCTCCCGTCCTCTCTCCAGCTCTGTTCTCTTCCACCCGACATCCACTAATGACTGGAGGGAGGCGGCCCCTTAAATGGGAACTCGAATGGGCTCCAGCTGCTTCCCGGCACTCTCCTTTGGACACACCCCTGTGTGTCGGAAGTGCCGGCTGTGCATCTGGAAGCCGTCCGGGTGTCTCCTGTTCTCTTCCCCACACCAGGAAGTGCTGGGCTCCAGGGTTCCTCAGGCCCCCAATACAACCAGGGCGATCGCCCCCTTGCGGTCTGGAGGAGGCACAAGCCCTCCTCTGGTCCTTCTGGGCTGAAGCCCGGCCGGGGACCACACAGGATATTCCGGCACCGGGGCGCCACCTGGCGGTGGCCACAGGTCCCTACAGGGCTGGGCTTCCAAGCCCTGTACCCGAGGCCCCCAACATAACCAGGACGGACACCCACTCGCAGTCTGGAGGAGGCACAAGCCCGAGCCCGGCCGAGACCACAATACATATATACATTAAAACAACAATTAAAAAAACTAATAAAAATTGCAAACATTACATATCTAGAATATCTGCAATAAATAAAGCCTACAATTAACCAAATATTTGTTTAAAAAGATATTTCTTAAGCTTTCTTGTAAAATGCTCATGGAGCACAGGGTCAGAAGAAGTGAATGCCAAAGCCCGGTCACCACAAGTTCTGAGGGTAGTTGGTAGACCCTGACCAGAGAACCTAAAAGATCAACTCAGTAACTAAGGCTGGAAAAGTACCACCCTATATTCGGGAGCTTGGCCATACATGGTACGATATGTAAGAACAACAATTTTAAAATGAATTTTAACATTAATCAGAAGCCAATACAGTGCTATTACAATGGGAATCAAATGAGACCTTCTATTTGCTCTTGTTAAAAATCTTGCAGCAGCATTTTGGACTGATTGAGGACGGTCCAACAATGAATTGTTTAGATAAGTAAAAAGTCCATTAAAAAAGTTCAAACAAGAGGAAATAAATGCATGGATAAGCATCTCCATCTCAGTCCTAAACATAATAGTCCTCAGTTTGGCAATATTTAAATGAGAATAGCATGGCTCAGCTGTCTAACATGAAGCTCAAAACTTGGGGCTTTTGTCAAAAATAACACCTAAATTATGAATTTTTATGTGATATAAGAAGAAACATCACCAAGCCTCTGATTAATCCTAAATGAGGAATTGTCTGGAGCAACAACCAGGACCTTAGTTTAATCCTAGTTTAGCTGAAGAGAATTATCAGCCATTCAACACTATATGGTAGTCAGGCATCCACTTACAAGAGACAATTTATCAAGATCATTGGGTTTAAAAGAAAAATAAATATGGACATAAAATTATAAGAAATATTATTATAAATACTAATAATCTGATCTAATGGGAGCATATATAAAGAGAATAAAATAGGACCCAAAACAGAACCCCAGGAAACTTCAAATGACACTGTAACAGGGTGTGATAGAATTTTTCCAACTAAAACAAAAACCTTCTATCCTGAAGATAAGAGACAAACCAATCCAAGGCAGAACCTGAAATGCTGGTTTGACCTATGAATCAGAATCTGATAATCTACAGGTTCTAATGCTGAACTGAGATAAAATAAAAATTTTTTCCTGTATCAGCAGTCATCATAAAATCATTGGAAAGTTTATTGACTACAATTTCAGTGAAAAACATAGAGTGAAATCCAAACTAAAATATATTGTAAATCCTGTGCACCATCAAGAAACTTGTACAGAAACAACCTTTTCTACAATTTCTGAAATGGAAAGTAGCTTAGATATCAGACTACAGTTTATAGGTAAAGCTGAATTAAGATTTGCTTTTTTAAGTGATGGCTGAACAAT
The DNA here is from genome assembly GCF_016835505.1 of Polypterus senegalus. Taxonomy (NCBI): domain Eukaryota; kingdom Metazoa; phylum Chordata; class Cladistia; order Polypteriformes; family Polypteridae; genus Polypterus; species Polypterus senegalus. The sequence goes on along the minus strand of NC_053164.1, from coordinate 129,803,118 downwards.
GTACAAAGTCTGATAGAAAGGGCACATTTATAAGCACAACTAAGCAAGGGCCAATAGTGTCAGAAACCTTCAACAGTAAAGATTATGGTAAAACATGAAAAGGGCTTGATGAAAGTCTCATTTTGTCAACCAGGTCAGTAATATCATCCAGACTTACATCCATCCATCCATCCATGATCCAACCCGCTATATCCTAACTACAGGGTCACGGGGGTCTGCTGGAGCCAATCCCAGCCAATACAGGGTGCAAGGCAGGAAACAAACCCCGGGGAGGGCGCCAGCCCACCGCATCTAGGCTTACAAGATAAAATAAATCAAACTATTGACAAAAAGTCTTGATAAGGGAGATTTTGTTTGCCTTAAAAGTTCTAGCCTTATAAACAAAACAAATTAGAACGATACCACAATAGCTATTTGAGAAAATAAGCACCAGTGGAGAAGCAGTGGACACCAACTTGCTTACAGTGTCAAAAAGTACTTTAGAACTTCTCTTACTAGAGGAAATTAAGTTTCCTCTCGCAGCTCTTACTTTTTTCATAATTGAAATCTGAATACAGTTCTTTCGGAAATGAGTTGAGTGGCTTTCCAAAGCCAGTTACCTCTACTAGCAGTCACAACAGGCACTGACTGATTCCTTTTAATTCAGCAGTAACAAGTTTATGCAGGCCTGTTTTCTGCAATATCTTTGCAACAATAAAAACGTTTAAAAGCAGTTTAGCAGATCACTTTTTAATAATCTCTCTGAAAACTCAAAAATGCATCATAAAAACCATTCTATGATATATATAAATTTTATATGACAAAGTACTATATCTAGAGAAAAAAAATAGCAATTTCAGAGCAAACCGCTTTGACCTATGCGGATATACACTCACGAGTCACTTTATTAGGTACACCAGTTCAATTGCTTGTTAATGCAAATATCTAATCAGCCAATCACATGGCAGTAACGCAATGCATTTACACATGAAGACATTGTCAAGGCAACCTGCTGAAGTTCATGCCAAGCATCAGAGAGGGGAAGAAATGTGATTTAAGTTACTTTGAACGTGGCATGGTTGTTGGTGTCAGATGGCTGGTCTGAGTATTTCAGAAACTGTTGATCTACTGGGATTTTCACACACAGCCATCTCAAGGATTACCAGAAAATGAGAAAAAATTCAGAGAGTGTCAGTTCTCTGGGCCTTGTTGATGCCAGATGTCAGAGGAGAATGGCCAGTCTGGTTTGAGTTGATAGAAGGCAACAGCAACTGAAATAATCACTCATTATAACCAAGGTAGACATAAGAGCATCTATGAACACACAGCATGTTGAACCTTGAAGCAGATGGTCTACAGCAACAGGAGACCACACCGGGTGCCACTCTTGTCATCTAAGAACAGTCAACTGAGGCTGCAATTTGCACAGACTCATGAAAACTGGACAATAGAAAATTGGAAAAACATTGCCTGGTCTGATGAATCTCGATTTTTACTGTAACAGTCAGATAATGGGGTCAAAATTTGGCGTCAACATGAAAGCATGGATCAGTCCTGCCTTCTATCAACGGTTTAGGCTGGTGGTGCTGGGGATATTTTCTTAGCACACTTTGCACCCCTTAGTACCAACTGAGTATCATTTAAATGCCACAGCCTATCTGAGTATTGTTGCTGACCATGTCCATCCCTTTATGACCGTAGTGAATCCATCTTCTGATGGCTACTTCCTGTAGGATAACGCATCATGCCACAAAGCTCAAATCATCTCAAACTGGCTTCTTGAACATGACTATGAGTTCACCGTACTCAAATGGCCTCCACAGTCACCAGATCTCAATCTAACAGGGCACTTTTGGGATGGGTTGGATTTGGAGATTCTTGTTGAATCTATGCCACAAAGAATTACAGAATTATATCTAATAAAGTGGCTGGTGAGTGTATATTTTATAAGTAGATCAAATGTGAATATCATTACTTTTAGTATATTTTTGTCTTTATGCATAAATGACTTTGTAATCAGCAGTTTTTATTCTTTGCTCAACAATAAGAAGAAAAGAACCATTTAAAAATAAAATTTAGATGTTGTTGTTAGGGTAAACCAATGATGAAAATTTGCACCAAAGTGTTATTAATGTACAAACCCACTTGAAAAAAAGCATTATTAAAAACTGGTAAACGTGAAAACGTGCCATTTGAATTAAATTGTAGCTACATTGTGTTTCCAGTATAATTAGAAATCATTTACATCATAGCACCATGGGTACTCTAAATACAGCTATGGACTAGATCCTGCCTGTGAAAGGTAACTGTCCAGCCTGCAAGTAGCATGGCAGACCTTCTCCTTTTAAAGTAACTAATATATGTATCTCATATTAAATCATGATGAAAAAAATCACATTTTCTCTATAAAAATTTAAAAGGAAGCTCACAACCCGTTTTGCACACCAATCCTATAATATGATTTTACATTTTAAATAAACCTTTGAAATGAATGCAACTGAACTTTTAAGTTGGGTAAATTTATCAAACATTAAAAAGATATAAAATGATAAAATGTTTATGCCATTGTGTTATGCTAATAAGAGTATTAGCAAGAATATTAATTGAGCAAAACCAGGAGAAGTGACATAATGGAAATATTAGCAAGGTGAGATAACAAAAGATCCAGATGAATGAGAACAAAAGAAAACCAAAATGGTAGTTAAAGAAAAAAAAACAGAAAAAGCTTTTGAGAAAGGTTTTTTTAACACAAGATAAAAGAGTGTAAAAAAGGTATATTTTTATCCACCAACTTGTCAATTGCCTACCTATTGTACTTTGTTTTGTAATGTCAGGGTCTTCACCCCCAAAGACCCAGCACTAAAAACCATGGGACACATCTTAGCAGTGGGTAGACAAAATTGCAGTTTCTGTAATAATCAAAACTATGATAATGGTCCAAATAAATTTCAAATTGTTAAACAATACCATGTATACTGCAACTCTAATTCCTGGACCAGAAAAAAGCCCTTAGAGAAGAGTCAAATAATAATTATACAGTAAAGTAAATGTGCAAAAAAATGTACATAACAGATAATTCATTACACTTTTTTAAAACTTGAAACAATCTCACTTTCTTTATATTTGCCATCAGAAGCAGAGCTGTTTACAGGCTGGACGTAATCAAGAACGAATTTAACGGTGATTCAGTATAATTTTTCCTGGACTAGTATTCGTGTTTAGTTTCATTCCAGCTTGTTACTAATAGAGTTCTCATTGGGTCACACCATGCTTATCACAGTACATTTCTCTTTTATATCTGAGTGCTTGAACATAACTATCTCATTTTTTAGTCTCTACCCAAGGCGTGTGACCATAAATGAGGACTAAGCAGTAAATGAACAGCTTTGTCTGAATATTTAGCTCCCTCTATATAAAGACTGCACTGATAAGGCCTCATTTCTAATACCAAATTTATTTTGGGTCTCTGTGGTATGAAAAAAAGATGCTAGAGAAAGGCAGAGGAACAGAAACTAGGCCGATTCAACAACTGCAGTGTATGAGCAATATAAAAAGAGTTAAATCACTACACATTAAAGAAATTCAAGTTAAAAAGTGACAGGATTAAAGTATTTGAAAGTATAAAGAGAGTTAGTAAAATGTATGCCAGCTATTGCATTAAAATTGGTTGTGGAATTAATGGAAACTGGTAGGTGAGGTAAGGTAAGCTTCTCACGAACAATGCAAACTTTTTCAGAATAAATAATGTACATTGGTGCCAATTCTTAGATGCACACTGATGACCCTCATTTTTTCTACTGCTGAGAATTGTTTGATGCTATTTTGTCATCCACAGTCTATGACACACTGTATTTTTTTCTGCCTTACATCAAACCACTTTCCTGTATGAACTATTCTATACAATTACAAAGTACTACAACTTTTTACACATTAGTTTCAGTACATCTTTTTTTGGGTCAAATATTATAAGGCACTTTGTGAAATTATAAGGTTTCAGTAATGAACAAAAATAGAAACAAACATAAGCAACTAAAAGCAGTAAACATCACAGTGTCGTAACACAAATAAAAATCAATGAATAATGACTTGAATTAAAAAGCTCAGTTTATTTATTTGAGAGGAAGTGAATGATGTAATAATTCAATATAAAGAATATTATACTTATAGATAATAAAAAGGTCATATTTTTATAGTTATATTACACTAAATAAGAACAAATAAAAAAATGAATTCTAATCTTCAGTTACCTGTGTCTGATAATGCAGTTTGGCATACACTTTCAACAAAGTGGTTTGATTAATTTTAGCCTAATTTAAATGAGTTTATGAAATACTCTAAACTACCACTTTAGGAAATCCAGCACTGCCAGCATCCAGTAATCATATTATAAATTAGATAAATGGCTTGCAAAAAACAAAATATGGGGTTATTTCACCTAAAAGGATTTGTGCTGTATATCGGTGTCACATGAGGAAGCAAGAAACATTACCATTCTAAATTGAGAATGAGGAAAGCATACATTGTAATTGGCTGAGCAAAGAACAGAGAAATATTTTTTATAATTAACTGTGTGTATTTGTTGGTGAAATTTTGTGAAGTTAGCACAGTATACCATTAAACTTATTAAATATGTATTTGCAACAAATTTCTTGGAGGGGGTTGCAGTCTATATAACACTCAAGTATGTAAAGCGCAGCTTTGTCTCTCCATCCTTTCAAATTACTTTTCTTAATGCCAGAAGAATGTGGGAATTCAAATGACACTGATATACATGTGATGTGACTGGGATAAGAAGATTAATTGTACAGTTTGTCCGCTTTCATTCTTTGTTTTCACCTATAAACTGAAAATTTTATGAATGATATTATCCATCCGTTTTCGACCACTTATCCAAAGCCTGGTTGCAGGGGCAACAGTCTTAGCAGTGAAGCCCATACAACCTTTTCCTCAGCCATGCTTGTCAACACATGCTGTGGGATCCCAAGGTGTTCCCCAGCCATCTGGGAATTATAATCCTCCCAGCGAGACCTGGGTCTCTGTATGAGAGACCCGAACCACCTCTCAATGCAGAGGGTCAGCAGTTCTACTCCGAGCCCCTCCTGTAGAAATTGTAGGTTAAGGGCCTGGCTCAAGTGCCCAGCAGAGTAGGATCTCTTTTTGTCAGTGACGAGGATTCGAACCGGCAACCTTCTGGATACCAGTGCAGATGCTTAGCCTCAGAGCCATCAAATACACATATGCTTACACAAATGTTGGGAAAAAGATGAAGTGGAAAATTACTGAGGATGGGGTTGCCTGATAAGCAAAGCTCAGCCTGTACCATGATGATAATCAGAATAAGCAAAGTAAAATGAATGAATTAATGAATGAGCAAATTAATAAGTCCTCCCTTGTTTTGCCATGGTAAGTAAGGTATCAGACGTTTTAACTGAACCACATTTTTCAGTTCAGTAATTTGTTTCCAGGTTTCTGTGTTTCCTTTTGACCCAAGTAATGCATTGGAAATATGCCATTTTGGCATTCAGTAAGATTAAGTGATACTGTATAGGAATTGCCTCTGGCACCGTGGCATTGTTGCATGAATATTCTACCAGATATGTGGTTTAAATTTTCACATGATTATGAAATGTACATACTGTATGCCTTATCAGTTTTATTTTAAATTTCTGGAACATTAGTCTATTTGCTCTTGTAGGAAGTTTATTCAGTTCACTTCGGAGCAGTGAAAAAGGGTGATGTCATTATATGCAATCCCTGGGAACTTTGTACATAATAATCTGAGATGCTCAATATTAATATTGTTTTTATTGTTCTGACTGTGAAATGCCCCTTAAATATGCTGCTACATTTATATTTAGGTTCATTAATGTTTGCTGATCCTTTCTGAAGGTGTCCTGTGAGCCCTGCTAGTGCCCTCATTTCTTTGGACTGCTGGAATATGTTAGAAAGTGTGCTGTGAGTGAAGAATTGAAGTTGTGGGCTTGGGAAGCCAGAAAAATCCTTGTAGTTCAAGACTTTAGGATATATTAGCTGCTGAAAGGTAATGTTCAAGTAAAGACAGGAATGAATTGGAAGGGAATTTTACAAGTCTACTGTATATAGATAGACAGATACTTTATTAATCCCAAGGGGAAATTCACATACTCCAGCAGCAGTATACTGATACAAACAAAACCAAAAAACTAAAGAGTAACAAATGCTCTCCACAAAGTGTTCTTATTTATAACAGTAACAAAAAATGGGTGACTCCTATAAAAATTTTAAAAATTTTGCTACCATCTACTAATTAGAGGAATTTTATTTCTGCATATTGTCAGTTTGTTAAATTGTTGACAAGGTTACATAGACAAACTACAACATGTAAGAACCTAAGAAACAAAATGCATAAATACACTATAGTAAGAAAATACACTTCTTGGTTGCTGTCTGTAAATGAAAATCCTCAGACCACATTATAAAGTATCCCTGCTATTAAGTTTAAACCCACACCTATAGGAGAAATACAAGTAGTCACCAAACCATGCAAGTATTTGGGAAAAGGTGGTTTCTTAAAAATAAATTTAGAAGCAAATCACTCATCAACATTATATAAGTAAAAAGGATTTAAATTATGACATTAATAACCTAAACAATGTTTGATAATAGCACAACTAACAGAATATCTTTGTTGTCAGTGTATAGCCATCTTTAAGATAACAACTTCCTTCTTGATCGCTTTTAGACTCATCATCTCACATCCTGTTTCTCGACTCAAATTGAAATCAACTTGTAATATTTTTGTTTTATGGTAAGTCAAAGTGGACCTTTTGACTTCTTGATTTTATTTGCTTTTTTGCTATACATTTGCTTGCAAGTAATGTCAAATATTGTAAAGAGATCTAAGGTACTATGCGTGACAAGCAGAGGGTTTTAGCATTACAGAACTGAGTTTAGCAAGGCCCAAGAATAAATTGGGAAATTCCTGTTGTAGTTTTTCAAGTTTTTGAACTTTCCAAGGCATGAGATGAGAGTATACGTTAGTCTCACAGGGTACTTGTGAAACTTTCCAGTATAGATATATATGAGGGGAATGTGTGCTACCAGGAGCTCAACCCTATTGAAACCTGGGTTTGGTGAAGTCATTCCCAGGATCTATCATAAGATGGACAATAATCTGGCTATAAAAGCCCATTTTAGCCAATTGTTTTTGAGTGGACAAGAGCTGAAATGATAGTTAGATGAAGGTCAAAGAAGTAGAAAGTGTGAAGTATGGAAGATGAGCAGGGGTGAGATGACTACACTATATTTGTTGTTCAGCTGTTCCAAGGGATAGCTAGTGACTGCTACTGTCTTAGTGGGCCCTGTTGTTTTACCATTTTGTTTGCACTTTTCTTACTCCCTCATTCTAAGCATTCTTTTCTTTTAATAAACCTTCCTTTTTGTTGAAATGGCCTCCTATCTGGTGTTTGGGTTCAGGAATTACTCAAGAGTTCATCTACTGTCCACTAAGTATAATAAAAGTGATGGGAAGTTATTCTATCGATTTACTTGCAGTCAAGAAGCATATAGGTGGTGCTGCAGCTGCCTTTAATGTCCCTGTTGTCCATAAACATATTGTATACAGTAGCACATAATAAAACATTCACAGATATAATAACATTCTATACTTCAAAAGGAAATGTACATATTTTAATTTAAATTCCTGGCTGCGGTGGGCTGGCGCCCTGCCTGGGGTTTGTTTCCTGTATTGGCTGGGATTGGCTCCAGCAAACCCCTGTGACCCTGTAGTTAGGATATAGCGGGTTGGATAATGGATGGATGGAATCTTCTTCCCACCAGACAGTTAAACTATAATAATTTTGTTAACTCCCCTATGCATACTTTAATTATTCACCCATTATTGAATATTGTCTTTCAATTGCAGGGCCTCAGTGAATCATTTCCTATCCTAGCATTATCAGGGATAACACAGAAATTATCCTAGGATGCAACATCAATTCATTGAGGCACATTTATGCACACAGGGCTAGTGAAGTGTACATGTGTAGGGAAACTGATGCAAGTTCTCTGCATATCTGTGCAGGTTTTCCACAAGGCATTCCAGTCCCCAAATGCCGCCACATCCCAAGAAAATGCACCACTTTGGCTTATCGGCTATTAAGAAAATCCACTTGGACTCAGGGAGAACAAACATTTAATATAGTCACTAAACTGAACAAGAATTAAACCAAATCCCAAAAAATTTATTTAAATTGGAAAGTCAGCAAACAAATCAATTCCAAATTTAGCCTTGTTAACTCAACAACAGGTTTATTAGTGATCTGACAGCAGTCCAGTGTCCTGCCTTTCCTTGATAAATTTATGATAAATATGAAATTACTGGATAACAATATAGCCTCACAGATGCCCTGTTCTGGACTTTGATCCCAAACCCAGTAGATGTTTTTATGGAGTTTGCTTATTCACCTTCTATGTATGTGAGGTTTCTGAGGGACAATCTGTGTTTTTTCCTGCTTCCCAAAACAGATACTAGTGAGGTTAACTTGTGATTACATGTTGGGCCTGTGTGAGTGAGTCTGAACGGACCCTGCTATTCAAAGCTGTTTCTTATCTGCTCTTTCATCCATGGCCCTAATTAGAACAAGCAGCATTGTTTCTCATATCTTTTGTTTCTTTTATTTGGCCAATTCAGACTTCAATTATTTTTGCACTGTACAGAGGAAATGCCCTTCTCTTTTTCAAGTCATAAACCATGTTATATTTAGTATAAATATAAAAAGAGTAATGTTTACATTGTTTCTTTACCTTTCTCCTTTTTATAAGGGTAGCAGCACTATCTACCTCTGCATGCCAGTCCAAAAAAAAAGAAAAATGTTGCTTAATGCAGAAAACACACTTCAAGGAAACAAACTTCAAAAAATAACTTCTTGTAAAGTAGGGTGTTCTGTGCAATTTTCTTGCTTGCACATTTGCATGTGTTCCAAAGCAGGATTCAGCAGAGTGTAGAGCGCTGCATAGTTGCCTGGTAAAATTAATTTTGGTGTTTTTTTAGAGGTCGCTCATCATAAGCTCTAAATGTTTAAAACCAAAATTCAAGTGTCACACATGTATTCAGTCGAATGAAAAGCTGTTTGTTGCTGCTGTATTTCCTGCTTAGTCAGATGACACTCCTGTACATCTAGTCTGCATTTATCTCTCAAATCCCTTTGAGTGTGGAGTACACTATTGAGTCATCAGTGATTTTCTTCTTTTTCTTCTTTGGAATTGTAGTTACTGTAGAATATGTGATGTCTTCTTTTAACTCTGAGTTCTGTGATGTCTGAAACATGAAAAGTAAACATTAAGAAATGACGAATTATACTAGTAATTTTAATAATCCCTAGGCATTTTCAGTGTCAGCTTTGGAAATTGTTCCTTAAGTCACAAGAAGTCAGTTTTTTTAACCTGATTATTCTAATAAAGTATTGTGGAGTGGCAGAGATTATACTAGTTACACAGAGAGCAATGAATAGTTGGGACTGAACTCAGATTGAAACATGAATCTCATGACAGAGTCATGCATACAACCATATTCACTTCTACTTTGCCAAATTAGAGCCTCCAGTTTTGGGAAAGGGTTCTTCTTCTTAATTGCAGATATTTCTTTAATGAGCATTATAACATTTATCAAGGCTCAGAAGGTGTGCTTTCTAAGAATCCTTGTCTTTTAATTGGCTAACAATGCACTCCTTTAGTTATACCCTAATACACAGCATACTGTACAGCTGAATGTGTCTTTGTCTAATCCACACTGTTATCCTAATCTCCACCAAATTTGACTCTGCACACAAAATATAATGTCATCAAACCAAAGGTGGCATGCATGATGTAGTTATATAAAACTCATTGAATAACTAAGAGGAAAAACTGTTCTTGGTAAGTCAGAAAATGAATGACTAGGTAGACTGCCAAGCACCACCATTAATGATTAGCCTACAACATTACATAACATTTTTAAACTCTGTGTATAATTTAAAAGTAGTGAAATCATGGAAATGTACAGAAACTTTGTCAAACTCCTGGAAATGCTTTAAAGTCAATAGGGAAGGAAGAACTGAACTAGTTTGGAGTAGATTATAATAGTGCAATGGCCTTGTAAGGATCCCTGAGGGCTAGGAAAGTATCTTCCAACTATGTTTGATGAATTATTGTGGCGAAAAATGTAATCTGTAATACGAGGCAGCATTGCTAATCACTGGTCCACCGTGCTACAAACAACAAAAGACGCAGATAGAACAACAACCACAAACAAGAAACTCCTAGAATACAGTAATAAATCTTTTGTTATTGTTATTTACCATTGTCTCATGTGTTCCCTGACAAGGAGAGGGATAGGGCATGGGCATTTAAGGCTTGTTCTGACTTGTAGTTGTGGCACACAACTAATTATGCATGCAGATTAGCCAAGAGGTGCTATGCTGCCAGTGCACAGGGATTAGTGCTATAATTCCAGTGACAGTACCCAAAATATTCTCAGTATAGTCAGCTAATGTACCCTTCAAATGAAAATAAAGCACTCTTTTTTTAGTTTTAAACTATATTTTAATTTTATTGAATTTTTTAAAATAAAGTAACACTCCATACACATACCTCAAGTTTTACAAACGGAAAAAAAAGGCTCAATAACAAATTGACCTCCACCCTCTTTTTTGTTTAATGCATGTGAAGTGGAAGGCTGGAGTACTAACTGGGTTGTGACATCACACATGCAGGAAGTAGAGCGGCAACAATCTTACAGTATACATTTGTGATAGTTCTGTGCATGTCTGCTACAGTCCTGTGATATCATGCTGGCCCCTCAAAGTATCATGGGGCGCTGGGAAAAAAATGTTTGTCTAAACCAGGGCTATTCAATTGGCGGCCCGCGGGCCACATGCGGCCCAGAATCAACCTCCGAGTGGCCCAGCCCTTGGTTCCGCCCATAGATAATAAATTAAAATATATTATTCATAAATTGTTATAATATAATATATATTATAATATAATATAATTTAATATATATATAGTATATTAATATAAATATAAAGTATTTAATATGTCTATGGTCCCTAAAACGCGCATTCCTACGTAAATTACGTAGCCTGCAACGCGCAAACAATGCAGAGCGCACCGATAGTAGCTTAGATTACTATCAATATGTCTTTCTCAACACTGAAACGTAAAATTGCCAATGAAAACCGTAAGTTTAACCCTGCCTGGACTGACAAATACTTGTTTATTTTACCGCCACATCCAAACGCCAAATCGATGTGTTTAATTTGTAATGACTGCGTTGGAGTATTTAAAGATTACAATGTGCGGAGGCATCATGTTGAGAAACACCACACTTTTCGCACCGATTTTCCAGAGGGATCTCAAGAGAGCGCTGCAAAAGTGCAGAGTTTGATTGCATCTTACAACCGGAGCAGTACTACCATGGTGCGGTCATTTACAGCCCAAGAGAGAGCTACTGCAGCTAGGGTTGCCACCCGTCCTTTAAAATACGGAATCGTCCCGTATTTGAGAATGAAATTGCTCTTGGCCCCCAAGGGATGTGGCCCCCGCTGCAGTATGCGTCCCTTATTTTTTTGCATTAAAAGTGGTAACCCTAACTGCAGCATCCCTTCGTGTTTCCTGGTTACTGGCAAAAAAGAAAAGGCCATTCACAGACTCTGAAACCGTGAAGGACTGTATGCTGGCTGTCATGGATGAGGTGATAAATGACGATAAAATTAAAATGAGCGTGGTATCTGCTATAAAAAACTTACCCCTGTCAGATACTTCAAACATTCGTAGGGTTGAAATTCTTGCTGCAGATGTGTATGAAACGCTGTTAGGAGACCTGATGAAAGCTGATACTATGTCTATAGCAGTAGATGAGTCCACAGACAAAACTGGTACTACTCAGTTGTGCATATATGTCCGTTTTTTTGATGGCAAATGCTTCCGAGAGGAGCTGCTCGGCCTACTGCCGTTAGAAGGACACACAACTGGCGATATAGTCTTTGGGAAAATTTCCGCCTTTTTTAAAGACAGTGGTCTGGATATGAAGCGTGTGTCCATGCTTGTGACAGATGGGGCTCCGTCCATGACAGGGAAAGTGAATGGTTTGGCAGCACGTTGGTCCGCTGTTGCACCTCAGTTGATCTCCTTACACTGCATTGTGCATCAGGCGGTGTTGTGCGCAAAACTAAGCGGGGCGCTCAAAACGACAATGGACAGCGTTATGGCTATAATTCATTTTATTCGCTCCACATCAAGCCTCCAACACCGCTTATTCCGCATGCTGCTGTCAGAAATGTCTGCTGAGCACCACGACCTTCTTTTGCACAATGACGTGAGATGGCTGTCCAAAGGCAAAGCACTGGAGCGTTTCTGCGGTCTCAGAGAAGAGATCATAATTTTCCTAGGCGGCAGCAAGCAAAAAAAGGCAGAAACGCACTTGATTCGCATACTGGACGACAACTTCATGGCCGATGCCTGCTTTCTGAGCGACATATCCAAACACCTGAACGATCTCAATTTGGGACTACAAGGCAGAGACAAAACTGTCATCGACATTGTGGAACAGATGCGCGCATTCCAAGTTAAACTGGACCTTTTCGCAAATGATTTGAGCACAGGCCGAATGCTGCATTTTCCGACACTCCGCAAAGGCATCTTACCCCCCACACAAATCACGGATGTGATGACAGATTTCATTGCGATGTTGAAAAATAACTTTGCTGGTCGATTGGATGGACTTGATCTGCCCAGTTGGCCGTTTTTGTCAGAGACCCGTTCACTGTTGAAACAGAAGGGTACTTATCCGCCAGAGCTAAGAAACTGGTCCCTTCCATTGACGAGGGGAAATTCACACTCGAACTTGTTGACATGCAGTCATCTGTAACCATGGCACAGGAGCTTTCCACTAACAGGCCTGCAATGTTTTGGACTGATGTCAACGCACATCAGTTCCCTAACATTTAGAAAGTAGCGATCGTCATGCTCACTCAGTATATTTGGATCAACATATATATGTGAGTCAAGTTTTTCACACATGAACTCCATAAAAAGCAACTCTCGTTGCTCCCTGACTGACCATACTCTCCACCAATGCCTTCGAATTGCACTTTGTGATCAGATAGGTCAGATATGTAGCCTAGGTCAGTTTTTTTTTCTTTTGTAAGTGGAAAAAATAGGGGTTACCTCAGATTCTGTTAATTCAGCTCTTTTTGTATGCACCTTTTGCTCTGCAAACTGACCAAAGTTAAAAGAGAAACAACGAATAAACCTTATGTTTTTCAATAAATTTGTTTGTGTTGGTTTTAAAATTTGTCATTACGAGCTGCTTTGCCGCTAAAATGACTGGCCCAGCTAACCTTCTTGGTTTGACAATCTGTATGGCGTTATTTCAGTGCCACTATTCTGAGCACACGTAAAAAAATATTGCAAGTGCAAGTGTTGCATTTTGAGGAGAAATTTATTTTGAGCGTACAAAAGCTGAATTTGAGTGAACAAAATTCATTGCTGCGTGCAAAAAATGTATTTCAGTGTTTGCACTTATCCATATACACACACACAATAGCACCCCTCTCGCTCAGTTTTTCATTTGCGCTTGCGCAATGTGTTGCTTGCGCTCACAACATTCTCTGCTGCAAGCGCTCAACTCTCTGTACACCGTTATAAGTGTGCCACAAAACCAACCAATCACAGACTTGGTTTCAAAAATTCTGATTGGCTCTTACGGTCTCCAATCAGCTCGCTAGCTGCTGCATTCCGGAAACAGTCCGAAATGTAGCTAAATCCAGCTAAACTCAATTAAACCCCAATTTGCGGATAATATCTTTAATTATTTTATTTTAAAATATATTATTTGTTAAGACTATCATTGGTGTAGTACTCTCCCAGTCAATGCCTGGATCCTGAAGCTCCTTCAAATCCACAAACATATATAATAGTCATTATTCCAGAATAGGTACTTTTGGGAGTAATGTTATTTTGTGTAAGCGTTTTTTCCAATAAATACAACAATTTAAAAAGAATACCTTTGTTTTCATGTTCTTCTTACTGTGATTTACATTAGTGGTAATTGATAGGCAAGAATGTATAAAATCACCAGAAGCATCTCGCAGATGTGCCACAATGAATGCAGCAGCTAGCGAGCTGATTGGAGACCGTAAGAGCCAATCAGAATTTTTGAAACCAAGTCTGTGATTGGTTGGTTTTGTGGCACACTTATAACGGTGTACAGAGAGTTGAGCGCTTGCAGCAGAGAATGTTGTGAGCGCAAGCAACACATTGCAGCAAGCGCAAATGAAAAACTGAGCGAGAGGAGGTGCTATTGTGTGTGTGTATATGGATAAGTGCAAACACTGAAATACATTTTTTGCACGCAGCAATGAATTTTGTTCACTCAAATTCAGCTTTTGTACACTCAAAATAAATTTCTCCTCAAAATGCAACACTTGCACTTGCAATATTTTTTTACGTGTGCTCAGAATAGTGGCACTGAAATAACGCCATAAATCTGGCCCAACTGAATTTGTAATTGAATAGCCCTGGTCTAAACCAGCCCAACCAACAGCAGATTTCCAGGAGAATATTCGGTGAGAAAGGTCATCAAAAACACTTTGGCGAATTTCACTAATCAACACAATTTGTAACTATCATTGACGGTTTGCTGCCAGAGGCTAGATCACATAATCTGAAAATTACTCATTTTTATTGTGAGCTGGGCATGGCCCAGATGGTGTGAGTGATTGCAATAAATTGCTGTGTTTCAATAATTTCTGGTCTGTGTTGAGAAAAGTGTTTTTCATTGCTACATTGCCAGGCCTGGAGTGTTTACATATGCTGTCTAAGCGACAACTTCACAAACTGAAAAGACACATCTTATGGGTGTGGGGCTCAGCTTTTCACAAAAGCAGTCAAACTTTACCTCAATGCTAAGAATAAATGTGGCTTATGTCTGCCTTTATTTTGGTTTCTTACTCCTTTTTTACTCACCTACTATATTTTACCTATACAGTCTAAATAGCAGTGAGCAGTTTTACTAAAGGTATTGAACTGTTGTAGTGTACAGGTTATTTAATTCCTCCATTTTTTACATTTTCCGTTTCAGAGTTGTAAGGAACTGGAGCCTGTACACAAAGCACTTGATGCAAACCAGATACTAGTTTATGGCACCTTTACTTACTTTGCACAGGTTAAGTATCATTTGGGTATACAGATTTACAGTATGGCTCAGAATAAGTGATAATGTGACTTATTAAGTGTTGTCAAATACAAAACAGGAAAAAAATGACTTCGGTTTTACTTCAATTAACAACTTCACTCTTTCATTTTGACTTTCATGTTTACTCATTCTGTAACAGTACAGACATCAATTCATCTTCAAATTTTATCTTTAAAACTCACCTCTGATTGAATATTTCTTTGACAGGGAGAATTTAAAGTAGCATCTGTTAATTATAATAAAAAAGAAAGTTAAATATGCATTTTACTGTAGTAACATTAAATAATAGTGTGAGAATTTTGCTGACTGATAATAACACTAAAGGTAAATCCTGCTCTGTTTTTACAGAACTCCTCTTTCAACTTCTCTGTTTGCACCATGCAAACACCACATAACTCTGGCCTGTATACAGTGTCCTATACCTCAAAGAAATCTATTTATTTATTTGTTTAATAGTAGTATTAAAAGCAATATGGGAAGACATTTTACAAAAGAAGCAATAACATAAAAACAGAACATGTCAAATTAAATCCTAGATAGTGTTATTCTTTTGTTAATATATGTTTGCCCCCATGAATTTCTTATTTTGACTTGCTGTAGTTTTATGCTATCTAATTATTATATTTTTCTTTATTGTTATATGTTTCATTCTGCTTTGCTCTCTAAAGTACCTCATGGTAGTACTTACTATAAACTCAGAAAAATAAATTGAAGAAAGACTAAATACATTGCCAATATAAAGAGTAGATAGCATAATCACTATTTCCCTTATATTTTAAATGCATACTTACATGTGCTGTTGATTAAAGTGCCATTCTCTTCATTTGTGAAATGGAATTGCCTGATAAGGAAAAGTAAAATACATATTTAGTTAACATTTAATTATTCAGGGATGCCCAAACTGGTTTATCCATTTTTTTCATGTATTTATCTTTGTTTTAATGCTTCATATTTTTGAAGTGACTTCTCTCAATCTTGGTGGGATTACAGATATCAATAAGTGCCCAATATGAAGGGCATTTTGCGTCAGCCCCGTGGGAATTCTTATTCACCCACAGAGCAGTCAGAGAAAGCTAAGAAATCCAAAATATTCCTTTGCTTTTTACTAGTTTTGTTATAAATATATGAAGATTAATTTCATACTGTATAAATAAGGATAATGGTTACTTTTAAAATTTATATAATTTGATTAAAAATAGTCATAAAAAAGATTTTTAAGAAAACAGCAATAAAACAAATTTCAAAAGTACACTTACGATTCAATGGGTTGTTTATTTTTCTCTGTAAGGAAAAGAAAATGTCAAATTATTAATTAAACCTCACATCTGTAAAGTAGCACTTTATTTAAGTAGCAGAAAAAACAGCACTTGAGAAAGCCTGGAGAGAAGATACAGGACTCCCATCTAGGGGAGCTATGAGATGAGGCATTTCAGTCCTCAAATATTAAGAGGTGACATATCAGCAATGTTTATAATTATGAAATTAATTAGAAGTGTGGATACCAGCTCTCACTTCAAAATGACAGTTTCAAGCAGAAAACAGGGCACAGATGCGTGTTGGTTAAGGTTAAACTTAGAAAACTCATAAGCATTTTTCTTTACACGAAGAGAAACATTAGTGAATGAAAATTTTACTTTGGAACATATACATTTTGACTTGATGCTGTTTTTTATAGGTTAGTTGAATACAGATGAGCTACGCTGGGCTGAATGGCTTGTTGCAATATTCTAAATGTGGGTGTTTACAGTATCACAAATAATTCATTTAAAACTGTTTTATATAGCATAATATATTCATCCATCCATTCATGCATCCATTGATTATTTGAACTTGCTTATTCAGTACAGAGTCGTAAGCAGCTGAGACCTACCTGACATGGTATTATGGAGAGTAATCTTACAAGAATCTCTGTCTACAATTTTGACCGTCATAAGCTATCTACTCTATATATATATATAAAATCCGAAGCCTAAAAGTGCAATGATTTTGTGCAACTATTTTATGTGACTTTTTATGTCACTTTTTTGTCATGCTTTAAATCGGGCTTATTTTAAAACCTACATATATAGGTTTAGTATTATTCTTTTCAGAATTTATCTAACTTTAATGTGGTGTTGCTAGATTTTCAGATTCTTATTCCTTTTTTAAATTATAAACTAAAATTATAAACTTAAATTATAAACTAAAAAATATCAAGAACTCATGTCCCGCGAGACGAGACTTTTTGCCAAAAGATTAAACCACGCCCGGGGCCAGAATTAAAAAACAAAGAGTAGGACAGCTGCTGTACAGGCTTTTAAATGGAGTAAGCCAGCAGCTGATTGAGCAAAGAGGAGGTAAAAAAAAAAACTGTATTTGTCTCCCATTGTAACACCGTTTAAGAGGGGGTTTTGGAGGAGTGACTGCATCTCCTTGGGGTGCGGTCAGCCCCTCTCTTCACAACACGAGTGGCAGAGATGCAAAGTGGCTTTCAGTTACAATGAAGAGAATGGTTTCAGTTACCATATCATGAAAATAAACACATTTTCAACTATTATTTCAACTAATATTTTTTAATAATTTAATAGGTTTCAATTTTTAAATATTTTTTTGATCTTCTAACTGAAAACTTCTTCTTAGACAAAGAGAAAATGAAGCAATCAAGAACATTGTTCCAATGTTTCTGTCGAGCAAAGCATGCTGTTTTCAGTACTGAAGTCTGAGAGCCAACTGGTTTTTCCCCTTTTTCCAGCTAATAGCTTTTTAAATTAAAAATGTCAGTACATAGTGTGGGTATTTACAGAGAGAAAAGCCAAACAATTGCTTATTTTAGAGGCTTTTTCTTTTGCAACATTATGTAGTACGATATTTGTATGAAGCTTAGTGGCACAGTGGACAGCACTACTACCTCAATTGCTCAATGCACTGGGATACACTTCTAGGTTAGTGAACTGAGCAGTCTGCATATCATCTCTGTCTCTGGATTTACAGAGACTCCTCCACATGTCTTAAAGTCTGCATGGTTGGTTAAGTACTGACGCTGTAATGTCCTATATGAATGAATATGGCCTCAGATGGATTGGCATCCTTTCAAGGACAGGTTTTTGACATGAATTTACATTGCTGCTGGTAGGTGTTTCGCTTCCCTGCAATGGTGCAATGAGAAGTGCAGCTAAAAAGTGGGTGAAAACTCTTTGATAATATGATACAATAGTAGTTTGTCAAGGGATTTGAGATCTCACAGACTTTAAAATTATTCCTTGAACGTAAATGGTAACTGGACAAAACATAGCAATTTGGCCTGTAGTAGTCATACAATACTTTCTAGAGTGTTTTTTTTTTTTTTCTTATACCACCTTTTATTTTGTTCCTCCCCATGCCACTAAATTCAGACAGCAGGTTTTAAAAATCTACAAAATAATTCTTTATGAAGCACTAAGTGATGAGCTAAACACATTTACTTTAGCCACTGCATGTGACTGCTGACTTCCTGTTTGGTGCAGGGGGTTGTTGATGTACCTAAAAATAAGTAATGAAATGTTACACATATTAGGTTTAAGTATGTCATGGTTTAGTCTTATTATAATTTTAAGACTAAAAGGATTTTATAATTTAACCTAAAATAAGAAATAATTCTTAATGCTGATCTTATTTTGTGGCTCCCAGAATAAATTGTTATGAAATTGTATCAAAAAAAGCATCTTCAGCCCAGACTTCAGGGTTCAGATTCGATACTTGTGTCTGAATGACAAACAGGTTATTGTGTCTGTCACTCAAAATCATTTGTGTATAAGTGGATATGATTGTTTATGTATGAATGTGCTCTGTGATGGACTGGCACAAAGCTACCAAGATAAGCACTGACTCTTCATGATCCTGAATTTGAAAACTGATTTAAAAAAATGACACAAAAAAATTAATCTCCTTGCTGGGAGAATTAGGTCTTGAACAGGGGCAGAGTTCATCAAAACAGCACCTCCTGACTCAAACACATGTCTAATGTAAATGAAACTAATCCAAAGAGAATTCCAGTCCTCCTTAAATCCCATAGAGACCAAAGGAGCAATGTTTTATTAACAAAAAGAATGAAATAAACTTGGAAAATAAGAAAAAAAGAATAAGGAATGACATACTGCGACAACAGCATAAATACATAAGTATGATCCCCAGTAAGCCTAAGAAAGCCGCTCCTCCAGCTGCATATGTGATGATCTTTGCTCCTGAAATGTAAAGTTTACATATTATAAGTTATTTCTCAGTTGCTTTTAAATGGAAGAAAAAGAAATTCATAAAGAACATTGCAAGCAATGCATTTCTGACCCATTTAAATGTAATAATAATAACTTTCTACAACATCCTCAAGTCAAAAATAAATATAACAAGTATACATTAAATTTACATTTGAGGCATCTTATTTACAGATAATGAATGTGCCAATACTGTGTTAGTTTTTGCAAAAACAACATTATATTTGCCATTAATATTTCTAATGTGCTTCCTTCAGTTTGATTGTTGCCATTAGCATGATGTCCAAATTGAAAAACTTTAGAACGTTTGTAAAAAAAAAAGACTTAAAAATAATTTACTATAAGATGTGATATTAATTCAATTTAGGCCAAAAAGAAGTGCAGAGGATGGATAATCATTTGCCATATTCTAGAAGGTGATTACCTCAATGATTTGTCGCACTAATAATCTGGGGGGTAGCATGTCTGTGTAAGAATAAGGTGAGAAATGAATGGCATGGTGGTTATGGCTTTATAACTGATGCCACTAGGATGGGCTCCAGTTTCCTGACACTGTGATCTTTTTTATGACATTAGTAAATGAAAATTAATTCTAGAGAAGGTGACTGTAAAACAATTGAATGTAACACATAAAGCCAGCACGGTTGTGCTGCTGCCTCACAGTAATAAGTCATGAAGGGCAGATGTGGCTGTAGTTTTTTACTGCAGCCAATCTGTGTATCAAAGGTTGACTCTTGGCTTAATTAATTTTATTTTTCCAACTTTTTGCAATAGCTTAATTAATATAAAAGATCCCATTAGGCATCTTTATGGCTTGAGTCAGAGTATTTAATGTTAATACTTTTTAAAATGAGAATGGGTTGCACAAAGCAGACAAGGGTATAATCACAAAGTGTCCTACCATTGTTCAGTACAAGTGAATTGCTGTTTTAAAAGCTATTATAAGAGCAGGCTAGAACTTAACAAATGTTTACTCAGTGATTCTCCAGTAATAGAAATTTTGTCATATTGTATTGTATTTGATAATTTTTTCTTAATTTGCCTTACAGCAGATACTGTTGACTGCCACTACTGCGTCTGCACTAACAGCTGTTTAGAGGGAGTATACACTGCTTATGTCCGGCACCTGTTTTAAACAAACACCTTTAAATTCAGAATTGTTAAATTTTAGTGAGTTGAGAACATTTCAAATGTGGTAAAGCGTGTGACCACTGAGGTGATTTTGCAAGAAAAAAAAAAATAAAGATAACACAGAAGAAGGTGGCGCTAAGATGCCAGTGCCTGACTCGCTTTTCTTCAGCAGCAGTGGCACTGATCCGCAAGAAGAACAATAGCTACAATCTTTTAATGACTTACTGCAACTTTCAAGAGTCCTGACATTCTGAGTGACTGACAATGTAAGGCACATGGATACACAATACAGATCACCACAGTACTACAAAAATAAAAGAAGTCAAAAACAAACAAATCATTTTGACATGCTAATACAGCCATTCAATAAATAATTGGATGGACCTAAGCATTAGAAAAAGAGCTACCAGACTTACAGTATTCCAGGCCTCAAGAGTACGAGTTATGAAAATAAAAGAAGTGCAAATTACCTACATTATGAAAGTCTGACTCTAGATTGTGTGCAATTCTGGTCACTAAACTACAAAAAAGAAATAGTTGCTTAAGAAACTAAGCAGCAAAGATCAAGTAACTCCAGCTCTAGACTATGAGATATGCAGGATTAAAGCTCTTTAGGGAACCAAATACAGATGTTCCAAACTAATTTAAGTATCAATAAAGCTAATTTAGGTGATTTTTTCAATGAAATGCATTAGAACCCAAGTTTAACATTTTTGTGGATGCTGTTTTTAAAACCTATTTCTTGTCTGAGCAGGCATGAGTCTTTTAAGGATGTTTTTATACTGCACTAAAAATGACTCTATTCTGTTTGTTGTTGTTTTTTTTTTTGACTGTTGAAATTAATTTTGAAAGTGGTCAACATTTGATATAAGACACAGATATACATTTTAAATGTTACCCGCATGCTGAAAACATGTTAGACAGATGTGGCCTAAAAGACATGATGCTAGTTACTGCATTACTTCTTGTCTGTTCCGTTTAGCATGTTTATTGACTTGGTTACCACATGACGACAAGGAAAAGAAATAGAAAGTGCCACATCTGTACATTGAACTGTGTGGACATTAGAGCAGTGCTGTGTGGTGTGGAGCAAGAAGTTAAGGTTTTGAATGCAAAACTGTGGTCACAAATGTAGTGTAAATCCTTTCTGCAATGTTGTGATTTAACGTAATTTTTTGTTGATAACACTTATCTAAAAAGATCAGATCTAATGCATGTCTGACTCCTTTTCTACAATCGGGCAGGGGTTCTATTGGGTGATCTAGATGTAATTATGCAATTTTCATTACGCTATAACTTATTAAGTTTATTACATAGAAAATCACCCGAAAAATCCCGGACCATCGAGAAGTGTGTGAACTAACGACATAAAGAATCGCCTTCGCTCCGAACTGGAATCATCCCCGCATAAATCAAAGTCATCCAGATGATCTGGATCTGCATAATTATATCTGGACCACCCTGTAAAATTAGTTGATGACAGATATTATTATTTCTTTTTCTTAATTAGTTTCTTCTTTTTTTTGTTGTATTTGACTAAATCTGTATCTTCATATGTGATAGTTTTGTATTTAGTGAGTGGTATAATTAAGTCTTGCATTTCGCCTTGTAGGTTGTACTATTTTATTGTATTTCTGAGGTAGCAATAATAGATCGGCTATATAGTTCGGTGAAGAGGATTATATGTCGTTCTGTTTTGTGAACTGCATTTACCCTATATTTTTGACACCCATTACACACCCAACCTATCTGGAAGGGGATCTCTCTCTGAATTGCCTTTTTCCTAAGATTTCTTCCATTTTTCCATCTTCTTAGAGAGTCAAGGCTGGGGCTGGGGTGTGCTTTAAAAAAACGGCCTGTTAAAGCCCATTGTGGCATTCCTTATGTGATTTTAGGCATCAATCGTTGTTACCTATGAGTGAAAAAATGGAAATTGAGCTCCACTGAGAAATTTAAATGGAAGATTGAATGTGCCTTGCTGCAATTATGTTTCATGCTCTCATAGTTTATCTAAAACATTATTATAAACAATTGGGGAAGCATTCTTGAAAATAAATAAATAATCTGAGAATAATAAGAATTCAACAAACTAAGAAGAAGAAGTCAGGAAACTTTCAAACTGAATCATAACTAATAATCGGAAACATGCAATAACTGCAATGAAATTATTAGAAAACCTAATGAACTAAGATCTATACTAACAGAATCCTGTCAGATCAATGAACATTTCATTCATTTAACCTTTTTTTGCATTTAATACTATTTTTAAGGCAGTCCATAGAAAAATGCTAAACAGAGGTTCTGCTTTAGTTAGTCTTGCTTTTGATATCACAAGTAGAAATTAAGGGGAAGAGCAGTAAGATTGAATCCAGGAAGAACTCAGAAACCGAAAATGCATGCAGTGAAACAGGAACAAACTACAGAGTCAAGTACTTAAGTGTAAACCTCTACATGAGATGCTGGGACATTTAAGGTTGGAACTAACACAACAAGCATATCTTGCTTATCGAGTGTCTTGCATTCTTATAGTTGTATTCCATCCATCATCCAACCTGCTATATCCTAACTACAGGGTTACGGGAGCCAATCCCAGGCAACACAGGGCGCAAGGCATGAAACAAACCCTGGGCAGGGCGCACACACACACAAGGGACAATTTAGAATCGCCAATGCACCTAACCTGCATGTCTTTGGACTGTGGGAGGAGACAAGAGCACCCGGAGGAAACCCACACAGACACGGGGAGAACATGCAAACTCCACGCAGGGAGTTACCCACTGCGCCACCATGCCGCCTATAGTTGTTTTATTACACATATTAATTGCTATTATATTTATTTATTTTTCTATTCCTTTTTGATTTACAGTGAATCCCTTTGTCTTGTAGTGTAAACTACCTTGAATATGATGGAAAGTAAATTACTCAGGAAACACACCTGTGTTTGTCTTCAAAACCTCTTGAATTGTATTTAATTTAAAATAAAAAAGCCTTCAAACTCATGGTGCTTTTCTTTCCCTAAAGGAAAGGGATCTTAAAGGTGTGGCTGAATGTATACCCATACCCTGTTTTCTTGTCTTATTTATAGACAGTTTGCAATTTTCATTCAAACCCATTAATGAACAGTTGATGGAATTTCTGTCTTTTGAGAAAAAAAAAAAAGAATGTACGCAAACTGAAATCAAAATTATTTTCAGGTTAATTAATACACTTTTCACTTCATGAATCTAGATATTTATGTGACATCATTTCACCTTCCAAAAAAATAAAATAAAATCCATAAAGAGTTTTTGATTAATTTAATATTTTATATAATTAAACCATGATTGTTATCCACTGGGAAATGTTGCCAGAAGTTACATGTTTCATATTGATTGCTACATGGAAGTAAGAATTCCCTTGCACTCTCTACATGTGTCAATATTGTACCTTATGAATCTATAAAAAAGGAATCTGATGGAAAGTGGTATAACAATATACCTGATACCTTTATTCGTATATCGAGGCAGAAAATGATCAAGCTTCAAGCTGTTATTGGAGCATATGTAGCATTTGCATGGGTTACTTTGCTCTGTCAATAAATGTGCATATTTTGTCAATAGTAAAACTTTCATTAATAGCTTAAATTTGTTTTGAATTGATAACCCATTCTTAACTGGTTATGTGATGTAAGGTGCCAGTGAAATGCATCGAACCATTTCATCCTGCAGTATTTACTGTAAAATCAGCATACATTGTTTGGAGTAATAATGGAAGAATGCATCCAAAACTCAGTAGAGGTATTTTTGTTCATATCATAATTACATTTAGGTGAATTATTTAAAAATAAAATCACCTGATTACATTTAGATTTATTTAATTTATAACTTTGGGAAAAGTTTAGACAGGAGTAACAATGTTACTATGCTAAATTAGAGAAGACTGTAGAGATAAGGATAGGTTAGACTGTAACAAGATTTAATCATGTCAAAACCACGCTCACCTTCTACATCTGTGTGGATCACATCACTTTTGGGTGATTTTATTCCCTTATACTCATATTGACACCAGTAGTGTGGAGACTTCTCACCATCTTGCCTTGAAGTTTCAAAGATAAATTCGTTCTGATTGTTTTCAGCCTTTTTAGTCTCAGGCCATTCTTCTTCTCCCTCCTGATACAAGCTGAACAGCACTTCAGTGACATTGTCAGGAGCCTTACAGAGAATTGAAGTTTTATTTTCATCATAGAAGGAAATTTCTGGTTTTGGAATATCTGAAAAAAATTAAAAGTTGTATTATTTTGATATATTAACTTCTAGTCTGTGCAATTTCTTTATATTTCGCTGACATTTCTGATTTTCATCTTCAGTCTCTCTGATTGCCACATGTGAAATCTGCTACTATTTTCAAATCTGTCAGAATTCCTCATCAATCAGTAGATTCTTACATCCCGCTACACTACTTGTCTGTACTTAAAGATAATAAAAATGCAAATCATTAATTTCCTACTGAATACTTTTATTTTTTTGGAGTCATTTAAGGAATTGAAAAGTAATTTTTTTGGAAAATCATTTTCAATTGCTTGCCAGATTTGGAGAATGAATGTACCAAACACTGAAGACTGATAGAAGACAAAATATTTCTCAAAATTCCATAATCATAAAATGGATGTAAAAGAAAAATTTGATTAGAGAATGCTACCCTTACTTGAAACATATTTATTTCATGCTGACAATATATCAATGAAAAAGGTCACATGTAAAATTGTGAAATGAAAAACCCTCAGATAAATTACATACATTAAGTACATTGCTGATATTTTTCAGCACCATTTTTATATGAAAATTCTGCTGGGGCCATACCAAAATTTTCCTGTATGTGTGCAGATTTCTCTAACATTTAACATGACTCTCTCTTGTTAATGATTGACAAGATGTGAAAGTTCAAGCACCATTTGCATCACAAAAAAAAATCAATCAAATGATAGAATGCTTTTGCTAGGTCTTTCTCCATGATTCTTCTGCTTTATTTTCCAGCAATGGCTTTTACAAATTTAGCACTGTTAGGTGCTGCTTGTTAAAAGCAAGATTTTCATCAGCATAAGCTCAAAAATTAGATGCAAATGTGTGATTAAAATTAAAAAAAAAATTTTAATAAAGAGAATAAGAGTTCTCATTGTGCTGCTAGTCAGGATTAAGTAACTTTTCATATACAAGATACAAAAAAGCATGTAAAATACCAAAGGTTTTCTTTTTAACTGAATTTCAATTAATTTGTATTTACTGACATATTTTTTGCTTACAAACAGAAGAAAACTAGTTTTGACACAGATGTATACATAGCAACCATCACTAACAGTGAGGAATAGTACTGCACATGATAAACTTCGTCCGCGTTTGCATTTATTTTGTGCCTTCTAGCACTCACGTTGCCAAATGTAACCATTAGATAACACAGTTAAATTTTAGAAGTTCATATAACAGCTGGTTACTAAGCTGAGTGGTACAAATCAGTGCTTGCAATTTGCAGCGTCCTAAGCATGCCTCACAGTCATAGGGAGTACAGCTGCTGGAAGGGGAGGTGACGCACTTAGCAATCCCTCAGTAAATACATCATATCTGTACTGAGGAGTTAATCATCAGCTAATGGTGAGTTTTTATAGCTTTTCTCTGTCATTATCAAAAACTGCAGAATAAATAGTTAAGCATAAGGTTAGCCTATACTGCACATACCCATTGTTCATTTTAGGTTAAATTATTTATGTTTTGTTATTTAAAGTACAATAATATTAGTTCACTGCCATTTTATTAATAAGACTGAAACATCCACCCATCCATCCACCAACTAAATCTTCTTATTCAGAGCAGGGTCATAGGAAAGCTGGAGCCTATTCCAGTAAACATCAAACACAAGGTGGGAACAATTCCTGAACAAGGTGCCAGTCCATCGCAGGGTGATCGCTCTTATATACATTAGCGCCAAATTAGCATCACCAGCCTACCTAACTCACGTCTTTGGACAGCAGGAGGAAGCCCAAGTAGACAGAAGGAGAACATGGACACTCCACACTTGCAAGATGCAAGACTTTAACTCCAGGCTCCTTCTGCTGAGGTAGCAGTGCTACCACTGCAACACCTAAGTTTGAAATATTTTTTTATAAAATAAGAATTAAAACCCTTTTTTACTGATGTTTCCAATAACAGATATTTTCAGGGCAAGTTCCATATTATAGTACATACAAAATTGTGGTATGAACATTCATATAAACACAACCTCACGGTCTCCTGTATTTATATCCTGTTAAAAATGCTTTTATGTAACTTTGCAATTACTGTAACTTACTATAAAAGTTTCAGATCTATTTGTGATCAATTACATTTATCTGTTGTAAAACTGTCTAAAATATATGGAATCAGAATACACAAAATTAACATCACTTTGGACATATATCTTTATATGCTTCTTAGACAGCATTAGGCTTCACAATCACTTCTAATCCATTAACAGCGATATTTAGCATACTCCCAGATGGCATTAAAGGGAGGGATACACGGATTGTAACTGCCTATGCCATAATACTAGCATGCAGATGTACCCTACTCAAGTGGAGGAATCCCAACCCACCTATTATAACTTTTAAAAGCAACAGTCTATAATGAAGTTTGTGAAATTATAACACAGTCGTCTTAGGAGTGCGCAATTACTACAAAATTCATAATTGATGAATATTACACTTGATATTGTAATTGTGATTTATTCATTTTAATTAATATTATAATTGAATTCATATTTTTTTGTTGCAAACTGTATTTACTGTATTCTGTATACACATGGCACAGTAGAACCTCCATTTAGCAGTTTTGCTTAAAACCCGTTGATATGAAGTTGTTAAATGCTGGATTTGTTGAAAAATTTTAACTTTAATGTTTAAAACAATGTTGTTTCTTATTTATTGTTTTATAATAAAAATAGAGGATGTCTATAATGTGTGTTTTGTTATACTGCACAGAATATAAAGTAACATACTGATATTCAAATAATTACAAAATAAAATAACACAAAAACAATTTTTTTTTAATTTACAAAACAAATGTTACTTCTGTAATGTAAAACCAGCCACCAAAACACCACCACTTGCCATTCAAAGATGTAAAATGTGGAAAATGTTAAACATAAGAATGTTAAATTGTGGTTCTGCTTTATTAGAAAATGCTAAAGTTGCATGTATACATAAAATCACAGCATAGAATAAACTCTTAAGTGAGTAAAGTAAGATTAAGAAGTTACAGTAAACACAACTTGATAATTGTTATAGAAATATGTAAAACATTAAATGTAATAACAGAAATATATATCAAGCTCATAAGATATTTTGCTGGTAGCACATTATTACACGCTTCTGCCCTGTATCATTTATATAATTTGCCGTATCATAGAGAACCATCAAATCAAAAAAAGAACATCACGGTCTAAACACTTTTGAAGTTCACTACATGCTTACAGTATTTACTCATTATCAGGCAATGAGCTATTACCTATGTTGTGTATAATTCAACAGTACAGTATTGCAACAGTGTAGATACCATGCTATACACAATATTAAGGTTCATCATAAAAATCACAGGACATACTGTACAATCAATTGGTAAATGCAGCATATGACCAAAGCTTAGGAGTCTGGTTCAATCACTGATAGCAATGGCATTCACTACTTTCACCCTATCTATAATCATGCAAACTTTCTGCTTGTCTTTCAAGAACCCAGGTGGCCATTGTGACTCTCATCCCTTGAACAGTTGCGTCTCTGTTCTTGAGAAAAGGATACTGTTTTAAAGCATCTGCTTTTCAGTGTAAATCCATCATCAATATAGTGAACTATTATGCTCAGGCAAGCTTCCATAGTTCTACTCGACCACAAATCGGTTGCAGTTACATAAACTCCCTAATCGATTTAGACATGTGTTAGTGTAAACAAGAAATTAACAGTTATTTGTGTTGTGGACCCAACATTACTGAAACATGGTGCTCCTTGCTTAGCTTTCATGCACTCTCCTGGATTATATGATTGAATTTTAAATTGTTGTATAAATATTTGAGTGAAATGCTCCAGCAGTTTGCACAGTATGATTTTTTGATGAACATCATCTCTATTAAAAACAATTCAATATTATGGGAAAAAAAGATCGGACCTCATGCATAACGCTGTGCTTAGAATTCACAGTAATAAATGGCGTAAGGACAAAAGCGGAAATTTGAGTACGCACAAAAAAATCCAGATGCATAAATATGTGCGTTCGCCAACTTCCACATTTTTCCGTTCCATAAATCCCGGTCAGCATGAAAAGTAACACACATGCACGCGCCTGCTGTCCCACCCGTCTCCTCCCAGAATTCCGCCTCTTTGAATATGCAAATCAATATAAATAACCCTTAAGCTCAGCATTCTGTGAAAAGACACTGGCAAAAGCACAGGGGAAAATAGAAGAATTTCAGCGAATACCAAGTGGAGGCAAGGAAAAACGTACTATTTGTTGATTTAAACAGAGGTATAAACAACAAAAGGAAGTTGATCGAGTGACATAGAGTGTCGGAGAAACTCAAAAGCTCAAGTTCACAAAGTCGCACAGAGCCCGAAATAAAAAAGAAGTTGTCAGATATCAAAGTTGCCTTGAAAAGGTGAGTTGCAGCCCACCATCTGAGTGTCATATGAAAGCTTAATAGGGTACTGAGAAAAGAAAACAGGGACACAGTGGGAAAAAAGCTTGAAATGTCAACTTTAAACTCAAAATTTCCACTTTAATCACGTAGTTTATTTAGTCATTAAAGTAGAATGTCATAAACTTCATCTTAAAATGGTTTAATTTACTAGTTTCTCAAATACCATCGTAAGTAAAGTAGCACATTAAATGCTTTGTTTTGTATATGTTCTTCTATGTCATGATGATAGGAATTAAAGCATATATTAAACATGGGAACATGGTGGCACAGTGATTGTTCATGCCTCATGCAAGATGCTTGCTGCGCCATCTTTGATGAAATAATTTATTGCAGCAGTACTGCCTCTTTCAAACGTACTAACCCCCAATTCCTGTCCTTCCTCTTCTTTCTCCAAATACTCAATCACCACACAATCTGCTCAGTAATAGACGTTAAGCCATCTGTAAGCTGAGAATGCCGATTCTTCAAAACTTTTAAGGAACATTGAAATATCTTCGTAGTACATGTTTAATTATTCTGTCCATCTATCCTTCCAGTGTCGCGCCAGCCCCAGCAAGAATACAGTGCGAGGCAGGAACAATCCATGAACGGAGCGCCAGCTTCTTGCTAGCGCTGCGACAGTGTGTCCTCACATGTTTGATTATTAACAATATAAATTATTTAAATGAAATTAAAGTTTTATCTGTATAATATAATAAACTTATTTTGCTGCATTTCATCTTAAAAATGATATCGTCATCATATGTAAATACGTGCTTTATAAAGTGGCTCAGGTTGTGCAGTATTATAACTGTATTGTAAGTTTAGAGTGAGGTAATTGTACTTATAAGTAAAAACAGTTCTACAATGAGCACTTGATGGACTGATTAATTGCGTTTATAGTTTTTGGGATGAAACTGTTTCTGAACTGCGATGTCCCTACAGGAAAGGCTCTGAAGCGTTTGTCGCAGGAGAGTAGTTCAAATAGGCAGCATGGCTGAGGCAGTGTGTGCTTGATGCTGTATACCGATAATTCTCTTTCCGATCAGCTGTTCTAGATCTGTGATTTCACACTCAGATACAGTGATATAAATACTCTGAGTAGTGCAGTGAGAGTAATATAGAAAGAGATGATCCACTGTGGCAACCCCTAACTGGAACAGCTAAAAGAAGAAGAAGAAGGTGCAGTGAGAGTAACAATGCTAAAGCAGCTATGGTATTTGGAATACAGTGGAACCTCGGTTCACGAACGTCTCGGTACACGTACAACTCGGTTTACAACCAAAAAGTTTGCCAAACTTTTGCCTCGGTTCACGACCACACACTCGGTATACGAACAAGCCAGTTTCCCTTTCAGTTTGTGCGCGCTGATGATTTCCACACGTGGTGCATTGTTCTCGGTCAGACATGCCTGCTTGCACGTGAGTGCATGTTTTCACTGTGAAATCTTTGTGCTCTATTTCATTTCCCTTACGGTTTGTACACGCTGATTACTGTATTTAAGCACGTGTTGAGCCGCTCCCTGTTCATTGTTCTCAGTCAGACGTGCGTGCTTTATCTGTGATGTCTTTGTGGTCTACAGTATTTCGTGTGGTTTTGCAGTTAACCATGGCTTCTAAGCAAGTGAAGAGTGGTGAGAAGAAAGTTTTGCAGAAAATTGAAATCGAAGTAAAGAAAAATATTATTGAAAAGTATGAGCGTGGCATTCGTGTTACTGATCTTGCCGCCGAGTACAAGAAGTCAAAACCTACGATTTCGACTATTCGAAAGCAGAAAGAATCTATTAAAGCAGCTGATGTTGCAAAAGGAGTTACAGCATTAACCAGGCAGGGGCCTCAAGTGCTGGAAGAGGTGAAAAAACTGTTTACTAGTTTACTCATTTATCAATTTGAGAACCCTTGTGCTTTCGAGCAGCAAAATGCAAACAAAGCCAGACTGCCGGTGATGTGGAGAGCAAACACGAAGGGTTGGGTCACAAGGACTTTGTTTTTGGAATGGCTGCATAAGGCTTTTGCTCCCACCAGCTAAACAGCTAAAAACACCAGAAACCCAAGAAATCACATGAGAGAAAACACCTGAGGAAAACATCCATCAATCGCGGAGCCAGACTCTCCCTCAAAACTGTAACCTCCTCTCCACCCAGTTCCTCTTTACTTCATGCCAGAACTCGACTTATGCAAGGTTAGTTTTCTTGGTGGTTTATACTTTGTTTTTGTATTACAGATTTTTCAAATGTTTATTTTTCGGTTTGTAGCGTGAATTGTTGCGGTGTTACTTTTCACTTTTTTCAAATGTTAATTTTTTTTCTCTGTGCTTAAAACTCATTTAAAAACTAAAAAAGTGTTTACAGCGAGTGGTTCGTAGTGTGATTTGTTGCAATGTTACTTTTCTTGGTGGTTTATTAAATTACAGATTTTTCAAATGTTCCTTTTTTTCCCCCTGTGCTTAAAAACTCATTAAAAAAAGTGTTTATGCAGCGATCGGTTGCAAGGCTATAGCACAAACTCCTGTAATGTTACTTTCTTGGTTGCTTGTGGTTGGTTTTTAAACAAAGTTCGGATTTGTTCAAATGTTCCTTTTACCCCCCTCCACCCGTGCTTAAAACTCATTAAAAAAAAGTGTTTATACTGTACAACAATCGGCTTGCAAGGCTATAGCGCGAACTGCTGCAATGTTACAGAGAGAGGTAGAGGGAGGAGAGACAGCGCAGCTAGCGTACTGCTGGGAGAGAGAGCGCGGCTCGCGTGGTGCTGAGAGAGAGAGGGTGTGTGCTGTTGAGAGAGAGGGGGGGGGAGAGAGCGCGGCTCGCGTGCAGCTGAGTAGGGAGCCTGGGTGTTTGTGTCAGTGTTATTCAATGTTTTTACATTAATTTACTATTACACTGTGCATTCTATGGTGTAATTAATTATATTTGTGCTTAAAAATCTTTAAAAACAATATATTTACATACAGTTCATACGGTTTGGAACAGATTAACTGTATTTACATACAATCCTATGGGGGAAATTGCTTCGGTTCACGACCATATCGGTTTACGACCAGAGATTTGGAATGAATTATGGTCGTGAACCAAGGTTCCACTGTACTTTGGCTATTCTGTGGACCATTATATTGTTACAGGTTAATTACAATCAGATGCCTTAAACTAATAAACAATATGCAGTTAATTTCAGTGTATATGATAAAGCTGTGTTAGGGATGTGGATCTAAAAAAGAAAGGGAAACCACACTTGAACAAAAGCACCGCTTTGATGCTGGGTGCCGCCAGTTTGCAAAACCGAGCGGAGAACTTGCGTACACCAGGGTTTTAGCTAGCGTGAAAATGTGCGTGGCTTTACGCCAAGTTTAGGTTTTATACATCACGATTTGGAGTGTGGAAACAGGAGTACGCAACATTTTTGTACATATGCACCGTTTATACATGAGGCCCCAGGTGATCTAGTTTCAACTTTACTTACAATTCTCAACTATAAACAGAGAAGAAAGAAATTCATATATTTTAAAAGATGTTGTTTTTGATCAGATACCTAAAATGAATTTAGCATAGTCATGTTTAGATTAGTGAATGTGTCTGTGATTGATTACAATGCTCATTTGCGGTTTCAAGCAGTCTGAGAGCGGGTGTACTAAATAGAATGCAGTAATTGCCACTTTTCACGAGTAGTGCATCGTGGTAGCAGCTCTAATAGTAATTGTGATAAATACACAATTAATTTTGTAGCCCTAGTGGGCTTCTTTTGTTCCTAACTCTCTGCTTTGGATAAAGGTGAGGTTTTCAGCATTGTTTAAGTTTACAAATTTTAGCTCTTTCTGCGATATATGGGATTGATTGAATTTCTGTTTGGATTGACTTTTTATTTTTCAATTTAGTGCAATCTCTGTTTGATTGGCATTATTATATTATGATACTTCTTTTAAATTTTATATCACTTGAAATAAAAAAAAATGGAATAATCAAAAATAAATTAACTAATAAAAACATTTTGATAATTTAACGATATATCACAACGTAATATAAACATTGATATAAACATATAGAAATGAAAAAATAATTAAAAAATGCAAATAAAAATCTAAATAAATCAAATTATACAAGATTCCAACAGAAACAAATACGTACTGTAATTAATATCAGCCAACACTCCCATCCAGAGCCATTGTCAAAAAGTCAAAACACTCAAAATTCGAAAGCTAATGCAAAATCTCCTAAAGAGAAACATGTTTACTATTACTGAAGTCTTAAAAGAGACAAACACTAAATGAAATGTCTTGAACATATATAAAGGAAAACAGAAAAAACGTCTGCAAGCACAGCTGCTGAGAACTGATCAGTGCCACAGGAATAAAGTTGAGGCAATTGCAGCCATAAGACCTTCAGGAAGATGCCACGTTTGAGAGGACTGATCCCTATTACAGCCCCAACCCAAAAAAAAATTATAAATATGACAACTTAATATCCACATAAAAATACTAAATAAGGTAATAGTACTACTATTCTTAATATAGATTAATGTTTTGAAAAGGAATATAAATAAGAAGCTAGCTAAGTTTGCAGGTGATACTAAGCTTGGTATATTGGTGTAATCTAGAATCTGCTGAATTATTACACAGGAAATTCCACGGCATACAGGCTTGGGCAGATCTGTGGCAGATGAAACTGAATGCAAGTAAATGTAAAGTATTACACATAAGTATTTTAATATATAATGGGAGGTCTGAAAATTGAAAGTACACCTAATGAGAAGGATTTAGGAGTGCTAGTGGACTTGACACTATCAAATGCCAGACTGTGTTCAGAAGCCATTAAGAAGGCTAACAGAAAGTCAGGTTATATAGCACGATGTGTAGAGTACAAGTTCAAGGAGGTTAATAAGCTTTATAATGCACTGGATGACTCATCCGGAGTACCGTGTACACATTTGATCTCCTGGCTACAAAAAAGACTTAACAGTGCTAGAAAAAGTCCAGAGAAGTGCAACTAGGCTGATTCCAGGGCTACAGGGGATGAATTATAAGAAAAAGATTAAAAGAGCTGAGCCTATACAGTTTAAGCAAAAGAAAGTTAACAGATGACATGACTGATGTTTATTAATGACATGACTAAAAATTATGAATTTAATAAGTAACAGTGGATCAAGACCGTTACTTTAAAAGTTTAACAAGAACACGGAGACACCAGTGGAAAATTGTTAAGGGTAAATTTTACATAAACATTAGGAAGTTTTCTTTCACGCAGAGACAATAGACACAATAGAATACATTACCAAGTTGTATGGTAGATGGTAGGACTTTAGGGATCTTCAATTTGATGTTAATTTGTAGGAGTTAAATGGATAGAGTTTGCTGTCTTTGTAGGGCTGGAAGATGTCACACACCTGTGCTTGGGAGACAGATAATGGACTTGAATATGTATATGTTCCTGTCAGACCAGGGTTGGTGCTGCTCTCTAACTCTTTCTCCTCTTTCCCTGCAGACCAGCCAAGAACCCTCATTTTAAAACCACTTCCAGTCCTAAGGAGCCAATCAACATCACTTCCTCTTCCAGTCATTAAGATCTCACCCAAATCTGATGTCATTTCCGTATCCCAGAATTCCATCATCCCATTACATCACTTCTGGTTTATCAGCTATATACTGTATATGGCAGCCATCTTTCATGTACTTTAGTTCTGTTTTGATCTCAAGTCCATCTATCCAACCCACTATATCCTAACTACAGGGTCACAGGGGTCTGCTGGAGCCAATCCCAGCCAACACAGGGTGCAAGGCAGGAAACAAACCACGGGCAGGGCGCACACACGTGCACTCACACACACACCAAGCACACACTAGGGACAATTTAGAATCTCCAATGCACCCAACCTGCATGTCTTTGGACTGTGGGAGGAAACTTAGTACCCGGAGGAAACCCACACAGACATGGGGAGAACATGCAAACTCCATGCAGGGGGGACCCAGGAAGTGAAATCGGATCTGCTAACTGCATGGCAGCAGTGCTACCCACTGCGCCACCGTGCTGCCCATTCTCAAGTATATAAAGATATATCAACCCAACCTTTTTCCAAGTATACGAAGTGGATCCCCAAACATTTTCCTTTGTTTTGTTTTTCCTTTTACATTGGCCTATTCTTGTCTAAATCTTTCTAATGTTCTAATTTTCTAGTTAGGGCTCAAGGAAAAATAAAAGACGCCAAGCACAATAAAGACAAAGGAAAAGAATTTCTGCAGTCCTAGCAAAATTAATTTGAAACATTTTTTAATAATGTTTGTATAAGTGGAGAAGTAGGCCACAAACTTATGTAAAATTAGTGCTCTTCACAAATATAATTTTTTTCCATCTATAGAAAACACATCTTTCCTTAAATGGATCAAGACAAAAAATAAATTCATTTTCTGAACCCACTTAGTCCAGCATGGGGGAAAAAACTTTCCTGGCAACTTTGGGCTCAAAGTATGAACCGGTCTTGTATTTGTCTGTCATAGGGCACATTCACACACAAACTGGTACTCATGTATATTTGCCTGTGAGAATTACCACTTATTATAGACAGACTAGTCGTGGTTGGAACATTTGTTCATACCACACATGGCACAATTTTCCCAAGTAAAGGTGATGTGAAATAATTTTCAGACCTTGCTGATTGATATCCCTCAACCCTGAATCTTCAATGAAATTTAGAGATCTGCAGTCTGATGTAATCCATTTTGCAATACATGGCAGTTGTTAATGCATTAGATTTTGTGTCATTCATGGACATAAGTGAAGATGCACATTCAGTGACTCCAATTTGCTGTAGATTTTATCTAATGTTACAGCTTTTATAAGCAGCACCATGAATGTGATTGAGTGATAAGTCAAGAATGTTGTAACTGTGTGATATTTAATTTTGCTCACACTAAGTTTACAAGTATCAAAATTTTCTTTTGGCCTTTCTCACACTGCCTTTCTCTTCTTCAGGCCACCTCCACTACTCTCCTCCAAGACCTTGACTCCTTCTCTCCCAACCCCAGCTCTCGAATGGAGGGAGGTGGCCCCTTTTATAAGCACCCGGGTGTGCTGCAGGTGTGCTCCGGCAATCTTCCACCTGCACTCCCCAGTATGGCGAAAATGCTGAGGTCCAGGGCTCCCAAGGCATCTGGGCACCCCCTGGTGGTGACCACGGGCCTCTACAAGGTTGAGCTTCCATGCTCTGTACCCGTGGTCCCCCAAGCTGCCAGGGCATTTGCCCCCACGTGGTCTGGAGGAGGCGCAAGCCCTCCTCTGGTCCTTCTGGGCATCCCAGCTGGGTAGCAGCCCCAACAACTCGCCACACTTGGATTGTAGAATTATTTGAACGTGCATCACACTATTGCCTGAATTATTCCATGAAGTAAGCTAAAGCTGCAGAACCTTGGAAATTTTGGACAAACACAGCTACAGAGAGGTTTGATAAGTAACCTAGAAAGACCTCAACCTGCTAAAGAATGACGTATTTTCCTGAACACCTTTCTCATTTCTTTCATTCATATTGTTGGCATGTCGTACTTTTACTAAAGTATAATTTTTGAAAGACAGAGTGTCTCTGACATGGTATTCTTGTATAAAACAGTTCTTTAATGCTGCTGGAAACAGTCAATTTAGTTTCCAATTAGATCATTGAATTATCTATTACAATGACTAATACAGCTGGATTTTTGTAGGCATTCTCAGTGATGTGAGGTTTACTTAATTTTATAATACTACATTGAAACATATACAACATTAAACAAATGCATATAACAAAAGACAGCTAAGAAGTTCTGTTTCTTATAAAATTGCATTGAAATATGTCAAGTTTTTCTTTGGTATTTAGTTTCCAGTCATGTAATAAAACAAGGACTGAATGAGTCATAATAAAAATATTAAAGTGTAATATAACCATAAAACATCTTATGTTAAAAACACTTCCTTTTAATTTTAACTAAATGCACATTTAATAACCTATTGTAATAAATTTCAGAGTGAATGCAAAGGCTAATGTGACGAGAGTGGCTGAGAGAGCATAACTGAAATCATCCATAAAGTTTTTAAAACCACCTGGAGTCAGGAAATATGTTGTTGGGTGAGGTGGTGACACTTCTTTTGACTCGTACCTTTCTTATACACAGGTCCAATTCTGTTCAGCAAAAGGGAGAAATGCCATTTGTATGAAAAATGCAGGTAATAAAGTAGATAAAATGCCTAAAATATATTTTAGCCTTAGCTACATATTCTCCAAATTGCTGACAAAGGTAATTTATCTCTCTTTTGTTAATATTTAAGTTAACCTAACATAGATCAGTAATATCATAATTGTAAACTGCTCTATAAGTTGTAATTTGTAACAAATAAATAATAAAAATAGCTAAGCAATAATATTTGAATGTGAAAGTAAAAACTATACAGTATGAAGCAAAGCCATAATTAAATCAGTTTAAATAATCTTGCTTATCATTACATTCATAGTAGATGTGGTATTGTTTAACTCACCCAGCACTCTTACACTCCTGTTCTCGCTGTACTGTGAATGAATCTCTGGGCTCATATTCAGAGTGTAGTCACACCTCAATTGAACCTCAGTCTCCATCCCTGTAGCTCGACCTCCTAGCAGTTCATGTCCATCCACAGACAACTCACACTTGTTATCTTCTGAGCTCTTTGACTTGAATGGATGCGAATCGTCATCTCTGTAGAAATGGCAGTGAGCTTCATGGAATGTCTGAGGCAATTCACAAGTCAGCGTTACTGCTTCTTCCTTTCCAGTTATGTCAGATGTTGCACTTAATGCTGGTTTACCGAGATTACCTGAAATAAATAAAAGGAATAACAAATACATAAAGTTTCAGATTGCATTTTCATCATTCACTTTCAACACATATACTACAGCTATTACATTTTATATAGGTCTACATCAGTTCACTTTCCAAGTCACTTTTCTCAATCAGAATAGCAGAACAGTAAATATTCATACAGAAATCAGGATTTAACTGTAACCAAAATATCAGGACTCTGGAGAAATCTTGCTCATCAATTTAAAATATTATATGTCTTTCCTTGATTTGAAGAAGACCAGTCCATCATAGTGTTCATTTATGCACAAACATTTTCCAAAGTAAAATGAATATCAATATGTCTTTGTAAAGAAATTGGAATACCCAGAAGAAAAGCCCACATGAACACAGGGTGGGCATAAAAAAAACAACACAGCATTCTTTTTTTCCAATAGTATGCATTTGGAATGTTAAATAAACTCAGAGTGTTTTTACACACTGCACGGAAACAAAGTACAAAAATGGCAAATGCCCTGAGCAAAGAATCAGAGTACTATGAAGAGACAAATTCTTCTTGTTTATTATTCAGCACATCTTAATCGACTTATTAAGCTTACATTAGGAATTTGGGAGAAACACACTGTCATATTAGACCAATTACTGTAATTATAATGTCTGACATAATGGAAAGTAACTAAAGTAACCAAAGAAGCACAGATACATCAGGGAGAACTGCGCCAAAAACTAAATTGGAGCTGTAATAAAAACTGCTGACTAATAAATCACTGTACCACCCACCTTTTAAATTTAAAAATGTAATAAAATCATAAGTTTAAACAGAATTACCCAAAGTTGAGTAAATTTACAATAATGTGGTGCTTTTGTGACAAAGATATATTTATAGAACCTCATTAATCCATGCATTTCCTAACCTATTTATCCAGCTTAAGGTCATACAGTGATTATATAAATGCATTTCAAAATGAAAAAATGTACTACATTGAACAACATAATCAGATAGTCACTTGAATTGTTCCCATATTTTTTTATATTGTCTTGTGCAGTTTTTTTATTGGACTATAAGCTAGCTTTACACAGGTACTGATAAAACTTTATGAAATAATCTTTTTTTTAATTGTTGTCATTTCTCATTTTTCAAAAACATTCGTTCCTATTTTAGCTTTTTGGTCAATTAAAAAAAGGTGCTTTTTTTCCATATTATACATCTCTGTTAAAGATGCATTTCTCTTTCAGTGGATTCAAAAATGAAAACGGAAACATTTGAGCCAAAAATGGCCACACAATGAATTCTCTTCCACCACTCTGTAAACACGACAGGGCATCATTCACTCCTCCAGAATAAGGCCAAACTTTTCAGATCTTACTTACTGTGCCTTATAAATAAAGAACACAACTGGAAGCCAACCTTCTCTAAGCTGAAAAATCACAAAGTTCTTATAATATGAAACAAATCAATACAATTATATACAAAAGTAAGTTAGGCATCTTAAGTGACACCCCGTCCACTCATACTGTGAGTCAGTCAGAGGATTAAAGCTGAATCTTCTGAGTGCCTAGTCTAGTTCTCTTGCTTTGAGATCATGCTTCCCATAAGCCCACTTTCTTTATTAATTAAAATGTAGGCTTTATATTAAAATGATACAGTACCTTCACCACATCCCTCTTTCTGCTGTTGTGCTGTGTACATTTTCAGTATTGGAAGCATTTGCATTATAAATTGCTTATAAAGTTAAAGCATCTTATCACAACATTAACAACCAGGAAGGAGATGAATAGCTGTAACCAAATATGTTGTGTACCCACCATATACGTCCACTGTCACCTTCCTGCTGTGGCGTGATGTCCATTTGTCATTTTCTCTTATGACTTCAATTTCACAGCTCATGTTCACTTGAGTGACATTCTTTACTGATCTTTGATCCAACAGCTGATACTTAAACACAGAAATCACACAGGCTTTTACACCTGTGGCATATGTATCTGATCTGAAAAGAGCTTCATTCTTATAAAAATGACAAAATCCTTTAACTGGCCGATCCCCTTCACATCTAATCATGAAAGATTCCTTCTTCTGATCCTCTGTGCTCGCTCTTTTGACTTCAGCTTTCACTAGAAAAAAATAATAAATTATAATATGCAGTATTAAGTTAAAAAAGAATAATAATTAAAGAAATGCAAGAAAATAACTTACAAATCAATGAGTACTACTTACCAAATACAGGATTAACATTATTTATATATGCTGAGTACAATTCCACAATTTGTTGTTCTCCTCGCTGTTTTAGTGAGGACGGCTGGTAAGATGCATGACACATAATTGATATGACTGACTGTGTTAAAAATATCATCACCTCCAAGGAGTCTTCAGTCTTTACTGCCCTTACTGTCTAACAATTTTTATTGAGGGCAACACATGAGGTGACCTGAACATTCACCTGAGGCTTCAGAATTTAAGTTAATTTCTTGAAAACAAGTAACATAGGCTGTGAATACATGTGTGTCATGTCATGTCATGTACTGAAGACTTTGTTAACATGGTTATAGCATATACTGAAGAAGTCACATTTGTAGCATTCAGTAACACTCGGCTACAAGCAGTCTAATTCTAATCAAAGCATCAAATGTGAAGGTGTTATTCAGATTTGCTCAAAAAATACAAACATAAAAATCACAACACTAGTTCTTGAGCAAAGGAAACAAAAATTGGCAGAAAGATACATGGGATCTTCATTGATTCATCAGTTGAAATTCATCAGTTCTCGTTATCATTATATAGCACACTATATAGTATATAGTACTATACGGTATTATGCTGTATGTTTAAATAAGATTCAGATCTTGATCCAAGTAGAAATAATAAGAGCTCCATCAATAATTACTGGGAGTCTGGGAGGACAAATAAAAAAGGAGTCTGTGTGTTTAAGGACAAAGGGTGTTTTTGGTGTTCATGATCCTCTTCCTGCATAAACAGAGGTGCTAGACAGCTTCCTAATATTCAGACATCTATAAGGCTGAGATTCAATTATTTCTCCAGCAACATTTGAAGCTGCCAAGAAGTATTAGGACTTAGTGACTCCATAGCTGAATTAAGGAGTGGTAAACAAGGGAAGATCGTTTCGTAGATCATGAATAGACCAAGAGTGGGCAAATGTGAAAGGAAAAAGAATGTGCACAAGGGAAGGCATGTAAGGAACATGTTGTAATTGTTATTTAGGAAAAGCAGCATTATTTATTTTTTTCAGCCCCTTCTCTGTATTGTGTGTTTAGGTATTTATGTGGATAATGAACATGTAATGGAATAGAATAGAAATGTTCAGCATAGCCAGATATAATTGAGTTACTACCTACCAAGCTCCTTCACTATTACTTTCAGGTTGTCACTTCTCCCAGAGGTTTCACTGTTGATAATATTTTCATAATCACAACTGAATTGCAGATAGCCTTGACTCTTTAGATCCATATCTCCCAGCAGCTCTCCTCCACTTGCAGTGAAGTCACACTGGTTGCTGTCTGAGCTCCCTGATCTGAACGGCTCTGATTCAGCTCCCCTGTAGAAGCGACACCTCACACCAGAGAGACACTGTGGAGCTGAGCAGCTGATTGTGTGCTCACGGCTCATCATTTCAATAACATTGGGCATAATCACCATTTGAGCTTTCTGAAGTTCACAAGTATTTCCTGTAAGACAAAAGGAAAATTACATCTAGTGTTTGTTAATTTGTTTGTTTTTTTTAGTAGATAATTTCTTGCCCATTATACATCACACTTTATAGAAAAAGTCAATGCTAAAAACTTGTGTATAACTTTCCCAAAAAATAAACCAGTTGCAGTACACTATAGTTCATAAGAGTCACAGATAAAAAAATATAAGCATGTCTTTCTAAATTGCTGGTTTGCAACATTTTATCTGAATACCATTTGACTAATTTAACCTTTTGACTTATTATGAAATCATCAAAGAATACTCAATGTAAAAAAGTTCTGTTCTAGTTGATTGTATAGAATATCATATAAAACATTAAAATATAGTTTTTAAAATAAAATTTTTTCTTCTTCCAAAATGAACACTTTCATCACATAGTGAGAAATATCCATGCACATTTTCTATCCATCCATTATAAAACCCATTTAATCCCATTTGGAATTACTGCGACTGATGAATATAGTGGAAGCACTGGGCAGAGGCAGGAAGCAAACCTGAATGGGAATTAGTTTTTCTATCAACACACAACTTATTTTAATTACCAATATGTTACATTTTTAAATCCACTCTTTTCTTCACCTACATTTCTTCACCTTTGAGATGTTTCAGGGTGTTATGTTTCCTCATTTTCTTTGGTGTTTGCAATTTATGAAATTAATTATGAATTGATTTTCATACTTGCTGAAACCTGATGTTAATTATGAAACTTGCAGTATTTATAATCATAATTGCATTTTATTAAGAAGATTTATAATGGGGACTGGAAGAAAAACATTACGCACACATGCACACATACACACAAGCATAAATGATTACCAGTATGTTATTTTTAAGTAAATGAAGATAATTTCTAAGCAATTTAATAAACATTTTATATTAAAAAAATAAAAAAGTGGTGTATACCATTTCCAAAAAATTTTACCCATTACATTATAGCGCATAAGGAGCACAAATGAAAAATAAGCACATCTTTATTAATTTCAGGCTAGTAACAGCTTATCTAAATAAAGTGTACGGCTGTAACAGTTTGATTTATGATGGAGTCATCAAAAAAAAGCTCTTAGTTAAAATGCAGTAGTTGATAAACTAAAATGCGATTTTTCAAATTAAAATTTTGCTTCCACCAAAACTTTAAACATTTGTGAATATAGTGGCAGTACTGGGCAGTAGGCAGGAAGCAACCCAGAATGGGGTGCACTGCTCCGCTATTAGCTTTACTTTAAACTGTATTATTAATAAAGTGTAACACAGAAGTTAATTTAATTATCAATATGTTACATTTTTAAATTAAATCTTTGACCAAAATATTATATTTCTTCACTTCCCATATGTTTCAGAGTATATATTTCCACATTTTCATCATTGTCCACCACTCCTGAAACTAATTTAGTGTTGATTTTCACATTAAGTGCCACCTGATGTCAATTATGAAATACTTGCAGTACTTACAATAATCATATTCTTACATTATATTAAGATGACTTATAATGGAGACTGTAAGAAGAACATTATGTTATTGGATTTAATTGAAACGCCGTACAGTCATTTATTACACTAGACTAAAAAGGTGACAAACACAAAACATTCTTAGTTATCATGGTAGATGCATGGAAATTAGCAGAAATCATTTAATGTGTAGCTGGAGTAAGTGCCACTCCGCCAGCTCAAACAAGTCCTGGACCACATCTACTTTTATTATTTGTGCCAATTTTGTTAATGCCATCAGCATGACCAATAAGGTTTTTTTTTTTTTGTTCTTTATTCCTCTGTCTCTCACTCTGTTTCTCAGTCTTTTTAAGTGTCTGTGCTTTTATACCAAATGACGTTCCCATTTAAATTTTAATTGTCTATACATTCAGACTATGCTGAACTAATTAACTGGGGGCTTATTAGCAGGGATGATTTACATCAACATTTAACATTTTTTAAAGGCTTATGTCACCAAACACTGATATTTAGCAGAGCATTTTGGGGTCGCATATTTGCACCTC
The DNA here is from genome assembly GCF_016835505.1 of Polypterus senegalus. NCBI lineage: Eukaryota > Metazoa > Chordata > Cladistia > Polypteriformes > Polypteridae > Polypterus > Polypterus senegalus. The sequence goes on along the minus strand of NC_053164.1, from coordinate 129,759,411 downwards.
ATAAAATAAAAGACCATAAAGAAGACCCACTGTTCAGGTTTGCCGTTGCTTGGTGCACTTTATCTTCTGTAGAGGCCTCATTGCATATCTCGTTGTTGTTCACTTCTATGTACATGTTATGGGACTTTGCAAAATTATTTTTGCTTGAAGCGCTGTTATACACCCTTCCATGACTATCCGCAAAGTCACTCTCATTTTCAATGCACTACCTCAAATTATCAATTTGGTACATTTTCTGAAAATGTCAGGTACAGTTTTCAATACAACAGTATCATTTGCTTCTCTTTTTCTAATATTTGTTTCACCTGCACCACTAACCATCTATGTGAACTTGTTGTTTTTTGCAGCATAGTAACAAATTAAATGTACGATCTCATAAAAGTGACCTATTAGATACTTGGTCTAATTATGACCCACCCATATCAACCAGTCAGGACACCTATTTTTTTCCTTTAAAAGCTTTTTAGTTAGGTCTGATTGAATAAAGCTTATAATTGTGAGGATAAAATTTTGGGGTTGTGCTAAATTACAGATTACTGGCAGTAAAAACTTACACTTTTCTTGCTTTTAGGAGTATTTTCCCTCTTTCGCATGCACTCAACTCACCTTAATATTAAGTCTGGACATGATGAGGTGCAACACCAAATGTTTAAAATATTTAAGAGGAAGGCTAGAGTGTCTGAAATGAAGGGAATTTGAATTGTTTATTATATAGTCACAATTCAAACACTATGACATAATACTACGCGAGTAAGCGCTACTTTTAGGTGCATAACCCAGCATGATATGCCGTGAGAATTTATTGTATTAAAATTAATACTTCCTCTTTCATATCAACATCCCTACATGCCTTGCTAGACATCTCTGAGTATGAGGTTTAATATTTTTTCAAAAGCTTTTCAAACTAAGCAACACTGAGTGGTTCAACAATAAGTGCTCATGTGTTTATTTTTATTTATGTCTTTTGCTATGAATAGAAATACATTCTGACTTGCATTTTGCTTAAGCTATATGTGGAAAGGAAATATTTTAAAGACCAAATTAGTCCATGAAATGTTTTTATAAGTGTACTGTAATAGTAAAAGTAATGAGCTATTCAAAAAACATACCCTAAACCTATCTGTCCTTGTGCAGCCAAATGTTTCAACATTAAAACATTAAAGATGCACATATGCTCCCTAAGATAGAACAAGCCTAAAAATTAATATAACTATAATATTTTAAAACAATATTTAATTTAATATGTATCTGCTTTAATTTAATTCATTATAAATATAATATATAATGTATGTACAATATATAATTGTTTGATTTGAGTTTTGAAATTGTGTTTGAAATTATAATGTATAAAATAGAAATTTAAATATGGATAAATTTTGTGTCTGTAAATTGGAATATAGATACTAAAAACTATATTAGTAATAGTAGAAATTTTAACTTGAACTTTTATACACTCAAAGACCAGATAATTTTCTAGGGAAATATAAAATTAGTCAGGTAAAAGTAATTCACAATAGATGAAGTTTTAACATGAATATTTCTTGCATTTTATACACTCAAAGGCCAGACTATTTTCTAGTGAAATGTTTCTTTATAAATCTAAAGATATTTGTAGGTTAATATATTAACTATATTTGTTAAGAAAATAGAGACAGTTAATACATTAGTTATAATGCACAAATTAAAAGGCGTTGTCATCATCCTTTAACTTTTTTCCAATATTTAAGTTTAACTTTTTATTAACATATTTAATGATTTCTTTCCTCAGTTTTATTAATACAATGTTAACTGCCCACAGCAGTTTATTTTGCACTAACAGGAAGCAATTTGTCTGGCTATAAATCCAATGTACAGTAGCATTTCCTTACAGATTGTCGTTATTTATCAGACAATGCAAACACAATCTTTTTAAATAGAATGATGGCTCTTAAATTTAATGTTGCTATTTATAGAGTAAAGGCAAACAAAAACGCAAGTAAACTCCTTCAAGTCAACTTTCTAGACAGATCTGCACAACAGTATAGATATTTAAACTATTGTTACTGCCAAAGAAAAAATGTGTTATAATTGAGCAAAATTACATCAAGTAATAAAATCATTAAGCAAATTAACAGCTCTCCAACTTCTATTAAACAATTATGAGTAAGTCCTTTATTCCCCTTATTAAACAACAAATGTGTTGTATAATAGCTTTACCAACTTATGGATAGAAGCAATCCATAACAACAATTTAGGAAACAAACAAAATAAAGTAACATACCTTTAACGTTTGACATCATGCATAGCAGATTCATGGCTTAAAATATAACAAGAAATGTATGTTATAAAATATAAATATTATAGAATATTCAATTAACGAATAAAAGTAATTATTTGAATTTATTAATATTACTGTACTTAGAATCTTATTTACCATATAAAAAAAGAATGATGAATATATACATAATAAGATGGAGAGAAGCACTCCTGTCAGTCGCAGCTCACCCTTATCTTACTCTAACATTTCAAACTGGCTTCAGTCTGCAGAGTTTGAGGTTAAGAGCAGGAAGTCCATGAATGTAAAGTGTGCTGATTAGAAGTGAATATTATGAGATGGCCATTTCACAGAAGTGAAATTCGACCTTTCTGATGTAAAAACAAGAACTTAAACAGATGATTCAAACCTGTCTATTTTCTTCCTATATTATTAATGTCAATATTGATCTATTGTTGAATTAGGTAATTTTGAAGTATTGCTCTATATTCTTCCACGATACCACACATTTTAATCATTCCATAAATTATGATTGCATTAGTATAATTAAATGTGCACTTGCATTTTTACACACACACGTGTGTGTGTGTGTGTGTGTGTGTGTGTGTGTGTGTGTGTGTGTGAGAGAGAGAGAAAATTCACAGAGTATAACATTTTTATTCAACCCTGTTATCCTGAAATGGATAATTTATTATGCAATAATATAACACATTTCTGGGCAGCAAGATGGTGCAGCAGCAAGTATACGTTATATATGTTGATTACTATGCATGACTGTGTTAATGAGCAAGTCCGTGAGTGACTGCGTCTTGTGATATATTATATTTGTGTCTTTTCTGGGTTTGGTCCTGCTGGTGGTCCTAGCCCCAATCAATCTCCACTGGATAAGTAGCTGAAGAAAATGGATGGATAATGAAATGATGTTGTACAGATAAATTATTAAGTTTTCTTTAAAGAAAGTAAGTATTACAAATTTAAAAATATGAATGCACTCAATTACTCTTTAGAAATTAATATAATATTATATATATAAATAATTAACAAAAGAACTGGCCTTATTCATGACATCGGCCAAAAAGCGATGAACAAACAGAACTGGAGAAGATTGAAAGCCTTGATCTTGACTTGCAACAGAACAACAATTGCAATGATAAGAATGATAACTTTATTTATAAAACTTCACAAGCAGTATTTAAATAAATGTGTATGTTTAAAATCAGTCGTCATTACATGTCTTCTGTTATTTATGATATTTTGGTCCAAAGTCTGAGGCATTAAATGGAACATCTCAAGGCTGATTGTATCTTCCCACTGCACAGTTTCACTGCTTGACCAGGAGTGCAAGTCACTTAAACTACCACTGTGCTAAATGCATCAAACACATAAAATAAAATTTTAGCAATTATTCCTTTGTCCTTGTAATCTCTATATATATAAAATCCAATGTCTGTCTATCTGTATGTGTGTCTGCCCACTTTTCACGAGCGAACTACTTAACAAATTTAGATCAGGTTTTTTTTCTATAATTTGCTTGAGCATTCCGGTTGATTTTGCGACTTCTCTCATCGCGCTAAGTATCATAGTTCACTGGCGGTACAGATTTATTTATGAGAATCTGAGAGAGATGCAGCAGGAAGAGGGGAGAGGAGTGGGGCCCTCCTCAGTCACGCGCCAGCCTCGGGTTGTATCTTACATCCGCTTAGCTAGCGAACGAGAGAACTACTTAATGGATTTAGATTGTGCTTTTTTCTAGAATTTATTTGAACTTTGCGGTTGATTTTGGGACTTCTCTCATTGCGCTAAGAATCATAGTTTGCTTGCAGGAGCAATATATTCGCACTTATCAGAGACAGAGACTGCGGGCCGAGGGAAGGAGGAAGCGTGATGTCAGAGGTAGGGAGCTGGGTGGGATACTCCTTGCTGTAGTGTTTCAGTTCTACACGGGCGAAGACGCGGGGGACGGCTAGTTTAAAAATAAAGATAAATTTGCCCTAAGAACTGAACAGCAAATCAGTACTGCTTATTAAGAGAAATTGTGAAGGGCAACTTTCCCTTAGCGGCACTGGTATGAGTCTGTACAGATACCACACACGTTTTCCTTACTTTGAGAAAAACGTATTATAAAAGTTTATTATTTAACATTTAACTTATTTTTAAAGTTCTGCAACTGACATTTGTCCAAATGGGATGGTGCAAATTTTTTATTGGAGCTGTAATATTAATTAGAGTATAGCACCTGAGGGGCTAAGTGCATGCCATTTGAATGTGATATAATATTTAGGACTTCACAGCAGAACTTGACAAAAGAAATGGTATAATTAATCAGGAATAGTCAGAAAAATTCTCACTCAGTTTCCTAAACAGATTTAGTAAGTCTGACGTATTATGCTAGGCAAAATTGTTTGTTTGAAAACAACAAATATGCTATCAATTCCTATTTTTTCAGTATTTTAACATTTCATCCACTTTTAATGTATTTTAAAATAAATACTAACATGATTATTAACAGCATCTCTAACAAGTGTTTATCAGTCTGTGCTGTGTATGGAGCAGCTTTGTCTTTATAAGAGGCACTAGTCCTGTCAATGATGTGGTTTTACAATTAAGTGCTTATGTTAAACTACTAACGGAAAAGTTTTCGTATGAGCCCAGTGTCACAAGTTAAAAATCCCCTTTTTTGATTAGTTTCATATTCTTTTGTGAGAAACACAAGCTTCTTAGTTTAGAGATGAAGCTATGGTCACTATCACATATTTAAAATTCTAGCAAACATGAAATTCACTACAGGCTGCCCTTGATCCATTACATGTAATAGTTAAAATATGTTGCAAGTGAAAGTGAATTAAATATGGTACTTCCTTTATGCAACTCTTTTGAACAATTTTAATGAGAACAGGCCATTTAGTCCAGTAATGCTCATTAATCATCCATCCATTCATTTTCCTAACCCACTTATCCAAGGCAGGGTTGCAGGGAAGCTGGAGCCTATCCTGGCAAGCACAAGGGAAGAACAAGTCCTGGACAGGGCACCAGTCTACTGAAGGGTGAACACACAGACACACACTCACACACCACTACCAAGTATGAGGGACCAGCTTAGCATTGCCAATTCTTCTAATCTGCATATCTTTGGACTATTGGAGGAAACCAAAGCATCTGAAGGAAACTGTTGCATTCATGTAGGAGGACATGCAAACTCCACACCACGAGTATCCAGGATGTGAACTCCAGTTTCCTTGCAGCGAGGCAGCACTGCTACCACTGCTCATTAATATTATTCCCCTAATTTTGTCAAAATAGCACAAAATTTGAGTTTTGAAATTCCCACAAGTCCTACCATTTACTATACTACTTGATGTTGGACAAAGTAACATCTTTTTTCTTGGGATGACATGAGATTTTATTAAAGCTTCACAACCAAATGAAAAATTCTTTCAAATTATCATTTTTTTCTTTGTAACTCAAGACTCTTGGTATGAAACCTTTAATAATAAAGTATCAATTTCTGCTAAATGAGAACTTGACAGAGACATGAGACATTTTGGTCTTGTACTGTTTATGACCTTGTTAAAAGAGCCTAATCGCTATAATTCAACTTTACGAGCCTTGTAAACACCTATACACCAATTATTAACCCAAAGGTCTGGCCTTGGTACAACCAAGTGGTAAGTGTCCATTTCTTCCTTATGCCAACGTCAGTGCTTAGCATGTTTTGTCCCCGGAGGGACTTACTTATAGTTTTTGCACAGCCATGAATAAAGAATGGTACCAAAACATCATCCGAGAGCAACTTTTCCCAACCAGTCAAGTGTCACCAACAGTTTGGTGACAAAAAAATAGCCTTTTCCATCATGATGGAATAAAATATCAAAATTTTTAGTCCATGGCCAGGAAACTCCCCAGACTTTAATCCCATTGAGAATTTGTGGTCAATCCTCAAGAGGCGGGTGGACAAACAAAAAGCCACAAATTCTGATAAACTACAAGTACTGATTATGCAAGAGTGGGCTGCCATAAGTCAGGATTTGGCCCAGACAGCTTGCCAGGGTGAATTGCAGACGTCTTGAAAAAGAAGGGCCAACACTGCAAATATTGACTCTTTGCATAAACTTAATGTAATTGTCAATAAAAGCCATTAAAACTTATGAAATGCTTGTAATTATACTTCAGTATACCATAGAAAAATCTGATAAAAAGATCTAAAAACAATGAAGCAGCATTTTTGTCATTCTCAAATCTTTTTGGCCATAGGTATGCTGCAACAAAATACAGAAAGCAGACCCATTCTGTTTGGAGCAGAGAGCCATCAGCTCTCTACTGTGACAGAAGTTAACACATTCTCTTTGCAGAGGGTCATTTTGACACTCCTTTGAATATCTTTTGGAATAACTAACAGTGAAATCTACATTGCAAGCATAACCTGTTTGTCAGTGATTGTGCCCAGTCTGAGCAGACTGAGAAACCACATTACTCTTGAAAGGGAACATTTAAAATATTCTTCTGGAAAGGGACACAGTTTTCATTATGAAGTTTCAGAAAGTGTAACACCAAGACAGAGTTGAGGAGAATAATTCCAAACCATATATATGAAGAACCAGATGTCTAAGGCAACAAGTCATTACACTTTAACTGAACCCAGTGTAACAACATAGCATTGGACATTATCCTTAAAGGCGTGGTATCATAAAACTAATTAGAAAGCTTTCTTTAAATTTATGTAGAAGCACATACACATTTTTGTTATGGTTGGAGGTATCATGATATAATTAAACCATACAGTATAATTAAACCTACCAATATGGGTGCCTTACTATGAAAATGAGAAGGTTAATTTAGTTCAAATTTAAAAACAATAGAAGAAAATAGCAATACCACTTGAATGCTGAATTTGTTTTCTTTACTGTTCATGGCCAAGACACTTCACACAGTAATCACTTGGACAAATTGCTTATCAGTACTCGTGTCATTAATAAGCCTAAAGGTTTTTACAAGCTTTTAAAGGTACACTACTGTCATTAACCAGAGTTCCCACATTTAGGTTGATGGCAGAGGCTATAAACACAGTTCTTGGTCTCATATACTGTACACCAGGGTTAGGATTTAATATACATCATTAGCCATGTGTAAGTGCAACCTTGAAATGACAAACACACTTCAAAATGAGTAACAATATTATATGGCAGCCTGCAGTGATTCTGCTAAAACAAAGAAAATGCTGTACATCTTAAATGGCTCTTAACCTAGTAGATTGTAAAAGAACACATGTAAAAACAGAAGTGGGCAAAGACAATGCTATAAGTTGTGGTGGGGGTGCTGCATATAGACAATGGGTAAACACTAAGGTGCCCAATAAAAAGAGATGAGGCAATCAAAATGTTCAAGAAAAGTGAGCAAAATATTTTATTAGACACAAGATGCATTCTCTAATTTTTGTAAAACAATCAAAAACTGACTTTTACTAAATATAGTTTATGGAGAGAAAGAAACCTTTTCTTTAAAAATAATAAAAGCGCTATATAAATATAAACAACATTATTATTATTATTATAAAAGATCTCACATAGCATTGAGCCTGACTGCAAAAAGTAGATTCATACCAGAAGTTGTTACTGTAATATATGCTATCGGTGATACAAAAGGACAATACATTGAATAGATTTATTTGAGACTTAGTTGAATATGAAATTTGACTTTAAGTAAGAAAGCTTTTGAGAGTCATTGGAAACCATTTTTTTCTGTATGTTATTTTACTGTATGTTTCCTAAAACACAACTGTTAAAATATTGAGTTTTTTACAGTTGGAGACCTCATAAGTTACTTATGATCACACAATAGGCCAAAGACAGAGACTGAATTAGTAACCTTAAAATATACCATTTAAGCCACTAGGTCAAATTGCCTACTAAGCCTGAAGTCGTATATGAATGTTCTATGTTTAGCAACCATTATTATTAGAGAACTGAGAATGTTTACATATTTTAAATGTAATATTACTCTTCATTCACATAATATTATTAGAATTTAAGATATTTATTACAGTTTAACAAGTTTAGATACTGATGTTTACAGTACTAGGGTGTAGTACCATGTTAGCCATTATGAACGTAGTGAGAAGTCAAGCAAAATGAAACCTTTTATTGGCTAACTAAAAAGATTACAATATGCAAGCTTTCGAGGCAACTCAGGCCCCTTCTTCAGGCAAGATGACGTATACTGATGTTTAAAAATTTGAATATGTAATGATGAAAAATGAATGAAAAGGTTCTCAACCAAATATGCATTTTTATGTAAGGAAAAAATAACACATAATTGAATAATCCTAAATGTGTAAGGTATGTTCAATTGTTGTTTCAATCTACAAAGACTATGCTAAATGATAAACATTTGCAACTAACACAAAACATAGACTATAATACAGATTCACATATCATATTTTAACATTATGTATGAAATTAAATGTTCTATTACATGTCTTTTGTCCTTTTTTTTTATTAGAGACCTTCATAAGCAATCTTGAAATCTTTAAAAGTAGTCTGTCTTCTGTACCCTGCTGATGTTTTTTAGTTTTTCCTCGATTTACAATTGCTTTATATTTTTGGTGTTCATCAAATTTAAGGTAATCACGAATATTGCATTTTCTGTGTCTCTGATTCTTAGTGAGTGAGCCTTTAAGATGTGCAGTTTATCCCCAAAAACAACTTTGTCTCCCATTCGTGAGCTGCCTTTTCTGTTTCACTGCAGGGCAGAGTTGCCATCAGGAACACAGGAAGATTTGGTGGGCTGGTGATGTTTCTAGACCGGTTTAACTGATCTGTGCACCCTTTCGATTTTCTCAAAAATAAACGCCAAAACATTTAGTAAAACGATAAAAATACGGCTTCTCTCAAAGTGGGATAACCCTGCTTCACGTGCAGGCATCTGAGAGTAAAGGTGGTGACCCCTCTCCAAACAGTACAACCCCACATGCTTGAAACTGAAACTGCCCATTCACCCATTAATTTTCTTAATAAGCTCAATGCATTTAACTGTTTTTCAATGGATACCAAAGGTAAAAGAAAAAGAAAAATGAAAGGAGGTACTGAGAAAGCAAGGGTTAAGCGAAAAAAAAAAAGAAATGGTACTGACTGGAGGAGAATGAAGTGTAAAGTACGAAAATACAAGCTTAATTTAGAAAAGGTGAGAAAACGTCAAAGTCGTTTGCTAACTTTATAACACTGCATTGGTTCTCGAGTTCAGCAGCACTAAGTGACAGCAATGTAATTGACCTTTCACTTGCCTAAAATTACTGAGTTTTTAGCACTTTTAACATGATGTGTCTAGATGATTTTAATGTGCAGTGGTTCAACAAAAGCAACAACAACATTTATTTATATAGCACATTTTCATACAAATAATGATGAAAAAAGAGAAAAATTAAAATTAAGAATTAAAATCAGAGAACACTAATTAATATAGAATAAAAATAAGGTCCAATGGCCAGGGAGGACTGAAAAAACAAAAACAAACTCCAGACGGCTGGGGAAAAAATAAAATCTACAGGGGTTCCAGACCATGAGACCACCCAGCCCCCTCTAAGCATTCTACCTAACATAAATGATCCATCCTCATTGTATTCAGGGTTCTCATTGAAGGACTTGATGATGACAGTCACATGGACTTCTGGCCTTTAATCCATCAATGTAGGAACATCATGGTGCTTTGATTAGGTGGTGGTGGCGCAGGTCACCACCACAGAAAACTGGAAAAAGAACAGAGAGAGTAGGGGTTAGTATGGATTTTGGAGCCACCATGAATAGTAATGATAATTAATTGAATATGCAGAGCATCAGGATTAAATTAAAATGAAGTTATGAGAAAGCCATGTTAAAGTAATGTGTTTAACATGACAGCACTGTTAACATCAGGCCACTAAATAATGTAGCAGCTAACAGTGACGCTGTAATTTGTGACGCTGTAACCTAGCTTTTGTAGTTTTAGAATTTAGGCTACATGTAGGCTTTTAAGAAAGGGAAAATATATAGTGAAAGTATGATGCAACCAAAATACTACCTGCTTTGAATGCCCAAGAAGAACACAACTCTGTTCATGTGTGGAAGAAATCAACATATTAATTAAAGAAAGAAACTGTTAGAACAAATTTGATAAAACCTCTTTGTGTCAGAAACCAGGCAGAAGGAAACTTGTTCATTGCGTCTTTAATTATGGAGCATTAGGAATTTGGGAGCAGACATCACAGTAGTCTGTTACAGTATGGTCAACAAATAAGGGCAGAAGTCCATTTTATAAAAAAAGACCTGACTCCTTCAAGTTAACCTCGGTCCAAAACTCTACACAGGCCTGTGGCCTGCACCAGAAGAGAGGGGAAATGTGGAAAACCCTTGACCCAAATAATAAAACAAATGATTCTTAATTGTATTTATCTACTAAAGAAGAAGTTAAAAAAATGCAAAAATGGTGCTAAGAAACAATATTGAAAATGAACTTAATAATTATAAAACAAGGAAAAAGGTAAAAAAAAAACCACCAAAAATGAAATGGTCAAAAGATCAACAAACTTAGAATAAACAGCTGATCATAAGGGAGACAACTACCAGGAGCAGAGTAAATACTAATGCCACAGACTCATCTGGGGCTTTGAAGGCATATAAATTGGCCCACAACACATATAGCAGCTCCAACATCAGGAGGTCCTGCCACCTTAGGCTGCACAAAAAAAACAGCAAGAATTACAACAAAGTACAGTATACAAAAGGAAAAGTACAAAGCAATGAATAAGCAAGCAATACTAACAAAATCCAATTAAACAAACCAGAACACAAACATATTCTATATGTTAAAATATGTATTATATAAATTAAATTTCACAATTACTCATACAAAACAACAGAACATAAAAATAACTATAGCTAGGTTGAAAACCCTCTCCAAAATGATGTGAAAATTTCAATATATAATATTTTAAATATTTATATCATTATTAAAAAAAATACTTATATAGCTTCAAACATATTAGCACTCAATGTATTTGAATGTTTTCCTTTTCAACATTTCAAAATTCTGCTTTTATTAAATTGTTTATTATTGTGGAAAGATTCTTATAAACCTTCACATCAGCAACACATGGAAAAAATGCCTACTTGATTCTTATAGTGATCAGAATGGAAGAACAAAACAGAGCTTTTGCTGTTTTTGTTTTTGTCTTGTGTACTTTTTTCTGCACATAGTGGTCATTTTCTGAAGTTGGTTACTATATGCTTTGTGTGGCTAGACATGTGGGCCACATGATGTGGTGTGTAACATTATAGTGGTCATATTATTTAAAGTCAAGCATGTCTGGAGGTGTCTGGTTTTTGTTTATATGAATGAATGTAAACCACACAAACATATTGTTTAGCAATAATTTCATAGTAATGTTTGCTTAATGAATAAAAGTTTACATTACCCAACAAAATTAATTACTGATCTCTAGACTCTGACTGTGTTTTGACCACTGTTTACTTCTAAGTACCGACATAGGTTACTCTTAATTCTTTGTCACTCTGATTTTCATTGCCATCTTGGTCCATGTATGAAGCAACCAACAACAATATCCTGGCAAAGGATTCAAAAATATTACTGTCTGGTCTAAAAACAGTATGCTGTACATCATCCCTGCTTAAGATATAATTATTATTATTTGTTATAATTTTAATTATTTATTTTATTACTTCTTTTCATTTGTGATTTAGCAAATGCTTTCTCTTTCAAAGTATATTGCAGGAAATTTTACTTGTGTACTGTAATTGTTTAATATGTTTCAGCACAGCAAATTATTTATTTGAACATATTCACTGATAATGCTATCTTTTTTAAAAAAACAATCATTTTACAGATGTAATTTTAAATGACTTCTTATCAAGGTACTGTACCTATCTTTTTAAATATAAAGAAGGTTTCAATGTAAATTTCCAGTGTACAGAAACCTTATTATAACTGTAGACAGAAACTAGTTTTCAGTTATTATGTATATATTAATATTACACAAATTGTTCACATTACTATAGATTTGAGAATTATTCTGCTTTTATTTACATTACCAGCATTAAATGTATTTATTTACTGAAATAGGTTTGTTTAACAAGTGCCAAATCTTTATGTACTGATGCAGTTATTAAACTGTGTTCTGTATTTTATTTTTTGAATATTGATTTGTGAAATATAAAATTAACTGTTTAAGTTTAAACAATTCCATTGACTAATAAATTGAATATTTTACTGACAGATATTCACTTTAAGGACAGGACGTTTTACTGAATAATTTACATTGCTTGACAACAGAGCAACTATTAGATATTTTTGTTTGTCTTCCTTTTTGTATTGTATTGTTTTTGTAATTTAATTTATTTTTGTTTTTTAAGTAAAATGTTTTGTTGTCACGGTATGCTTTAATACACTGAATTCTGGGTTTGAAACCTGTGCTTAGTGGAAGTTGGTCTGTTTTTCGCTCCTTGTTTAACTGATTTCCTATTTTTATTCGACATACAGCATATTAGCTTTGTAGCAGTGCTACATGATTAGTATCATTGCAAATGTATTTTGTGCTGAATCCCGCCTTTCGTCATGTTGTCCTATTTACATGGTGTGTATGTATGTAAATATGCACCCCTGGAAACAAAAGGGGAAGAATAACACTGTGGATCCGTGATCCCAAATGGCAATTGGTCCTGTTAATCTCATCACCTGCATCTGGTCATTCGCTATTTAAATGGAAGGACAGAAAGAAAAAAAAAAACATCCTGTTCTACTAGACCGTCAATTCACTACAGAGACAGAAGAAAGCAGCAATCTAAATCATTCACACCTTTGTCTACCTGCCACTTTCAACCCCCGACAACAACATCTTTGCACCGCAAAACCCCGGGGTTTTAGATTGCGCCACGTACCAAAGATAAGCACGGTGAGACTGTTTCTTGTTGTTTGGGGAGAGGAGCAAGCCATCATTTTCATCCTTGTCATTTCTGTAGGACACTTTTTCCAGCTGAACCATTTTCACAAACATTATTCATTTTCCATTAAATATTCTGGACTTTTATGTGCGTTTCATGGTTTCTGTTTGTCTTATTGAGTTTGTGTTCAGTGTGGGGTCAAGGGAGGGTTTGTATTGTATATTAACTTTGTGCTAAACTATTTCTTTTCATTATTACTTTACGCTGGACAATTTTGGGGTTGAATGTTATGTCAGAGTTGGTTGGGGTATGATATATATATATTGTTTGTTCTTTTTTTATCAATATATACTTACTTTATTATTTTACGTATGGTTTGTTTTTTTGGCTTATTTTTTGATCATCGATTGGGGGAAGTTTATTTGGAAGAAGTACGGCTTGTCAGATCTAATGTCCTCAACTTACCAGGCCACAGGTCTTGGAGAGTGAGTTGGCCGTTACAGCTTGACTTGCAATTATAAATGTGTGCTGTGTATGTGTGAATGTGCCCTTGTCCAGCATTGTTTTCTTGAGTTGCTCCTGACTCTGCCTGAAACTCTGAATTGGTTTGAAATTGTTGCTAGTAATAAAGTTGATCCATACAGTATCCATCCATCCATCCATTATCCAACCCGGTATATTCTAACTACAAGGTCACGGAGGTCTGCTGCAGCCAATCCCAGCCAACACAGGGCACACACACACCAAGCACACACTAGGGACAATTTTAGGATCACCAATGCACCTAACCTGCATGTCTTTGGACTGTAGGAGGAAGAAACGAAGAAACCCACGCAGACACAGGGGGAACATGCAAACTCCACTCAAACTTACTGCGAGGCAGCCCACTGTGCCACCGTGCCGCCCTCCATATAGTATGATATTAAAATTGTTTATGTGTTTGGTATGGTTTCATTTCTTAAAAGCAATGCTGTTATAAAAACCTGTGATTCTTTGGATTCCAAAACTAGACCATTATACAGAAGGTACATTTTGGAAAATGTAACATAATTTTTTGCCAAAAGTGAAAATAACAGAGAGCTGTTTTTATTGTTACACTTGAACAGTATATCAAGCAGAATAGTTTCATATATCAGGTGAGTTTACATTTATAACAATTCTTGTTGAGCACAGAGATAAAAATGCTGCTTGTTCGTTAAAGTGTCAACTTTCTGTTTAGTACAGTGATTTGACAAATGTACTGTTGGTATCAATATCTTAAAATAACATTCAACCACCCATCCATTTTCTAAGTTTACATTTACTATAATAAAGTCGTGGTGATTAGGAAACTATCCTGTTGAAGAGAGACACCCAATTCCTTGCAGGGCACAGTCAAACTTAATATCTCCTACTCACACTAGGCCAATTTACATTTATGTACGAGTGAGGAAGCTTAGAAATGGAGAAAAAATATGTAGATGTGGAGAGAATGTATTAAATTTGCATATACACCAATCAGGTTGAGAATTAGACTGAGGTCCCAGAGCTGTGAGCAACAGTGCTAACCACCCACCATGCTTCCCATTGCAAAAATAATAATTATTCTTTATATTTATATATAGAGAGCTTTTCTCACCATTCAAAGCACTTTACACAGTGAGTGGGGAGCCACTTCATCCACCGCTAATGTGTAGCACCCACCTGAATGATGTGACAGCAGCCATTTTGCACCAGTAAGCTCACCACACTTTAGCTATTAGGTGGTGAAGAGATGAGAGTGACCATCAATTAGAAACGGGGGGTGATTAAGGGGGCATGGTGAGCAAATTATCCAGGACATACTCTTTACCAGGGATGCTCAGGGATCTTTTATGACCACAGAAAGTCAGGACCTTGATTTCATGTCTCATCTGAAGGATGGCACCATTCTTATAGCATAGTGTTCCTGTCACTGTATAGCGGGGCTACATAGTAGTAATAGTGTTATCGATGTATGTGCTGAGTGCGTTTTGTTTCCATCGTCCCTTTTGCTGTTTATCAAGTGTGCGTCAGTGAATGGTGTCCCAGAGGGAACGGATGATGGAGGGAGACCGCAGCCTCAAGATGGAAAACACCTATTTACAATCAATCAATTACATCCAGCTCATTACTATATAAACAATCAGGAGGGAACAGACTGAGGAGGGAAGGAGAAAGATGGAGATTATATTTCACTACAAAGAACCACCAGCACCTGCTATTTTTCCACATCGTGCTTTTGGATCCTGTTTGTTTTTTTCATTCTGCCGGACTTACATCAATTCAATCATAGCCAGAGACCCTGGGGTTGGACTACATTATGCACCACACGCCGAGGATTCACGGTGAGGTTGCTCCATTTTCAAATTCAAACGCATCACTTATCTGTTGGCCAGTCATCTGTATTCAGGACAGTTGTACAGCATACTCGGACTCAAGTTCACTATCATTGGCATTTTCCATATCCATTCATCATTATTTGTGTTTTGTGTTTGTTATATGTTACTGGGAAAAGGGAGGGTTTTGATATTGTATATATAGTGTTGTCACATTGTTAGTTTGGGATATACATATCTACATATATATTTTTCATGGGGAATGTGCAGTAGTGTTTTGTTGTGTTCATTTAATATATTTATTCACTTATTTTTACATATCTGCTTTTGTGTCCTTATGTTTAAACTGCCGATTGTGGGAAAAATTTTATTTGTTAGAGGTACAGCTTGATTTATATGATTCATCTCAGTAATTTATCCAGCCCACAGGTCTTGGAAGTGTAGCTGCCGGCTGGGTAAGGGGTCGGCCATTATAACTGTACTGGCCCCCGATGGCCTTGCCAACACCGCTTCCAGCAGAAAAACCAAGCTTTTCTTGGTTGGTCTCCCATCCAAGTACTAGCCCGACCCAATCATGCAATAAGAAACAAAAATTAATATCAACAAGGAAGAAGAAAAAAAGGCATACGTACCTTTGACAGCTGAGGTCATGTACACTGGAGTCTTCTCTTAATGAGTAACATTAAAATTCTAGAATATTTATCTAAAGAAAAACTGCTCATTTTCTACATACTATCAAATAACATAGAAAAAGCACTCTTGCTATTCTTGCTTTCAATTCAGTGGAAAGTCAAGCAAAATGACACATTTTGCTTTCAATTCAAAATAGTAATTCAAAGCTAATTTCAGACTTCACAGGTTGAAAGTGAAACGGAGGAAGTCAAGATAAAAAAGCGTAATAAGGGGTGAATATTGAGAGTTAATGATTTGACAGAAGTTTGTTCTAACTTTTCTGGTAAAAACAGCCTAACAGATAAAATGATTAGAATGACATGTCTGAATTCTTTCACCCAATTGAAGCTGATCAAGGATTTGACATTTACTTGTCCAATTTCCATTTTATCATACTGTAATCTTTCTGCTGTTAAAGCTATCTGTATTTTTCAACAATAGTCCATCCACCCACCCAGCCATGTAATGAAGCTGCTTAACTTTAATCAGGGTTAGGAAGAGGCACCCGTTCAGTGTATGGCACACAAAAAACATTGCAAATAATTATATTTTAAAAAACAGCATCTTGGGTTTAAATGCCACTCTCTGTGCGGAATTTGCGAACTCTGCCAGGCTCGGTTTGTGTTTTCCTATCGCATCGTAAAGACGTGCATGTTTAGCAGTACAAAAAAGTCCACTCCTGTTCATTATAAACACCTAACAATCAGTGTTTTTCTCGTGTGCTACATTTCTACATACTACAGTCACTACATACATACCACCATATTCAAAGGAAAAGTGTTTCGTTTTAATTGGAAATTCTAAACTTGCGTGACATTAATTTTGGTGTACCCCATGATGAACTTTCACCAAGTCCAGAGTTGGATCATAACTTGCACACAATGTAACCCAAAAGATGGAACAATCATTGAGCTTAATGTATAGGTTATTGTCTAAATCTGCCATTCCTGCCATTATGAGTTGGGTGTCCTTCTTTGAACTGGAAGCTTTTCAGGAAAGAGCTGTCTCCATTTTAGAAAAAGTACACTTTTGAAAAATATACCTTTACATACATGAAGCAGTTAGAGTTATATTGTAAAAAACAAGATTTAAAAAATGTATGGAATTCAAACAACTGAAAGACCGTGAAGAGTAGGGCACTCAGTAAATCTTCAGAAATGTTAACACATATACACATCTGTTTACTTTCATAGATTATTGGTTTAAAATTTCTTTGTATTAATATATTCCTTATATGAATAAACAAATCTAATTTCTTAGCACCTAGTTGTGTATTGTCATACATGCATGTGAGAGGGTCACCATCCCAGCTTGTCAAAGGTAAGCACTACCACCCAAGTACATCAGAGGGCACAACTGCTAACCACCTTGTCTCCACCGCCCCAATGAAGGCAACTAACCCCACCCCTTCCAGTACAGGAGTTATTAAAAGAGGGCGGTCCTGGAAGGCGGCGGCTCACTTGGAAGATGACCCATCTACAGGAAGGAATTCCAGTGTTAAGTCTGATTAAGAAATGTTGCAACAGCCAACAGCTTTATTGATTTGTTCTATTTTTGCACCATCTTCTAATAGCAAATGGGGTGGCCCAGTTGGCACTCCAACATTTGATCTGAGGTTCTTCGGTTACTAGCAGTCAATGACAGTATATATTTATTTCACTTTTAACTATAATTTTAAAAAGAAGCTCCATTTTAAATCAGAACAGATCTTTTTTTTTTCCTTTCAGGTGGAACTACAGTGTTTGCGAACACACCTGGCATCTCTTAGCCTGGGACATACACCTTTAAATTTCTATAAGAGGTTATTATTAAAAATAATTACATAACCCAAACTTACTTTACAACTTGTTCAAATGACTTAGAACAGGTTAATTTATTTCTGAACTTTTCCCGGGCTGGAATTCAAATTATGATAATGAGTTGAATCTGAAGATGAAGAAAAAGATTTTATTCACTGCACATTTGGTAAAATATTGAAGAGTGACTGCAAAAAAAAAAAAATTTAATACATAAACAAACTGGGTCAAACATTTTCTTGTTCTCTTTGAGAAGAATATTATCTTTATAATGTTGATGTAATTTTTTTTTTTCCTCTAATTAAAATAATGTTAAGTTAATACTGACGAACAAAGCACCCTGCTTCTTTTTTTTTTATAGGGTTGGTATGATTGCTGAGTTGAAAACCACCAGAACTGTTTGTAATGTCTATTTTATCTGTCATCTGTTGTTTTAGAATTTGTGGTCTATTGTTTATTGTCAATTATTGCATTTATAAATAAAACCCGTGTCTCTACATTGGCAATACATGTGACTATAAAATTATATTTTAACTGATCTTTAGATGTCTGTGTCTTGTATGGAACATTTTTTTTTTTTATTTGAGGTAGCATTTTCTTAATCAAGTGGTTTTCTAATACTGTGCTTATATGAAGTGAAACCACTAAAAGGAAATGTTTGTTTGAGCACCATGTCACATCTCTGCCAACATTCTTTTTTTGTTAGCTGCAATGTTCAGTCTAGAGTCAGATGACCTTGTTTGCAGCTGGAACTGTGGTCACCATGCTGTTATTTCAGCCAGTGCTTCAAACGAACACCCTCCATCCTCCTTCTGAAACTATGTAAGGTTCAAAAGGAGGCAGACATCAAACTCCTTCCTGGAGCTACATTATAAGGCCAAAGGTATGAGGACACTCCTCCAAATTATTGAGTTCAGATATTTCAGTTACACCCATTGTTAACAGATGAGTAAAAATAAGCACATAGCAACACAATCTCCATTGACGAGCATGGGCCATAATGAAGAGCTAAGTGACTTTAAACATGTCACCTTTGCCACAAGTATGTGAAATTCCTTTTCTGCTAGACCTGATCCGGTCAACTGCAAATGCTATTATTGTGAAGAAAAAGTGTCTAAGAGCAACAACAGCTCTGTTTCGAAGTGGAAGACCAGGCAAGCTCTTATAGCAGGTCCACCAAATGCTGAAGCACAAAGTGAGTAAAATTCGCCTTTCTTTTGTTACATCAATGAGAGCAGAGTTCCATGTGTAAAAATAGCTGACAATAAATTTCCAAACTACCTCTGGAAACAACATTAGCACCAAAATATCTACTAGTTTGGTGAGAGCAGATTTAGTGCCAATGAGGAGACCTCAGTTTTATCATTATTGAGTTTGAGAAAATTAGAAGAGAACCAGTTTGTTATTTCAGAAAAGCAATTAGAAAGGATGAGGGGAGGAAGGGCAGAACTGGGCTTGGTTGATGAATAAAGGTGGGTGTCATCAGTATAGCAATGAAACTGAATTAACAAAGCTCCTAAAGATATTGCCAAGTGGTAGAAGATAGATAATAAACAAAAGAGGGCCCAAAGCAGAGCCTCTGGGAACACCACTAGTGACTGGGGTAGGCCGAGATCTAAAATTCTTGAGTTGAACAAGCTGTGTATGACCGGAGAGATATGATGCAAACAAAGTGTAAGAAATGTCACAGATTCCGATAGAGTCTAATCTATCTAACAAAATACTATGGGAGACTGCATCAAACACTGCACACAGGTTAAGCAACACAAAAATAATCAGCAGCCCAGAGTCAATGGACATTAGCAAATCATTAGTAATTTCAACCAAAACTGTCTGTCACTGTACTAAAGAAAGGATGAAAACCAGACAGAAACTGCTCAAATAGATCATTATCAGTAGGACTTGCTTGTACCTGTGCTGCAAATTTTTTCAGGTATTTTTATTTAATCCATGTCAGTAATCAAGAGCTAAGAGTCAAAATGCAAGCAAACAAGAGACAAAAATAAGCAGCACAAGAATGAAGGGGTGACAAATGGGGCCTAGAGTTTATCCTCAGTGTTTGGTTGTCTAATATGATTCAACACATAAATACTTTTTTCTCAGTCATCTCAAAAGACACGTATGTTAGGTTAATAAGTGACTCAATATTTCCTCTGTGTTAGTGAAAATGGATATATTTGGCAATTAACTGGTACCCCGTCAATTTTTAGTTTGCCCCTTTTACCCAGTGCTGCCAGAATATATGTTGATGGAGCAATGAATTGCAAGGTGACCTTTTTATTTCCTCAATTTTTCCTGAATCTAACAAAAAGAAAGTGTTTTGACTTTATTTGTGATTTATTGTGGGAAATACAGTTCAAGTTATCTACCCTAAAGAGGAAAAAACCTGATTTGGTGTGTGAGAAAGACTGATGCAGATGGAGAAAAAGACACACACCGGCTTCATGGGAATCCTCAGGCTGCTTCTAGAAAGTGGCTGGACTCTGAAACATTGAGGATACTGTGCTAACTGGCCACAAAACAAGAAATAAAGTAATATTTATTTCATCAGCTGAATCTCGGTGTGTTTTTTAAACTACTGACAGTCATTTATCCTGTGCACAGCACTAATGACACTTTGTTACTAATCAACAAATTCCCAGAGGGAGGCAGTAGGCAGTTTTCAATTTATTTCTCACTGATGAGTTTGGAATTTATCAACATGGCATTTAGCATTAAATAGCATAATAATATTTTTGTCCCATCTTCTCTTGTTACTGTTTTTTTTTCCAAAAGAGTATGCATTCAGAAAGAGCAGTGAGCTCCTCTGTGATGAGCTCCTCCAATTTGAATGAGTTTGTTGCTTTATTATTCATCTTCTTATTTTTGTTAGAGATTGCTGCCATTCTTCAAGATGTTCCCAGAATCCAAGTATACATTCATTGTCATATTTAGACAGACTTATTCTGCAGTATTACAATCTATTCTAGCTTGCCTGTACATTTGATGTTTGCTGTGGTATTAAAGCATTTTTAATTCTTTTCAGAGGAAATGAGCTGTTCTTGCCCACTTTAAAGCAGTATGCAAAGCAACACATTTTAAAAGAGTAGTATAATTAAAATACATTAGAAAATAACCTAACCTGCAGAGTTTAGACATAAAAGAGGAAGTCTGTAAATTAGACAATTGTTTGTTTGAAAATCAAGAGGACAGAAGTTAAAAGGTAAGTGTTAAAAAAAAGCAAATACTAGAAAAATGAGACAAGCATGTCTGGATTATTTCCTCTTATCTGATGAGGATAAAAGATCTTCTTTGTCTGCCATGTATTAATAATATAATAATTTAGCATTATAAGCTATTTTTATTACTCAAAGTGTGTGGTATTAATTACATTGTTATGATTAAAACAATGCTACTTTTTAGTACATATTTTTAGTTTAAAAGTGAATATTATGCTGTTGTAGGGCTAGAAATTAGCAGTTAAGTGAATATAATGAATATTTATTGATACAAACAAAATATTCCCATACATGGACATCAATTTAACAGAAACAGACAGAACAGGAAACATTAGGTTGCTTGAAATTGCCTCCAAGACAGCACATCCACAATGATAAGGGTGTTTTATTTTTATTTTTTTACTCACCACTATGAACCACTGTGTGAGTCACTGAACCATCCATAATCTGCATAAAAAAGAGATCTAATACTGTAAATAAATGCATGGATTTTCTTAAAATCAATGTTTTATTTTTTTTGGGTGTTGAGACTAAAATAATATAACCAATTAATAAGAAGTGAGAAGTTAACCAGTTATGTTATTAGAATTTGTAGTTTTTCTTTAATATTTTATTCATTCCAAAAAGAGTACTCAATGACAGTGTGTTAAAAGAAGTGTGACAATTAAACATTACTATTAGTGAAAGAAATTTAAGAACTTAAACACACATTAAAGAAACAAAGATTTGTAATCATAAAAATAGGAAGGTTTTTATTGTTTTTTTCATACATAGCACTGCTTGTTTGTATGCACAGCACCTAACTCTCTCTTTAGTAAGAACAGTAAAAATACGTAATAATAAGTTATTGATATAAAATAATGTAATTTATTTTATAATAAGCTGCTTCCAGCAATGGGAAAATGTAAAACAACACATCTGGCATCTTTGACTTGTTTCGTATTTTATTCAATTGACATCTTTTAATGTTTAGTTAAATTGTATCATCTCAAAACAGGCCATATTTCTTAAAGCAAATTATAGAAAAATATCTGTATATATAATTCACTAAGGCAAGACAACCATGGAAAGCACACCGGAAGGGGCATGGATTCACTAAGCCACCGACAAGTGAGACACCTATGGCGCACGCAGGAAGGAGCCACGCCCACCAACTCCAAGACCATTGGATACGAGCCATGCCCACGCAACGACACAGAAAAACCGGCATCATTTATATTCGTCTGTTGTAGAGGTCACATGCAGCTCCAACCCACGTTGACTGTTAATAGAGGCATGTTTCTCGTGGAGGTGAATCGCCATATGCGGCGTGTAAAACGGTTTGTGAGGGGTATCCCATGGGATCCTTAAAACGTTCCTTTACAACTGAGGTTAAAACACAATGAAGTGAGCAGTCTTTTAAAAACGAGTTTTCGGTTACGACGCACAACCGCATGCACTATAGCAAACTGTTTTACTCGCTACATACAGCAATTCGCATCCGCAACAAGCATGCGTCTTCTTAGATACTCCTGCACTTTGTACACACCCCCCTCCCACCGTGGTCGGGTGTCTTGGTGGATTATATATAGAAAGGCAGTGAAAACCGCACAGAGCAATGAAAAGTCTACGTGAGTCACAGGTGCATCTGGACTGTACAAAGACGACAATGACTCGAGTGACAAGTTGGAGGTGGGCATATGAGCAGGCAGTGTATACTGAATGAGAAATCAGCAGACTAGCATGACGGTGGGAGTGGAGTGAATGTCCTTCTCCTCTCCTCCCGTTCCACCCCAAGCGCTGCACGGACGATTGTGTGTTGGTTTGTTCCGTGCATTGGTTAAAACCCAATGAAGGAAGCAGTCTTTAAAAACCAATAAGCTCTGTGCTTCTGTTTCATTACCGTCTCACCTGCTTCACCAATGCAGGCCCCGCAACAGGCGATCCGGCTGCGTCATTCCCATGACCCGCCTGGCAGCCAACCGGGTAACCAAAGTCTTTGGGTTCAGGGGGAAGTATGGTTACAAAGCTGAAATTTAAAGGAAATGACAGAAGGGCACTACCAGGTGTGGAGCCTTTCACTTCATTTGACTCAACACAGGAAACCTCACCCGGCCCGGACACGGACAGAATTGACAGATTGATAGCTCTTTCTCGATTCTGTGGGTGGTGGTGCATGTCAGTTCTTAGTTAGTGGAGCGATTTGGCTGGTTATTTCCGAAAACGAACGAGACTCCCGCCTGCTAAATGGTTACACGACCCAACAGCAGTCGCATTCAAATTCTTAGAGGGACAAGTGGCTTTCAGCCATGTGAGATTGAGCATTAACAGGTCTGTGATGCACTTGTATGTCCGGTACTGCACGCGCGCTACACTGAATGGATCAACGTGTGTCTACCCGGCGCGGGGAGGCGTGGGTAAGCCGTTGAACTCCATTCGTGATGGAGACCGTGGCTTCCAATTGTTCCTCACGACCGAGAAATTCCCAGTACATGCGGGTCATACGCTCGCACTGATTATGTCCAAGCCCTTTGTAAAGCCCCCCCATGGTCGGGTAACTTGGTGGATTATATATAAAAAAAAAGCAGCCAGAACCGCAAAGAACAATGAAAAATCAACGTGGAAAGCGACTGAGGCGGTGTTTGGAAAATTAACAGTCAACGTGACTGACAGGTGCATGTGGACTGTACACAGACGAAAGCGACTCAGGTAGGGAGTTGGGGGCGGGCACATAAGCGGGCAGTGCGTACTGAACGAGCGCCATTCAACCCGTCCTTCGCTTTGGAAGGAGAAAGCGCGACGGCGCTCTTCCGGTTTTCAGTCACGGACAATTGTATGTTGGTTCGTAGCGTGCATTGTTGCAATGTTACTTTTCTTGGTGGTTTATTAAATTACGGATTTTTCAAATGTTTATTTTTTCCTCTGTGCTTAAAAATCATTTAAAAAGAGGCCTGATTATGCGCCGTATGCTATGCCGCGGGTTGGCTAGTCTTTTATATTTTTGGTGTCTATTTCCATATATGTTGTCTTTCATATTAATTTCATTTATTTCTTAAACTCAAAATTACAAACATAGTGGAATGGATGGATAATACTAGTGGTTTGTAGCCATACTGGCATTTAAAAGGAAATCTACCCTTAGTTTGGGATCAATGAAAATTTCTGGAGTATTCAAAAACTAGCAAATAATGCTATATCCATAGATTAGTATGACATTAGTATGTATGTGGCTATACTATATAAGAAACATCACCTGGATGCACTAGGACACATCATCAGTGATGTATCCTGAGGTCATCAGGCTTTTCGGGTCTCGCAACATCATACACCCTCACTCAGGCGACCCAGCCGGAGTTGATCATTCCCCAATTTGTATCCCAGTAGCGATCCATGGATCAGCCCTCTTCATCCAAAGCCACCTTGAGGCTTTCTCTGCAGCTTCACTTGCGGATTTAATGGCCCTCTTCTTGGCTGCTCCTGTTATGCCCAACCATGTGAGGACTCTGCAGAGTGAGCGTCCTGCAAATCCTCTGCAACCAATTTCTATGGGCTCATATAGTACCCTCCAGCCTCTGCCCCTGCACTCCTCCACCAGCTCCTGGTACTTGGTGTGTTTCCTCTCACTAGCGTCCTTGATACGCTCTTCCCAGGGCACTGTCAGTTCCAGCATGATCAGCTGTTTTGAGGCCTCAGATGTAATGATCATGTCTGGCCGGAGTGTTGTTGTTATAATTTGCTGCGGGAACTTTAGCTGGTTTCCCAAGTCAGCCTGCAGCTAGCTGCCAGTCAGAGGCTGTGTGGAAGAGGCCTATTGTTACTGCCTTTGCCTGGGATTGCTCTCCTGCTTTAACGAAGATAACTACCTTCTTTGGGCCATGGAGGTGTTTGCTTGTCTTGATGGCTGCAGTCAATCTTTCAACAACTGCCTTGAGCACCTTGTCATGGCGCCACTGGTAGCGGCCATCTGCCAGTGCCTTAGAGCAGCTACTGAGTACATGTTCTAGAAAGACTCTTCCTGAACAAAGGGAGCAGGATGGTGTCTTGCTCTTTCCCCAGACATGGAGGTTTGCTGGGCTTGGCAGGGCATCGTAGACCACCTGCACCAGGAACCAAACACGAAAGAAATCTCCCTGCATGATGGCCGACCATGTGATCCTTCACTGGAGAGTACTCTCCCACCTTGTCCACGCACCTTGTTGCCGGAGTCCTACTGCTCTGCTCACTCTCTCTTCCTCCACCCTTGCTCGGACCTCTTCCTGGAACAGATGGATTCTCTCCTTGCCCTGGGCCTTGCAGACCTGGCTCTTTGAGAAGTAGCCCAGACCTGCTCTACCTGTCGCCACAGTACCAACCAGAGCCTTCTGTCTCAGGCGTGACTCTGCCACCTCCACAGCCTTCTCTGCCCTCCATTTCCTACCTGTCCTCACCTCAATGCCAGCTGCTGACACCTTACAGTCCTTTGAGTCCCTGTACTGTAGGGTTTCTCTGGTGCGTGCTACCATGAATTCTTCCGTGAGGCCGCTAAATGGTAGCCACAGGATATTCCTTGTTCCAAAGAGTGCTGCGCTGGTGAGGCTGCGTGGGAGTCCCAGCCACCTCTGAAGAAAGCTGATGATCTTCTTTTCAAGGGACTTAACTGTTGAGAATGGGACTGCATATAACAGCAGAGTGCCATAGGACCCATGGCAGGATTGAGTACTGATAGATCCAGGCTTTAAATCTACCAGGCAGGCCAGACCTATCAACCTTGGTGAGCCATGTCTCAAGCTCCTGCGTGGATTTCTGAATGGCAGTTGTGTCTTGCAGTTTTGTCTTTCCCAAACTCTTGACTGGCTGTTCTGTGATGGATGGGATGACTGTTCCGGCAATAGCAAATATCAGTCACCTTCCCCTTCTTCAGCACCATGGACCTTGACTTGGAAGGCTTAAAACTCATCCTTGCCCATGTGATGTGTCTCTCAAGTCCTTGTAGGATCCACCTGCTCCCTGGGACTGATGTTGTCGTGATGGTTAGATCATCCATATAGGCTCTTATTGGGGGCTGTCGTACACCTGACTTAGTCAGGGGCCCTCTGCATTCTATCTCGGCTGTCTTGACCACCATATTCATGGCAAGGGCAAAGAGAATAACTGAGATGGGGCAGCCTGTTATTATTCCCTTGCCAAGCCAATGCCAGTCTGATATTTGTGACCCTCATCCTGAAGTTGTTATAGTAATCCAGGATCAGATCCTTGATTTTCCTGGGAACATGGTGGCGATGTTGTGCAAGCTCAACCAGCTTGTGTGGTATAGACCTAAAGGCATTGGCCAGGTCCAACCACAACACAGCAAGGTCGCCTCTGTTCTCATGAGCCTCTCTGATCAGCTAAGTTACCACACCTTTGTGCTCCAGGCAGCCAGGGATTGCAGGAATCCCCCTCTTCTGGACAGAGGAGTCGATGTTATTCTTGAGGAGGAACTCTGTCAGTCTTTTGGATACGATACTCAAAAACACCTTTCCTTCTACACTCAGCAGGGAGATCATTCGGAATTGATTGATGTTCCTGGAGTTCTACTCTTTAGGGACCCACACTCCCTCAGCACACCTCCACTGGTCAGTGACTTTCCCTCTTTGCCAGATCACCTTCAAGTTCTTCCATAGGTGCTGGAGAAGCACAGGGCAGCACTTATGGACAAGGTAGGGTTTGCAGCTGATCGGGCTGCCTTGATGACCTCCTCAACCTCCTTCAGACTTGGCTCCCCCAGCTTGAATGCTGTTATTGGGAGGGCAGGGTTGATGAGGGCTTTATTGGCATTGAGATCTTGATCCCTCCTAGGATCGCTGAATGTGTCCTGGAGGAAGCACTTCACTTCCTTCCGAAGAACACTCAAGACGCCCACTGCACTTATCCCCTAGCAGTTGTTTCGTAAAACCAAAGGGATTGGCAATAAAGTCTGCCTGCCTCCTCGCTCTCTCTCTTGCTCGCCTCCTGTGCCACTCTGCTCTGCGAAGGGACAACAGCTTCTCCCACAGGATGCTCTGCAGTTCTACCAATGCCTGCTTTTCCTCATCAGCAGCTGTCTTGTACTGCTTCTTGAGGGTTCGAAACTCTTGCCATATTTGATGTATATTGAGGGTCCTTCGGTTCATAGTATATGAGGTGAACTTGGTCTTACCCTTCTCCATCTTACCAATCCTCTCAGAGGCATAATTGACGATAATAGTGGTCATTGTTTGGAGTCGCCTGTTGACATCTCCTTTGGCTGTGGCTTGGATAATGTTGGACACGTCCCGATCAAACTGCATCCAATCTCTCTGTTTGCTGGCTGGAGGCCACTTAATCCGCTGCTGTAAAACTACTCTGCTGGAGTCGGGAGGCTCAGGTTTGTGGAGGGACTGGGCTCTGTGGGTTGCCTCCTGGCCAGGCTCCTCCTGCGTCTCACCAGGTCCAAGACCTATGCGTTGCACCTCATTCTCAGTCTCCAAACATTTCATTCTGGCCTGATTTATTTTTAGGCCACGTTGGTTCTTGCACAGCTTTCTGCACATGCATGTTATACTCATAGTCTGTCCGTTCACATGGGTCATCAACGTTTTGTCCGTCCGATTGGAGATCTCATCCTCCCCCCCTCTTGGGACCTCCTGAGGGTATCTCTTTTTAGGGATTTCCGTAGCTTGTTGGGGTTCTTCCTCACGGAAGACACAGATTGGGGTGGTAGCCCACACTGTCCCCGTTGCTGTCTTTCCGTGCTGTCAACTGACTTTTCAGTAGTCACCAAACTATTCTTGGTTGTCACCTAGACTGTTCCTAGGAGTCACTGGCTATACAAGGCTCTGACTATATAAGAAACATCACCTGGATGCACTAGGACACATCATCAGTGATGTAATCTGAGGTCATCCAAAGCCACCTTGAGGCTTTCTCTGTGGCTTCACTTGCGGATTTAATGGCCCTCTTCTTGGCCACTCCTGTTATGCCCAACCATGTGAGGACTCTGCAGAGTGTGCGTCCTGCAAATCCTCTGCAACCAATTTCTATGGGCTCATAGAGTACCTTCCAGCCTCTGCCCTGGCACTCCTCCACCAGCTACTGGTATTTGGCGCATTTACTCTCACTAGCATCCTCAATACGCTCTTCCCAGGGCACTGTCAGTTCCAGCATGATCAGCTGTTTTGAGGCCTCACATGTAATGATAATGTCTGGCCGGAGTGTTGTGGCTATAATTTGTATAATAGTATATTACATTGTATAATAGTATATTTGTATACTAATATAATTTGTATGTATGTGGCTTTAAAATAATATCTTCAGCATACCATATAGAGCAACAATGATGTCATATGATATATTTGTGTGAAGATAAACTGCTAAGGAGAAATTGTTTTTTTTTTTCTCCCCAAGCTAATCATTTCGGCCTTTAAAGTTTTGGACAACTCATGTTCATTCTAACATTAGAAACAAAGATATGTTGGTTTGCAGATTAAGCTGTTGTCATTATGTGCTTACTTAACTGCTGCACCCTTACATACCGTCTCGCTCTCTCCGGTCACCAGACCAGATTCTTTTATGTGTTCCTAAACCACGATGCAAACTCCGAGGTGATCGAGCTTTGTCAGTTGCAGCCCCAAAACTCTGGAACGATTTGCTGTTGCATGTTAGGCAGGCTCCTTAAATCCTATTTAAAAACACATTTTTACTCTCTGGCTTTTAACCCTGTATGATATCTTGGTTATCTGTACACTTTTTATTAAGAATCTCTTCAGTTCTTATGTGTTTATATGTTTCTGTTTCATTTTCCCTTTGGTTTTGTGTTTCTGATATGTTGGGTTTTCTTTTTTTTATTGTACAGTGCTTTGGTCAGCCTTGATGTTGTTTTTAAAGTGCTTTATAAATAAATAAATACTGATTCAGAATATTTGTGCAGCTTATAACTGCTACATTTATTGCTTGTATTTGAAGGTACTGTATGTACAAAGTAGATATTTGGTTTTGATTTTCGGGTACTTTTTTTTTACAAGTATTATTTTTAACATCTTGTACAGTTATAATACTGCTAGTAATACAAACAATAATATTAATATATTCATATTTTATATTTTTGCTATATTTATTCTCATTTCCAAACTCAGGATTTTTTTAAAATAATTTGACCAAATAATTTAATAAGATGTTTATCTCATCTATATATGTACTGTAAATAATAATATCATATGAAAGAAAGATGTGGGTTTTCTTTTAAACTGACTAGGGGGCCCTACTTACTTTGCTTGCCAGCCCCCCTGCCTACACTATGCTCTGGCCTCTTTGCAGTTCTGTCACTCACGTATGGGGATGCGGTTGCACAATTTAAACAGATTTTTATTTTCATGGGAATTGTTGCATATGCATAATATAACTATTTTACATTACAGCAAGTAATTCACCGTATTAAAAAAAGAGTAAAATGTAACACTTTGAAAGTAAATTGTGTTTCATGTTGCGTTAGAGTTATTTGATGATAATACGATTTTGTTCTGTTTGGCTTTGAAATTAACCTTTTAAACTTACACTTTTACTTTAAAATTTCAGTAAAAACATTTTTTTAATTAAATTTTTGTCAATATTGCATTGAATTTTGATTATGTGTTTGGACTTTCATCGTGACAATGCAACGTATAATTGCCTGTGACTGAATTTCATTTCTTTCTCTCTATTAAATAAAATGACGTTTTCAAATGCTTGGCTCTGAGATTTGTTAATTGTCTTTGGAAAAGCTATTCTAACGGGAAACTGTTAACATTTTAAAATGAATAGCATATCAAGATCTCCTTTGTTGTTTAATGTTATCCCCTGAAGATGTACTACATTACCTTTCTTGGATATATCCTTTTTTCTACAGTAATTCATGTGGTGGAAGATCAGATGGTATTAATGGTTGTCGTTATTATTCAGGATATTTTAAGTTGATGTTTTCATCTTCCAATCTTTGCATTTAACCAATTTGCTATGTAACCAATCGGCATTTTTGGCATTAATTCGTCTGACTTCATCGTTTCTCGCTGCTATGATTGCCAATGTACTCATTTTTTCTGTTGATAACCCTTCATGATGAAATTCTTCAATAAGATTTGGATTATGTCTTTTTTAATTGGGAACTTAAAATGAGGAAAATGTTAAAATTTATAAGAGCTAAGAGAGCAGAAAATGTGTCTGTCAATAGCATTCACACGAATTACTGTGTGCATGGTTGAAAATGGTTGAGAGGAGGTCATGACTTGAAAACATCTCATGGCCAAGGTCTCAACTTGCACGACTTGAAAAAATCTTTTCAAAAGTCTCGTCTTGTCACAGGATTTTTTTATTATAATAGAGAGATATATTGCAGATAGATACACCCTTCCCATAATGACTTAATACAGATCGTAAGAGCTGAGGCAAGAATGCATCCAATAGTAGCTAAGGAAAAGATGCACTAAAATAAAACGCTGTAGTTCTATGAACCCTGTCTGAAAATCTATAAGTTGCATTACTAGGAGGAGGGGGAGGTGTCTGAGTCCTTTCTCACTTATAGTATACTGCAATTTAAAAAAGGCAGGCCATTGCACTAAAGTCATCTTTACAGTGGTTGTTGGCCATGCATCCTTCTGTCATTTTTTAATTTACTTCATTGACATTAATAAATATATAATTTTAGATTTTTGCAACAGTTTCTACCTGTTCTTTCAGCTATAAATTCAACTGAAAGCATTGTGTTCTGTCACTGTGTGACTGATTTATAGGTTGGGGTCACTGAATAGACACAGTACCTATGTCACATACGTCAGAGGGTAAGGACAGGGAGCATGCTAAGCCAAATATTAAGCTATGCCTTATGAGAGATGAATCCCTGTTAAAAATACAAAAAAAAAAAACATTTTAGGAAGCACAACGTTTTTCTGTTTCTACTGCCAACCTTGAAAAAATTAAATTTTTGGACGTTTCTTGAAATATGGGGAGCAAACAAGAAGAGTTTTCCTCTCAGTATACAATAGTGGAAGAAATCCTGACATTATAATTGACGGCAGCAATTTTTTTTAGTGAAAACTGACAAACTTCGAAGCCGGTCAAAATGGGACTCCTTTGTCATTACCACAATGAAAAGCAGTAATCGTGTGCTTATTGTTTTGTTAGTTATCTTTAAATTTTTATGACTCTTTCATTGGCATCATTAAATGCAAAAATAGATAAATAATAAAATTAGTAAAATTGGTTAAAATATTGTGTGGTAATTTTAGGGGCTGTTATTGCAAATCTTGAAAACTTCAAACAATGTAAAATACAGCACAGTATTATGTACAGAATTATACATGGTATATTTTTACAATACCAGTCACTTTGAAAAAATGATACTAATTCTGATATTGTTGCATTTTATATTATACACGCCACATATGAATATATATATATTGTGGAGGACGGCCGGGTCCCATGACCGGCCGGGACAGCCCTTTGACATATCTTCTGGGGGAGCAACCATGGGCGGCTCAATACCTTCCCCAAGACTCTTGTTGGAAGCCTCCCTGGCTAACGGTGGTGCCCCAACTTCCTGGAAGGGTCCATTGGAGATGGAGTCTTTCACAGTCCAGTTGTGCTATTGACGACCTCCACAGTTGAGCCGTCAATGTTCAGTGGCAGATGGTCACTCTTAGTTTTCCTAAAGTCAACAATCATCTCCTTTGTTTTGTCTACATTAAGAGATAGGATATTGGCTTTTCTCCAGTCCGTTAACCGCTGCACCTCCTCTCTGTATGCTGACTCATTGTTATTGCTGATGAGACCCACCACAGTCGTGTCATCGGTGAATTTTATGATATGATTAGATCTGTGTATTGCTGCACAGTCATGAGTCAGCAGTGTGAACAATAATGGACTGAGCACACAGCCTTGAAGGGCTCCAGTGCTCAGTGTGGTGGTTCTGGAGATGTTGTTTTCAATCCTGACTGACTGAGGTCTCTCGGTCAGGATGTCCAGAATCCAGTTACAGAGAGAGGTGTTCAGTCCCAGCAGGCTCAGCTCTTCCGTCATTTGCTGAGGAATGATTGTGTTGAATGCTGAGATGAAGTCAATAAACAGCATTCGAACGTATGTGTCCTTATTGTCCAGATGAGCGAGAGCCAGATGGAGAGTGGTGGCTATTGCATCATCTGTTGAATAGTTCCAGCAATAAGCAAACTGCAGAGGGTCCAGTGTGGGGGGCAGCAGGGTTCTGATGCGCCTTATGACAAGCTTCTCGAAGCACTTCATGATAATGGGAGTTAGTACAACGGGATGGTAGTCATTGAGGAGTCTTCCAGAGGAGTATATATATATATATAGTGGACACCAGGGAGCGTACAGCTCCCCAAACTCTGGACACAACAGATACTGGGCCCAAGTGACCTTTGGCTCCTTTTATAAGGAACCTGGGGGTGCTCCAGGTGCTCGTTCACCTACTTGCGGCAGCACTTCCGGGTGTGGCAGAAGTGCTGAAAAACAAGGGCTCAGCAGTTCTCCAGGCACCCCCTGGTGATGGCCACGGGCCCCAGTAGGGTTGAGCTTCCATGCTCCAAACCTGTGACACTGCAGCCCCTGTAGCACTCCAGGGGAAGTAATGGTCTGGATAGGCTCTCTCACCCAGAACTTCCATTATAATGGGCATCCCTGCCAGGTAATGGCCTTGGCCGCCAGCCACAATTTATATAAACAGTATATGTATATTTATAAATATATGTACAGTATATATGTAGCTGTATGTATATAGAAATGGATATTAATATTTTTAACATTCATATCATTTATTTGTATTATTCAATTCTTATTTATTATTATTGCTGGCTCTGCCACTGATACTAATAGCTTAACTTACTTTTGAAAGTGTTCCAGCATTTTTGTTACATTACACTACAGATTAATATGAACTTTATTATACCATACTGATATCCCATGACTGCTGCTGAATGCCCCACCTTTATATTTTAAATTCATATTCCTGCTGTTTGAGTTATGCTTTAATTGTGCAATCAGCAACCATTTAAAACAAGCCACATGTCAGACACTGTTAACCTGTATTAAAATCCCTTTTTCATATTATTCAAGATACAAAATACATTCATAAAATTCCATATGTCATTAGATATCATAGGTGAAATCAAAGGCAGGTTTTTGATTAAATCAGCTGCACAGAATATTTTTAACTAAAACTACTGAATTTATTTAATCATGTTGCACTTATATTGTAAATACTTTTTGGGCAAACCCCATTTTATAACTTAAGAATATTCTCTAGCTATTTGTACCTTTCAGCTAAAATATAATTAATTTCCTAATAAATAGCAGAATAACAATTGAGCTTTTTTTTTGAATGGATGGACCAATAATTTGCACTTCTGCTCCACAGTTCAGAGTTGGTTTCTGCCATGTGTCTGGTGCTCTGTGACCCTGTAATGAAACATGCAAGTCTAGAAAATGAGAAGATTAAAATAAATCGAATAGTTAAAAACAAAAAGGGAAATTCAGCCAAAAAAGCAATTTCTAACAGTAAATACAGTATTATATCTCATAAGCAAAAGAGAACTATATAAGCAAAGAGGGAAGTGAGGGAGCAAAAAAAAAAAAATTAGTAAGCCAAGGAAATAGAAAATGGTGATATTGAAACTGAACAGCAAACTTGTAAAGAATAATGTGAAATGCAGATGAAAACAACTGTGCAAACAAAGAAGAAACGAGAAAAGCAAAAAGTAAAGATATGAACACACAAGCAAAAGGGAGACTCATTTACATTTTTTGCATTCCATTAGCATCGCACATTACATCTGGACATATTCTCATTCAATAATGTCTATTTCTATGGGATTTAAGCAAAGCAGTTTACTTTAACTTAAGTACAAAAGAATATATGCATTCATCAGCCACGTTAAGCCATTACGAGTTCAGTCACATCCACTGACAACATAAAGTTAAGCGTGCTCTGTATGCTTTTACATGTTCTGATCAGTTATAATGTATAATTTAATGTGGCTCAATACTTAGACTGTCTTTAAGTGTTATTATAAAGCAATGTGCTAAATAATGGGTTATAAAGCAATGCGTTAGTATACATGTAATGTGTTATAAAAATTTTAATTTTAATGAAACAAATATAAAATAAACTCATTAAAACTTCCATTGAGTATTTTTATGTGTATATGTCAGAACGTGATGCAGGGGCTTAGGCTCATTATCATGTTTACAGCATCTTTAAAAGTAAAACCCTTTGACTAACTACAGTATAATCTCCTTCACTTTTTCCTTTTTTTAAAATAAAATTCTGATTATTTACTGTTTCTTTTATTTATCATTAAGAAGAATACCCAGAGTTTCACTAGCATTACAAAATGTAATTTTTTGATAGTCATTTGCGGAAAAAGATATACAGTATATAAAATAAAATAATTGAGTTTTGTAATTGGAAACATGTTTATTCATAACATTAACTTAATGTAACATTCTCAGAGTTAATACAATTGAGGTTTTCAAGAGGCAGGAAACACTCCCAGTCTGGGTACCAGTCCATCGCAGGACCCATTTGCCCACACTTACATTGGGACAGTTTTAAATCATTAATTAACCTAACCAGAGCCTTTGGGGATGGGGAGGAATAACCATACAGACAACAGAGTCCCTGATCTGAAGGAAAATTCACCATTTATAAAGAAAATAACTAACTCATTTTTCATTTATCACTCTGAAACAACCCACTTAGAGTTCTTTATTAAAATGCATGGATTCACCACTATTTTCACATTGCATTTTAGGTTTAACCCTGAACATTTTTAATTGTCCTTGCAAAGGTGAATTTAATTCGGGAATCTAAACTTGAAAGGAAAATCTGTTGCTTTACATTTTTATTTATCACAATGTAATAATAAATTCCATTACAGATTTTAAGCAGGCTTTCTGCACTTCCTTTCACAGAGACATAACACAGACACAACTTTCCAAAGTAAGTATCTAAGACTGGCATTGACATTAGGTTCGAATGAGCAGGACCCAAGATTCTAATTATTTATATAAGGTCCGATCATTTTTGAGAAATGCACCACAGTTCAAGAAAATCTGATGTAAAATATTTCCTCAGTTGAATTGAAACCATATGAGCAGAAACTATGATGATTACCTGAATGAAATCATGATGAAATCACACTGCACTTTTAGCTCAATGAAAGGAGAGACAAAACAATCATTTAAGAACAGAATGTATGTTATACAATGTGTTGTTAGCTACATCAGCTGCAAAATGTTTCACGTTAAATGTCTTTGCAGTCTTTAAATTGTAAATTCAATTTAATAAAACGTTTTTAATTTTTAAAATGCTAAAATGATTGTTTAGCATTAAGTGTTACAAAAATATTCAAACAGTTTCAGAAATGTATTACTCCGTGACTAAGTATCACATGAACTTGTAATCTAAACTAATTTTTAAGGAAACTCTGGCAGTTTTATCTTAATCTTAATTCTCAAAGCCGTTGATAAAGTCGATCAGGCCAAAATTTTTTAAATAAATGCAAATTACGTAGGTGAGAACAGGAATGAAAATTATAGGGAAGTGCATTTAAGGCTGAAACCTGGAAGCGCTTCCTTACTAAAAGAGTTGTGGAAATCTGGAGCAAACTACCAAACCATGTAGTTGAAGAAGAAACCTTGACAATCATAAAGATGCATCTGGAAGATACATTGGAACAGCTTAGCTATTAGTTAAGTAGATGTGCATGATGGAGTGAATGGTCGCTTCTTGTTTGTCAAATTTCATATGTTGCTCCCCAATATGTGAAGAAAAAGAAAATAACTATACCAGAGTGGGACACCTCTTACTTTGCCTTTCTTTTCTTTACTTCACCCTGTTTACAACAGCATAATCCATTTAAAATGAAAAATAGACTTTAAAAGTAGTGAACTGGTTTTTTTTCTGTTTTCTTTTTTTCAATTAGCCTTCTATCCAGCAATCAAACTAACTACAATCCTTCATTTTGCTTCATGAAGATGTGTATTTCTTTTTGCCAAGGAGAAGGGAAAGGATATTTCACTGACAAGAAACTGAATACTATACTTTAAAAGCTAAATTCTAAGGGAGTTCAGGGCTGTTTGAAGGAATTTGGGGGACCCAAGCAAAATGGACATGGAGGCCCCCCGCACGCACGCAAAGGAACCACAGCATAGCCATACAGTACGTATTTCTGCTAGCCTACCTGCTGCAAAATTGCACCATTTGTACAAGACAAGTAGAGCTATTTTATGTGTGTAATTTATCACTTACCACTGTCTTGTTTTTTCTTATCCTCCTCTTCCTTTCTCTTCTTTCTTTTTTGGCTTCCTGAAGCATAATTCCGCTTCATGACTGCTGAGGAAGTTTTGTATTTTGCCGGCAGCAGAGATCGCGTGGTTGGCTGGCTACTGTCAGCGAGGGGGGCCCCCTTGAGGGGGATCCCGATAACAGTGTCATTGCACTTTACTGCATTCACTATCAATGGGGCGCTCACACAGTTTGTCGCTGCATTTTATTCTTAACCAGTCGTTGTCTTGGGGCCCCAGGCCAGCTCGGGGCCCCAAGCAATTGCTTGGTTTGCCTGCCTTGTCGCGACGGGCCTGAGGGAGTTAGTACTGCTACATACATGAATACAGACTCTTCCAGGTTCCACTGAAAGTACACCAGAGGTGATGTTAGGTATAACAAGCTGTCAAGAAGGTGAGTTTTTTGACATCAGATAACTTTGTAAAAAGAATTTTTTTCTTTTTAAAGAAAGAGAATTAGCAGAGAAAGAATGAGGAGGTACCAGTCAAGATTCCCTTGGTTATTCTCCTATAAAGGAGCAGACGCATTTTTATCATTTAACTTTTTGCCTAGTTAATATGCATATATAATGTGTACTGGTTAAACATTTTGTGTCTGTGGGTCTAGTATATCAAAAATAATTAGATACATTTATTTAAAATATATATGCATAAAGTGATGACTCCCTGATGTTATAACAGAAAATGCTTATGCATGTGTACAAAACACA
The DNA here is from genome assembly GCF_016835505.1 of Polypterus senegalus. NCBI lineage: Eukaryota > Metazoa > Chordata > Cladistia > Polypteriformes > Polypteridae > Polypterus > Polypterus senegalus. Next base: position 129,722,215 of record NC_053164.1, on the reverse strand, counting down.
TCCATCCATCATCCAACCCACTATATCCTAACTACAGGGTCATGGGGGGGTCTGCTGGTGCCAATCCTAGCCAACACAGGGCACAAGGCAGGAAACAAACCCCAGGCAGGGTGCCAGCTCACAGCAGGGCACGCACATACATACACACTAGGGACAATTTAGAATCGCCAATACACCTAACCTGAATGTCTTTGGACTGTGGGAGGAAACTGGAGTACCTGGAGGAAACCCACCCAGAGAACATGCAAACTCCACGCAGGGAGGACCCGGGAAGCGAACCCGGGTAATCCTAACTGTGAGGCAGCAGCACTACCCAATGCACCACCATGCCGCCCAAAACACATCCAAATAGTTTCTAAAATCTCCTACCATTGGGTTCGGTGGACCAGAAGCCGTTCTTGTAACACTGCTTTTGGGACAGGGGTGAACTCTGGAATAGGTGATAGTCAAATCAAATGAGCCAATCAAACCACCATCTGAAATTTTTCACTAACACAAAGTCAAATTATCTAATATGTGTCTTTTTGAATATGAAGGGGAACTGAAATAAATGGTGAAAATCCACCAAGTCATGCGGAGAACCCATAAACTGCAATCAGACTGTGACCAGACAGTATCTGAATCCATGTACCAGCACATAGTTACACTAGCTACTGCACCACAATCATGTCACCTATTGCATAAAACAATAGATAAATGTCATTGAAAGATACTGTATGCTTCAATATCTTTAAATAAGATAAAAATGAATAAGAAAGAAAGAAAAAAAACTTGCTGATAAAGGCAAGGAGGCAAATGGTATGTGCTCCTAAACTACCAAGTGCTAATTTAATGAAATCAAAGGCAGAGGTTACTGTTGTGGTAAACTGCTATCTATTAAAAGAAATCTCTTAAGTGAAGAAGAAGTGGTCTGACCTAAAACTGCATGTGAAAAGGAGAATTAGAAGAAAATATGTCCACAGCCATCCACTTCTAACCACACTTTTCTGTAATGGCAGCTGGCATGAACAATAAGTTGTAGATATATGAAACTACCACATGCGGCCATGCTGTCTGGAAAGCTTGTACATTATCTATTGTTTATTTGTTTGTTTTTAATAAAGGATATTAGTTTTTACATTCTAATTTAGATGTCTCATGGTGATTGTTAACAAAAAGTGAAACGGAGAATACAGGACAAGGGAATCACTAGACCGTTGGTACACTGAGTATACATGATATTCATGATATTTATGAATCACTTGCCAAATTTTATCAGTTATTTTACGGACTCCCTTGCCATGTATCACGGCCCCCACTTTGAGAAACACTGGTCTTGCCATATTAAACATACCTGTGTTGGTGTGACATAAGGAAATGGCACACTATGTAGTCTGACTTTCATCATGCAATGCCATGTAATGAGTATACAGCTCATGGAGTGTTTAAATATCCCTTAATTAGCTTTAGTTTTTTTTAATGGAATATCTCAATAGTTATGAAATTCAAAGTAGAAACCTCTATCAGTAAACATGAATGTCATAAGACTGGTTGTTGTATCTTTGGGCAGTAACAAAAGCATAAAATCATAGATGTGCTTATGATATTATTGATCTTTTAAAAAGGTCCAAACCAAGAGGCAGGATTTCAAGTCACATTGTGTAGATGTGTGCAAAGCTGGTTTCAACACATGAAGCAATGGGGGTTATGGTGCAAAGTACTTATTCTGAATTACTTACTGCCCACAATACCTGCTGGTATGTAGGGCAGCAATAAAGGACTTCCACTTTGTTACATCTTGAGATAAATTTTCTATCGTGCCTCAGATGTGGCCCAGGGTTTTAAGCTCCACTTCCACATTCCTGGGCTGGCCTCACTAGCATCTTCTCTCTGGAAATCAGCAAGTCTTTGTTCTTGGTCAAAAGATAATTTTCCTTAGGCTTTTGGTGTGGCAGAGTGACAGATTGTAAATTCTAATTTTAAGTCATTCTTCAAAATTACAGATTAAGTTCTAACCTAAGACATGATAATATACAGATCTGGTTCAGAATCAGTTTGGTGTAGGTGCTCTAGTGTGATGACCTTCAGACACTGGTTATTATCCTGAAGATATTTCTGACTTGGTTCTTAATGTCACTACCTCCCCCCTGCCACCCTCCACCTGGCATTCTCCTCCTTTTTGTCTTATGATGCTGCTAAGGTATGTAAAACTATCAACACATATTTTAAAGCAGTGCTTTTGCCTAGTGGAAGCTTAGCTGTCCTATTATGTTTGAGGTCAATTGTCCTATTTAACTGTTTGAGATTATCTAAAAGCCTGCAGCCCTAACTGCACTAGCAGAATTTCAAAACATATCTAGACTCAAAATTAATTTGAACAGAAGTGTGCTTTTTCCAGTGAATTTTCTATTAAACAATATTAGATTGGACACTTTCCCTTTTATCATTGCAGATCAGTTTAAATACCTAGGGATAAACATCACAAGTAAGTATAAAGCTCTTTTTCAACAAAATTTTACCGTCTGTTTGGAAAAACTTAAACAAAACATGCAAAGATGCTCTCTGTATATATATATATATTGCTCAAAAAATTCAAGGAACACTTTTTAATCAGAGTATAGCATCAAGTCAATAAAACTTTTGGGATATTGATCTGGTCAATTTAGTATTAGAGGGGATTGTTAATTAGTTTCAGCTGCTTTGGTGTTAATGAAATTAACAACAGGTACACCAGAGTGGCAACAATTAGACGACCCCCAAAACAGGAATGGTTTAACAGGTGGAGGCCATTGACATTTTTCCCTCCTCATCTTTTCTGACTGTTTTTTTCACTAGTTTTGCATTTGGCTAATGTCAGTGTCACTACTGGTAGCATGTGGTGATATCTGGACCCTACAGAGGTTGCACAGGTAATCCAGTTTCTCTGGGATTGCACATCAATCCTTGCCACTGCCAGAAGGTTTGCTGTCTCTCCCAGCACAGTCTCAAGGCCATGGAGGAGATTCCAGGAGACAGGCAGCTACTCTAGCAAGGCTGGACAGGGCCATAGAAGGTCCTTAGCCCATTAGCAGGATAGGTATCTGTTCCTTTGGGCAAGGAGGAACAGGATGAGCACTGCCATAGCTCTACAAAATGACCACAAGCAGGCCACTGGTATGAATGTCTCTGATCAAACAATCAGAAACAGACTTTATTAGGGTGGCCTAAGGGCCAGACTTTCTCTAGTGAGCCATGTGCTCACTGTCTGGCACCATGGAGCTTGATTGGCATTTGCAATAGAATACCAGAATTGGCAGGCGCCCTGTGCTTTTCACAGATGAGAGCAGGTTCACCCTGAGCCCATGTGACAGAGGTGAAAGGGTCTGGAGGAGCTGTGGAGAATGGTATGCTGCCTGTAACATCGTACAGCATGACCAGTTTGGTGGTGGGTCAGTGATGGTCTGGGAAGGCATATCCATGGAGGGACACACAGACCTCTACAGGCTAGACAACAGCACCTTGACTGCCATTAGGTATCGTGATGAAATCCTTTGACCCATTGTCAGACCCTATGCTGGTGCAGTGGGTCCTGGGTTCCTCCTGGTGCATGACAGTGCCCGGTGTCATGTGGCAAGAGAATGCAGGCAGATCCTGGAGGATGAAGGAATTGATATCATTGACTGAACCCCACGCTTGCCTGACCTAAATCCAATAGAAAACCTCTGGAACATTATGTTTTGGTCCATCCAGTGCCGCTAGGTTGCACTTCAGACTGTCCAAGAGCTCAGTGATACCCTGGTCCAAATCTGGGAGGAGATCCCCCAGGACACCATCCATCGTCTCATTAGGAGCATGCCCTGACGTTGTCAGGCATGCAAACAAGCATGTGAGGGCCATACAAACTACTGAGTACGATTTGGAGTTGCTGCAACGAAACTTTGGCAAAATGAGCTACCCTGCAGCATAATTTTTTCACTTTCTTCAGTTTCAATATTTCTGTAGGTTGATAATTTTCATTTCCATCAAACAATTTGGCATCCTTTCATTCCTAAAACATTACCCATTTCATATCAGTATACATATCCAGCATGATTTTTTCCCATTGAGATTTGATGTGTTTTCGAAGTGTTTATCTATACTAATAAAAGGCAAATCCCTCACTGACTAACTGACTCACAGACCCACTCATCACTAATTCTCAAACTTCCCATGTAGGTAGAAGGCTTAAATTTGGCAGGCTCATTCCTTACAGGTTAGTTACAAACGTTAAGCAGGTTTCATTTATAAATTCTACACGTAACGGTCATAACTGAATCCTACTTATGTACATATATACGTCCATAGCCTGCAGCTCAGTCGCCATGTGAGGCAGCGTTGCATCCTCCATCCCCACACCTCCCACGTAATTGACTGCCTGCCCATATAAGGCTGTCCTTCGTTCCGGTCTCTTCATTCCCTTCCTTGGGTCGCCATGGTATTCACATCTCCGAGCTGATAACTGCAGCCTTTTTATTTAATCCATGGCTTCTTCGCTGTTTTATTGTTCGTTTATTACGATTATAGTTATTGTGTAGGTATTTTAGACTTAGTTTACTGTTCAGGAACACCATTTCCTTTATCGTTCCAACCGTACCCCCATTAACATGTCCCCATTAACATGTCTATCGAGGTGATCACCATCGATCAAAGAACTGTCACTTACCGAGTGGTTTCCATGCCCGGAGATGCCGCCTGCCTTTTACATTCTCTGTGTTACATATTGCACGGCCATATCAGGCTCACTCTTGATATCCGGAGGAACATTGTGTCTTATGTATTGAATGACTGGGACAGTTTCAAGGTGTGGACTGATGACGGTACAGGAGATAATTATACTACACAGGAGCACTATAAGAGTGAAATGCTTAAGCCCTTCACCTATGCTTCTGCATGTGAGTTGATGGCTGCCGCTGAATTGTTCGGTTGTCGCTTTCAAGTCTACCAGAATGGCCAAATATTTCACACCTTTGGAGAACCGCCAATGCCTGTTAAATATCTTAGATTCACAGGTGACGATTTGAGTAGTGGACACTTTGATGTTTTCAACTCTCAAAAGCTGGATGCGAAGTTATCGATGAAGCCGGTTGTAAGCTTACAACGCTTGACAGATGGCGAATGTTACTTCAACACAAGTCCTGCAAATACTAACGTAATTGAAACAAACCATGAAACTCAAACCGATTATGACAGCAGCAATCCAAGCTGTGAGAAAACAGTAAAAAGGAGGTTGTGTCAGACGTCGTGGTACATTTTCTGATGCAGCTAGATGAAAACAACTTTGTGACGCTGCCGCCAAATACTCGCAGAAAAATCCACAAGTTAATAGACACGCTTTTGCTAAATACTCGCAGGCAAATCCATAAGTTCATAGAGACGCTGTCGCTAAATACTCGCAGAAAAATTCACAAGTTAATAGACATGCTGTCACTAAATACTCGCAGAAAAATCCAAAAGTTAATAGACATGCTGCCGCTAAATACTCACAGGCAAATCCACAACTTAATACCGGGAATGCCTGTTAAACATCTTAGATTCACGAGTAATGATTAGAGTAGTGAAAACTTCCTTGAATGAAACCTGTTATCTTTACAACGGTTGACAAACACGGAATATAACTTGAACACAACATGTCCTTCAAATATGAACCTGATTGAAAGAAATATTGATAATCAAATCCTTGATGACAGCAACACTCATAAGAGTGACAAAACAATTACATTGACAATCATGTTATGTTCTTTTTAAAATGTTTTCTTTTCTTTTTCATAACTTCTTTAACACACTACTTCTCTGCTGGTCAGCGTGGGTATTTTGCTAGCATACTGTATATATATATATAAATATATAGTCATGCATGTGTGTCAGAGAATCTCCTTACGGGCTCTGCTGAAGTAGTAATAACCAGCCAGGACCAGAGGGTGTGCTATTGCTAATACTCTCTCTCTTTTAGGATGTGAAACAGAAGTTGAAGGTGGCCAACTGTGAGTGCAGTATGTTTACAAAGAACTCCAGGCCATTGAGATTCAAATTCATCAACTCCTTGCAAGACTCCTGGGCTAAGTGAGCTTTACCCCTCGCTCCTACTCGAAGCAATGATGAAATCTGGCTTTTCCAGAATTGCAGGCAGGGACTCAAGGCTAGATCATATCCATCAGCTCATGCAAGTGTCAAAGTCCACAACCATTTTGACCCTCTCCGCTCCCCCACCGTGCAGGCAGACTTTGATGATATTGTTATTATCTGGGATTCAGTTGTACATATCCTAAATATTTCATGCCCTAAACAAAAATCTTTTTTTTTTCTTGTTATCCCAGAGCACGAGTTTGAGACATTACCAGAAGAGCGCCTACAGTCCTTGAGAAGCATAAGGACAGGGTCATGTATCATTGTCCTTCGTGCGGGAGTAAAGGATGTGCAGTATCTACAATCCAAATTCCTAAAGATGGACTTCGTAGTTTTAATCCAAGCCATGAAAAAAGCACCTTGGCTGCTAGAATCATCATTTCAGGTACTCTGGCATTAGTTAGAATGTTGGATGAAGAGTACAGTAGACTGCTGTTCTTGAGCAACTGGTTGAGAGGCAGGACACAAAATATCAGGTTTGAGAACAACTAGACCTTTTCAGGGAAAGACTGCGTTTCTTCAGTCAAGATGATCTACATCCTAACAGATTTAGTGCCCATGTTCTCTCTGACAATATTCCAAAGGTAATCTGTCTTCCCAGACAACATAATTTTAGTCCTAATGTTTTCTATAATGCCATATTTGAATGTAATAATTCTGTAGTGAGTTTACCTCTAGGTGTGCACTATTGTTAGCACTAGAATAACTAACGATAGTTTAACAAAAAAAAAACAAAGCGGTATAAATATAAAAAATTTAATTACTATTTCACCCATTGACGGGCTCCAAATTAGAACTATAACAACAGATTATAGATTAAATATAAAATCCACAAAAAATGCCATTAAAATGAATAATTTACAATAATTGCCATTTCAAGTTGGCATAGCACTCTGATTCAGTTCTGCTCTTCTGAGACCTTAAATATGGCTTTATTAAATATTAGACGTTAACTAGTAAGACTTTTTACATTAATTATATTATCAGTGATAGAAAAATCAACCTTCTTACACTAAGTGAAACATGGATCAACTCAGATGGTGAAGCAATATTAATGGAAGCAGCTCCTCTGAATTACAGCTTTGCTCAGTCATTTCACCGATGAAACTGTAAAAACACCAGATTTGCTAATTTCACATCTTTTGAGTATCTTGTCATTGTTATTCAAGGCATGTCCCTGTCTCTCGTTTTGACTGTTTATAGACCACCTCTATAATAATAACTAATTATGATAGGTTCATGATTTTCATTTTCAGATGCATAGCCAGTGTGACCCAAAAGCAAGAGAATTCCTGAACTTACTGCAGTCTTTTGATGTAAATCAGCACATAAGCCAGCTCGCATACAAGGGAGGACAAACACTGGACTTAATCATTTCAAAGGGTGTAAAAATTGATATGAGGTAGGTCGTAGATACTGGTATATTGGACCATTTTTCCTTTTTAATACCAAAATACTGATAACTACAACTAATGAGAAGCATATTTTTAAAAAAAAATGCTATTTTGATACATCTGCAGCGTATTTTCTAATATTCTAAACAATCGGTCAGATTGTAATACTTACCTTAATAATACTAGTGTAAATAGCAAGGTGGGAAATTTTAATGTTAAGGAGAGTGCTGCAGCTGATGTAGTGGTCCCAGAAAAAACAGTTAAGAAATCCTCCAGCACTATCATACCTTGGAAGAGCCAAAGAGTGTCTGATTTAAAGAGAGCATACCTGAGAGCTGAGTGTAAACGGAGAAAAACTAAACTGATAGTCTACTATGAAATATTGAAGGCAAAAATAAGTGAATATAACAACTCAGTCCACCTTTAGAGGCAGTCCCATTTCTCTAAAATTTAAATGATAATGCTGGATATCCAAGAGTTTTATTCTCAATGATCAATTGTCTTCTAAACCCCATTCATTCAACAAAATGTCTCCTGGAAACCTCTCATGAAATTTGTGAGGCTTTTGTTACACTTATACACAGTATAAATGATGTTAGAAATAATATAATACATCCTTCAAAAATGAATCCAATTGAATCTCAACATTCCCTTTAATGCTAATCTCAAATCTTTTGCTGGAATAGATCAACCCAAACTAAGTAGAATAATTTCTCAGATGAAACCCTCCACCTGCATCCAATACCAACAGGCTTTTTTAAAAGAAGTCTCAGATATTTTGCTTTTCATAGGGAACTCAAAATTAGGTACAGGGTTCTTACCTGACTGTCTAAAGACTGCAGTTGTTAAACCCCTGCTCAAGAAAAATAATCTTGACTCCTCTGTTTTTGATAACTCTTTAGACCAATTTCTAACCTGCCTTTCTTAAGTAAAATTCTAGAAAGGGCAGTAATTAAGCAGCTCAATGATTACTTGATTCAACATTCAGTCAGGTTTTAGAACAAATTATCATACAGAAACTGAACTGGTTAAAGTGGTAAATCATTTGGGGATTAATGTGGACAGAGGTCATATATCTGTTGTTGTTCTGTTAGACCTGAGTGCAGCATTTGACACCACAGACCACAGTATTCTTATAAATTGCCTCAGACAATGGGTCTGCGTCTCTGGCAGCATCTTAAATTTGTTTCAGTCTTATTTAATAGGTAGAAAATTCTTTGTGAATTTTGGTGATTGTACTTCAGAGGCCCATGATATTGAATATGGTGTACCATAGGGATCTATTCTGGGTCCACTATGTTTTTCAATGTACATGTTAGGTCAAATTATTTCAAAGCACAAGGTGAGCTGCCAAAGCCATATGGATGACACACAGCGTTATTTATCTATATATATCTATCACTTGATGATCCTGATGCCCTTGGCTCTCTGATCCAATGTCTTAGCAGTATTGCCGATTGGTTAAATAGCAACTTTCTTGAACTAAATTAGGAGAAAATAGAAATATTGGCAAAAATGTATACCTGTATAGTGAGGATATTAGAAATAAACTTAATTCCTTAGACTTAAAAGTCAAGATGGAAGTAAAACATTTAGGGGTAACTATTGACTCTATCCCGAATTCTAAATCACATATTAACAAGATCACTAGGTCTTCATTTTTTCATTTAATGAATATGGCAAAACGTAGACCTATTATAAATTTACAGGCCACTAAAAATTAGTCCACCATTTTGTTTTAGTCAACTAGTTTACTGTAATGCACTCCTAATTGGAATACTTAAGAAATATATAAGTCAGTTGAATTAGTGCAGAATGCAGCAGCCAGAATCTTAACTAGAAATAGAAAATTTGAACACATCGCACCAGTTTTAGCGTTGTTACATTGGTTACTCGTGTCATTCAGAACTGACTTAAAATACTACTATTGGTTTACAAAGCCTTAAATAATCTGGCTCCATCCTATATCTTGGAATGCCTGCCCTCCTACAGCCCAAGTCGTAACCTTAGATCTTCTAATGGTTGTCTACTTATTATTCCAAGAGCCAAGCTTAAAAGATGTGATGAGGTGGCCTTTTGCTGTTATGCACCCAAAATCTGGAATCCTTTACTGATAGAAATTCACCAGATTAGTACTGTGGATCATTTTAAAAAACTGCTAAAAAACAATTATTTTAATATGGCTTTTTCATAGCTACATTTTAGTTGTATTTCATGATAGACTGTATGGGCACAGAATTATCATATTATTCAGGGATCCTCGATCTGTAATAATCTCTACTATTCTCTGCTGTTTATTCCAGTTCTTCTGTGGTGGCAATGTTTGCCACCACCATCTGATCAAGGCACTATGCACTCTGTGCCGATCGATTGCAGGCGGGTGTCAAAGCTGGTATCCATTATTTACTATCATATGAAATTCACTCTCAATACTAAAATAAGCCTACGACAATTACATTGACAATCATGTTACATTATTTTTAAAATGTTTCCTTTTCTTTTTCATTAACTTCTTTAATACACTACTTCTTCTCCACTGCGAAGCTCGGGTGTTCTCACCTAAAGGATTATTAGGAACACCATACTAATACGGTGTTTGACCCTTTTTCGCCTTCAGAACTGCCTTAATTCTACGTGGCATTGATTCAACAAGGTGCTGGCCTTATTGATAGGATAGCATCTTGCAGTTGATGGAGATTTGTGGGATGCACATCCAGGGCACGAAGCTCCCGTTCCACCACATCCCAAAGATGCTCTATTGGGTTGAGATCTGGTGACTGTGGGGGCCATTTTAGTACAGTGAACTCATTGTCATGTTCAAGAAACCAATTTGAAATAATTCAAGCTTTGTGACATGGTGCATTATCCTGCTGGAAATAGCCATCAGAGGATGGGTACATGGTGGTCATGAAGGGATGGACATGGTCAGAAACAATGCTCAGGTAGCCCGTGGCATTTAAACGATGCCCAATTGGCACTAGGGGGCCTAAAGTGTGCCAAGAAAACATCCCCCACACCATTACACCACCACCACCAGCCTGCAAAGTGGTAACAAGGCATGATGGATCCATGTTCTCATTCTGTTTATGCCAAATTCTGACTCTACCATTTGAATGTCTCAACAGAAATCGAGACTCATCAGACCAGGCAACATTTTTCCAGTCTTCAACTGTCCAATTTTGGTGAGCTCGTGCAAATTGTAGCCTCTTTTTCCTATTTGTAGTGGAGATGAGTGGTACCCGGTGGGGTCTTCTGCTGTTGTAGCCCATCCGCCTCAAGGTTGTGCGTGTTGTGGCTTCACAAATGCTTTGCTGCATACCTCGGTTGTAACGAGTGGTTATTTCAGTCAAAGTTGCTCTTCTATCAGCTTGAATCAGTCGGCCCATTCTCCTCTGACCTCTAGCATCAACAAGGCATTTTCGCCCACAGGACTGCCGCATACTGGATGTTTTTCCCTTTTTACACCATTCTTTGTAAACCCTAGAAATGGTTGTGCGTGAAAATCCCAGTAACTGAGCAGATTGTGAAATACTCAGACCGGCCCGTCTGGCACCAATAACCATGCCACGCTCAAAATTGCTTAAATCACCTTTCTTTCCTATTCTGACATTCAGTTTGGAGTTCAGGAGATTGTCTTGACCAGGACCACACCCCTACATGCATTGAAGCAACTGCCATGTGATTGGTTGATTAGATAATTGCATTAATGAGAAATTGAACAGGTGTTCCTAATAATCCTTTAGGTGAGTGTATATATACAGTATATATGAATAGAATAAAAAGTATTTACAGTATCAGTTTGAAGGTACATAATGAACATAATGTACTGCAATAAGGTAGATTCAGCCATTTATTTCACCTTAAATCAATTACTCTTTTAAAGAGCCAGACATTCTGAAAACTAATTTTTCAGTCAACTTTAGTCATATGCCATCAGGAAGGCAATTCATTAACGTTTGTCACTCCACGCCCTATATGTCTTCACTAGACTCAGACAAGAAGTAAAACTGAAGCCATACCATTGGCAATCCCTCAACAAACCTCCCTTACACAAATGTCATCTGTGATTTCTTTTCTCTGGCACATTCTAGTCTATGTACAAAAGCACTAGTGCCATCTTTTGGTTCTTTGTTGTCTATTACCACTTTTGCAAGGGAATGGGGATCTTCTTTAGATAAAACTTTTTTACTGTTTGTTGAAAAAAAACTGAATACTACAGTGGAATCAGGCCTGTTGCATGTTAAATATTTTTACAAACAATAAGTTATGAAAGAAACAGTGACATTGCTTTTTTTTTTTTTACAAATTTAAATAATTGATTTTCAATGCGTTAATCCTCCTTTAAATTATACTTTACCAATAATCTCAAGGGATTTGAGATTAATGATATTGGTAAGAAAAAAAAAATACTATAAAGGCTTCTCCCTTTTTAGGATGGCTTCTAGATTTACGCTGCTGTAATGCACAGACACCATTAGGGCCAAAAATCCCTCTGACCAAGAAGAATTTTGTGTCGCAAGCCTACATCCCTTTTAACTGTCCATTCCCAATGTTAAATTAAACATTGTATGACAGTACAAGAAATGGTTTGACATATTAAAATATAGCCTTCAAAAATGATCCAGTTCTTTTTTATTATTCTAAAAAAAAGCATTTTCATGCTGAGAGTATCCTGAAAATATATACTGGAGACTAAATTAGTGATTTATTTTCATAAAATACACTTTAACAAACATAAAATACATATTTGCATGTCATATATGGTATATTTCATATATTTTAAAGTTTATAATAAATTATATTTGCAAACACAAACCTTTAAAACATAATATGTCAGCATGTAAAAGTTCAAACTGTGAAATGAGCGTTTCAAATAGTTAATTACAGTTACTCTGCAGTACATAAGGAAGATATTTTTTAAAGCTTAATTGCCTTCTTAATATATTCAGTACACATATTTCTGTAATATTTTATATGCCATAACAGGCTGACACACTACTGATTTGGATTAAGTGGGTTTGAATATGGATGGATGAGTATCTTGTTATAATAATTAAATAAAGTTGAATTAACTTAGTGTACATAGGACAGCATTACCATTTATTTTACAAACATGTAAAATGTAAAACATTTACTCAGTGTTATATGTGGGGGTTACGTGGAAATTAAATCTGAAAATCTCCATCTAATCTTCTTCAAGATCATTTAGAGCCAGAGTTACCTGCATTTGTTACAAGGCAGAAACTGGTTATTGATAAAGGTTATGTCACAGTCATGAACACCAGCATATAATATCCGAATCTCTAGGATCTCGAGACAGTCTACTTGCCCAACTGGCAATGGCTACTCAGAAGATTCTTTTGCTTTTTTTTCAAAAATTCTTCAACTCTTTGAAGTTTATTTTCTGCAAGAACACTGATAACTGACAATTTTGCTGTTGTTTGTTGCCAATTGATCATGTCTTCTGTTAGCTTAATTTCTGTTATATTAGTTTAATGTTGGTATTTATTTAGAATAGTCGAAAAGTATTACAACTGAACAATTTTACTGGATGCTTAAATGGATATTCGGGTTTACACCTGTATAAATGTTCCATGGTTTTACTGTTTTCTGCAGTTTCTTTTACATTTGTTAATATGTGCCAGCACTGAGTAAATAAATCTAAATGAAATACACTAAATTTAACTGAAATAAAAAAAAAAATGAAATTACTTAAAAAACAGGGACTGCTCATGCTTATTTGAAGATACTTAGCTAACAATCAAAGAGAAAGAGGAAGGAATGCTGTTGTTAGATTACACTCATGTCAAACCTTTATAAGCGGAACAAGTAAGCAAATGTTGTATTTTGCTTTGCATTTGAGCATGGATTTGCAGAGGGTACCCAACACAAAGAGCTTGGAGTATATACAGTTTTATACTTAAGACATGCAATAAAGGTAAACCAAAGCAATTAGTTCACTATCATTTACATGTTTAGTGAATAAAATTTAACCAGAGCCTGCAAGTGTAAAACAGAGTTCAATAAAGATGTAGAAAATGTGGCAAAATCTTGAGATGTTTGCAAAAAGCATGCACATCATATAGATAGATAGAAATTAAATGAAAGGCACTATATGATAGATAGATAGATAGATAGATAGATAGATAGATAGATAGATAGATAGATAGATAGATAGATAGATAGATAGATAGATAGATAGATAGATACTTTATTAATCCCAAGGGGAAATTCACATACTCCAGCAGCAGCACACTGATAAAGAACAATATTAAATTAAAGAGTGATAACAGACATATAACATATAACGTATAACAAACAATAATTCTGTATAATATTAACGTTTAACCCCCGGGTGGAATTGAAGTGTCACGTAGTGTGAGGGAGGAACGATCTCCTCAGTCTGTCAGTGGAGCAGGACAGCGACAGCAGTCTGTCACTGAATCTGCTCGTCTGTCTGGAGATGATCCTGAAAAACTTATTGACTCGAGTATAAGCTTAGGGTGGGAAATGCAGCAGCTACTGGTAAGTTTCAATAATGAAAATAAATACCAATAAAATTACCGTACATTAATTGAGGCATCAGCTCATCAATTGAGCACACAGCCCGGAATGAGTCTCACAGAGGCTGCACTGCACAGCCCGCAGACCAAACCAGATACAGTGGAACCTCGGGTCGCGACTGTAATTCGTTCCAAAACTCGACCCGAAGTAATTTCCCCCATAGGATTTCATGTAAATACAGTTAATTTGTTCCAGACCGTATGAACTGTAAGTTAAATATATATTTTTAAAAGATTTTTAAGCACAAACATAGTGAGTTACACCATAGAATGCACAGCGTAATAGTAAACTAAATGTAAAAACATTGAATAACACTGAGAAAACCTTGAACAACAGAGAAAACTAACACTGCAAGAGTTCACGTTATAGCGCTACGAACCGCTCAGTAAAAAGCACAGGGAAAAAAAGGAACACTTGAAAAATCCGTAATTTAATAAACCGCCAAGAAAAGTTACATTGCAACAATGCACGCTATGAACCGATCGCTGTAAACAGAAGTGAAGTGGAGGTTAAAATCCAATAGAAAAAAGTCTTCATTAAATACAACGAGGTTAAAACAATGCTCGAATCTGTCTCTTTAAAAACAAGCCTGGTGCATTCTTTAACTGCCTTCTCGGCCTTATGCAGCCAGCCCTCTCTCTCTCTCTTGCTCTTTCTCTCGCACGCGCGTGTGTGTGTCTGTGTCTCTCTCTTTCTTGCGTGTGTGTGTGTGTCTCTCGCGTGTGTCTGTGTGTGTCGTTCTTCTCTCTCTCACTGCACAGGGAATGCACAGGGAGAGACTGAACACGTGCGGAAATCATCGGTGCGCACAAACCGAAAGGGAAGATGGCTTGTTCGTATACCGAGTGTGTAGTCGTGAACAGATGCAAAAATTTGGGGAAGTTTTTTGTTGTAACCCGATTTGTACATGTTCAGAGATGTTTGTGAACCAAGGTACTGTACACTCCAGCTTTCTGTCGGGTTGGCGGGGGCAGTGGGACCTGACTCGAATATAAGCCAAGGGTGACTTTTTCAGCACATTTTGTGTGCTGAAAAACTCAGCCTATATTCGAGGATAGATAGATAGATAGATAGATAGATAGATAGATAGATAGATAGATAGATAGATAGATAGATAGATAGATAGATAGATAGATAGATAGATAGAACTTTATTTGTTCCCCAGATGAATTTTGGCATTTTGCAGAAGCTCTTTAAATACATAAATAGATAAATAAGCAAGTAAGTAAATAAATATACACTTACGTGTCAGTCTGAACACAGACTGGAATGACTATAAAGCATGAAAATACAAAAGAAAGAAAAATTCTGACTTGGCTGTCACAGTCACAGTGAGGTATTATGCAGACATATTGCTGTTGCTATTAAGGAGCCAAAGTAGTGTTTCTTGACACACCTTTTTCTTAGGTATGTCAGGGTCTCTGGATATCAAGGAATCATGCCACATACTAAAGTAGGATTGCACAGGCAGCGATGTGTGCAAATTGTACATCGGGTAGTGGTACATAATTCAGTGGGCAGGAAAGCCTATGCAACCAATAGAACAAGTGGAGCCATCTGCATATTTTCAAAATGCCCTTCTTGAACTTCACTGATGTCTCAAAAACTGTTAAGAAATTACTTTATAGCTAAAAGTTGTTGAATTACCAGGACTAAATATCATCCTTGAGTATTATTTAGATTATACTGTATGTTGTTTTTTTCATTTGTTTGGATGATATAAAGTTGCAAAAAGTAATATGAAGTAAACATGACATCATAATTTAATAACCAAACAAGCTAAAGCAAACAAACAGCACAGATTCTGACAGCTATTGTTTCAAAGACAAACGCTTACTTTTCTAAAAAAAAGTTTGCTTTTGCCTGTGATCCTGTAGTTAGGATATAGCGGGTTGGATAATGGATGGATGGATGGAGTTTGCTCTTGTTTTAGATGACAACACAGTGTTGTCATTTATTAAAGCGCATGGCACCCTTTTCAAATGCTTGAGAAAACAAAAGTAGAATGAGTCAGTGCTGACCCATAACTACCTAACTTCACTTCTCAGACACATAGAAAATATGTAAATTGTTTGTGTATATGTTGAATTTATATATAGAGAGAGAGGTTGGGAGCATGAACTGATACAATGCTTTGCCGTACCCACCACACGATGAACCACCTCAGGTTCCAAATAAGGACCCGAGTGCAGCCAGTGGCACCTCAGAACCACACTAGTTTGCATGGAATTGAACAGTGTGAGGTTTTTACAGTGGCTGGCGCGCCAATCCTGCCACCAACCCCCAAATTTTCCCTGAAAGTTGGAGGAGCTACTTGCAGGGCTGGATGCAGGTTAACGTCATACCCAGGACAGCACAATTACAGGTTAACGGGCTTGCCCAAGGAAACAACAGAGTGGAATCACCTCTAGCATTTACGAGATTTGAAAAGGCAACCTTCCAATTGCCAATGCAGATCCCTAGCCTCAGAGTCACCACTCCACCTTATTTTATTTGATTTATATAATCAGTGTTTTTTTTCTCAGTCCTGACATGAAGCAAAGAACTTTCATAATGTATATTTAAAATCCTCTCACTCCTTTGGTTAAACACACCATGCACTATTTCTTGAATATATAGGTGTGAGGCCCATAGCTTGGCATCTTCCTGTACCTAGCACGTTGATAGTCATGAGCTGAAGATGAATTAGTGCAATTAGTACACATAAACAAGCATGACTTTTACCTTAAAAAGTAGTTGTTGCATTTTATTCAAACAACCACACAGCAGTGTCCAAATAAATAAACTGCAGTGCAGAATTCTCCAATAGTAATAAAAAAAAATAATTCAATTAATATTCAAAAAAAAAAACTGTTGTAGTAAAATCAGTCAATAAATAAACCAATTAACCCATACAAGGGTTAAAGTCAAGTTTAAAACCAAAGATAAAATCAGGTGCCTTTTCTCTCACTAGAGCCTCGGTGCCTTTATTTCTCTTCTCACCCCCTGGCTCACTCACTGGGTCTCATCAGCGGGGGCTGAGACACCGGTAAGCATGGTCATCCATTAAATGGCTTTCATCCCAGCCACCTCTGACAGTCACAACTGGGATGCCCAAAGCCTGACTCTGTCATTTCAACATGATCTCTTTGGAGCACATAGGATGATCCCTCATAGTCTGTTGGCAGTTCCTGCTTACTGAATGCTCAGCAGAAATGACTCGCCAGTCGGAGTGATGTTCCTCTCCCTCCCCATGGGGCCTCTTCCTGATCGCCTTGCCTTTCATTAATGACTCACACTGCTGATCTTTACTCCTTAAACTTTCTCTCTTGAATTTCTCTCCCTTTCTCTTTCTTTTTCGTTCCTCTGTCTGTCATGCTCAGACTGTTTATACGCTGCGGGTGCAAGTGTCTTACTTAATCACGCGTGGAGCATAAATGAGGAACACCTGATCTGATCATGCCTGCATGTTAACAAGAACAACAACATTTTTATTTTTATGGCACATTTTCATACAAAGAATGTTGATATAAAAGAAGGGTCACAAGAGAAAAATCAAATCAGCAAGTTATAATAATAATATATAAAAAATTATTTATAAAGCATCAATATAATATAATATAATAATTTGAAGATGAGTTTTTTAAGTCCATTAAGATAAGTTCGATCCTATTGTCAGATGGCCAGGGAGGACAGAAATAAACAAAAAATAAAAATAATACAACTCCAGGGGTGAGATGCTGGAGGACAAATAAACAAAAAATCTGTGGAGCTTCCATGCCAAAAGACCACCAAGCCCCCCCATTGAGATTCTACATAACATAATGGTGCTAGAGTCAGTCTTCATTTTAGTGAATTCAGATGAGAATGTGATCACCATACTCAACATAGAAATACATATTTTTTTATTATTAATCTTATTTCAAGAAAGTAAGATAGCATACAATCAAGTAGATAAAATGTGTAGAATTTATACAACAAATTAGGTTCAAAACCAACCTAGAAAGAAAATGACCTAAAAATTAAAAAAAACAAAGAAAACAGAAAAATAAACAAAGCCTAACCTAACCTTACATTTAAAATTAACACCTTTTAGCCATTTTCTGAAACTGGTTTATCCATTATAAGTTCACAGGGAGGCAGAAATCAAACTCAGGCCCTTTGCAGCGATGAGACCATTGCTTTAATTACAGTGCCATCATGTCACCCCAGTCTTAAGCTAAATCACAAGTTGAACTGAATGCAAAATGGCACTTACTGTATGCACCAATTCTTTAACTTATGATGCAAGGAACTATAGCTTATAATGGCCACATCTAGACCAGAAAAAACATTCTTATATGGGCCTCACATCATCACCGTTCTGGGTTGTGAGATAAGGTAATAGTAACTGGAGAAAACTTACATAAACACAGACGTAGATGAGACAGTCTCCATACAGAGAGCAGCCAGGAATTGAAATTGGACCATGTGTAGCAGTGAGGTGGCAATGCTAACTACTATAAATGATCTCCAATATTATTTATTTAAGGCATTTATGTTTCATTTTGATCCTTGTGTGCAGTAGTATTTTTACATAATATTGATAAGCTGGCTATTTTACTTGAAATAAAATGGAAAACATGGTAATTGTTTTTCATATACTGTATATAGTAAGTGAAACAAGACAGCACCCTATTATTATTATTATTGTTCATTAATAACAGCAATATTTACATATTTGTATTTAGTGTATATTAACCACTTACTTTTCTATTTAGACTAAATGTATTTTTGTTTTTTTATTATGAAACATTTGTTTCAGAACAAATACATTATTTAAAAGGTGTCATGGTGGTGCATGGGTTAGCATTACTACCTCATACCTTTCGGGACACAAGTTGGATTGCATGTTCTCCCTTTTGGTTTTTTCTCATGCATAAGAATGACCCCCGTGAACAGTGCCGATCAAAACAAACCTTAAAGGGCTTTCCAATAATCAGAAAACACATGAGACCCTGTGAAATAATGGTATTAATTATAGCAAAAGATTTATAACTGCGGCTGGTTTTGGCAATTCCTAGAACATCATTCCCCTGTTTTTTTTGGTGGCCCTTGGCTGTAAGCACAAATTGCCTCAACTCGGTTGGCCGTAAATCAGGGCATGACTGTACATTTTTCAATATTGCGGATAGTTAACAGTCATGTAAAGTGCTTGACAGGAAAGTTTGATGTTCTCAGGAAATGCTTTTTTAAATTTTAATTTTAAAAAAATGAACACGAAATAAAAATTAATAATACATCAGAACAAAGTTAAAACTTCAGAAATCAAATATTAACATTTTTCTGAAAATTATATTATGACATAACAATGAAAGTCAATAATAAATGGCAACATTTTACTCCTCTTACAGACAAAGTCAAAAATAAACCAACCAAACATTTCTAACAACATGGTGTGATAGAAAATTTAATAAGTTACAAATGAAGCAAAACAAACAACAATAACATTTAACAATATAAAATAAATATAGATGATTCAATTAAAAGATTCCATCCTGGCTGTGGAACATCAGACTCACCCTAGAGCTGCTATGGGCATGTTCCACTGGACAAAGACCATGTGGTATACCCAGAATACACTTGATAGATTATATCTCTTGGTTAACTTCAAGTACCTTGGAATTCCCCAGGAACAGCTGGAATCTGTAGGAGACAGAGAAGTCTGTGGCTGACCTGCTAGGCCTATTGCTACAAAGATTCTCACTTGGAAAAGTAGTTTCAGTAAATAAGGTGAGACAATAAATATAATGCTACTTTATCAACAGTATATTGAAATTTTATTAAATCAGATATTGCTTTGTAGTAGACATTACTCATGTCTAACATAGTGAAAATGCATACACCCAAACCATGGCTGCATGAACCACATTTTGCAAATGTTTGCATGCACACATAAAACATATTTCAAATGCAAAAAAAACAGTCTGCATGCATGCAAAATATATAGCAAATATTCTTTTGTTCACACACTGTTTGAAGTGTTCTTGTGTGGTACTGTGCCAAAGAAAGTGTCTGATGTTTAAGTTAAATTTTTTTTCCTATTTGTATGAAAAAAGGTATTTGCTAATATTTAATGGTGACACATTGCTCATTTTTTTAATATAATGACAGCACCGTAGGTGGCTTTACATGAAGCACAGGGGAAGCAGTTTGTGCAGGATGTTTACTTCTTTTAAATGTCTACGAATGTCATCTGTACTATGTCTATTAAAGTCACAAAGGTCTCACCTACTATATGCCAATAAAGTTTCATCACAGCATTTTCCTGAAATGATAAGTATAACTTATATATATACCTAATATAAATTAAGTAATGGTCATCAAGAGAACTCAAAAAAGGTTTTACAGATCCTACTTGTCACCTGAGTCCAGCTACAAATCCTGATTCTGTGACCATTGACATAATTGAGTTTTTTTTAAGAGACATTTTATATTATGCAAGTATTAGTTGATGGACTAAATGTATGAATTATGTAGTTTTGAATGTAAATAAATACGAGACATTAGAAAAAAAATGTCAATAATTTTCTTTACTACAGCCTCAAAATATTTGCAGTGTCTTTTTAAGTTATGTGTTAAAATAGGAAAAATGGGTTCTATTAAAGTACCATATTTGAAGCTGCAGTGATTTTTTGCTGCTTGGTTATGAAAAATGTTTTCTGAGGTTATGGAAAATTTCATCATTTAAATACTTTTTTGTTTCCATCAGAATTGAAAATCCTTATATAGTTGTAAGTTTTATATTAATGAAAAACATTAATAACAAATATAAATATGGCTATTAATAGCCTCTTCTTAGAATTATAGTTTGCTAGAGAGCTGGAGCTCTGTCCACCTATCAGATAGGTTAAAGAATGATATCTCATTCACTGGGCGGCCCCTTTTTATATATTTGCTGCCAGAAGGGTCAGATTCTCCTCAGAACATATATATAGACATAATTTTGGGGTGATCTTTTGATGCTATGGAAGAAAGAGAAGTTACCATTAGCATCAACACCTCCTCTTGTCCGTCCTGGGCTGAATTTGTTTATCTCACCAGAGGCAGGAATCTGGTCCCCAGGTGCACATGCGTGACATGTACCTGCTTAGCTTGGCCTCTAAGAGGCAGGCAGACCTAGCCAAGAGGTTGTGTGCCCATGTCAGAGTGTTGGCATTAGTATGGAGTGCCACTTATTGGTGTTTAATAACAAATTTAATGGTCTGCAAGCCAAGAACTAGTGTGTCACCCATGGGCTGGAGTCCCTATTAGTGCAGAACCTCTATAGAAGCACATGGCCCATAAACAAGATGAACTCTCATCCCAAAAGGTAATACTGGAGCTAAGTTTTGTCCAACAGTTTCCGGCTGAGTTACAAATTTGGCACAACCTGACTCCCAGGCTGAAGAAGGAAAGGAAGAGTAAAATTGAGGCTAATTAGAAAAGGAGAAGATATTAGGGTCATCTTAAGGTCACAAAATGCTGCTTCTGCTAGAAGACTCCATACAACCGTGTTTGGGATGTTTTTTGATTGAGATCGGTAGTAGCCCACTAGTACAAAGAAGGCCTGTGCCTGAATTTTGGTTTGAGACCAGGACCAGTCCTGAATACCTGCAATTTTGGAAGGCAGAGACTTCATTCAGTCTTTGCTCACATAGCATAAGTATTTAGCCTTGTCAACCCAAAAAAAGACTTTTTGTGATAGATCCTAAGACTCCGTGTAGTCCAAAGGATGAGATGCGGTACAGCCAGTGTGCTCTGGGGTTGTTAAATGCATTTTTTTTCTTTTCCTGATTCAGTTACAGGGATTTGCCAATATGACTCCCAGGTCCAGCTTTCTTCTGACTTCCAGTTCTACCTCAGACTATTTTGCCTTCGGAAGGAGGTATGGTCATGAGCAGACCACAACCTCAGCTATGGTAATTATAGTTTCGTGAGATTAGTATAGTATGCACCTGGTATCCACCACTCTGGTGATGGTGTCTGACTTCCCATTTGTGCCATAGGGTGAGGGTTTCCCTGAAATTACCACAAAAAGCATTTCCTATGGGCTCAAGGAGGAGCCGGGGTCTGGCCACTCTTTCCATGGTGACAGTTTGGTTGGGAGAGTAGGTAATCCACCAGCCACTTTCACTCCCATATTTCAAATGGTCCCCCAGCTAGAATTCACAAAAACTGAAGCCCTGGTTATATTGCATTGTCTGCGTATGTTCCTACACCAAGGGCCACAGTTTTCGAGTAATTGTCACATAGCCTAGTCTAAGATACTGCAGGAATAGGGGACTTCCTCCTCTTCCCAGCCATTTTTAATTAGATTCAATAGACCCCGGTGCTGTCTCCCATATAACAACTTGATGGGCAAGAAGTCCATGGAAGCATGTGGGACCTCAAGAAATATGAAGGGAACCAGAGGGAGAAACTGTTCCTAGTCCTGTCTGTCTGTTCGCATCACCTTCCTCAGTATCTGTTTGAGCATCTGCTTTAAATACTCACATATTTACATATAAATACACATCCCTGATTGACACACTCACTGACTGACAAGAAATTCCTTACTACTTGCAAGTACCATAAGGAAATATGTTTTTTTATGGAAGGGAATTGTCCCAAGTTCCTTAAGTCCATAAAAATCCAACCTTACTAAAACATTAATTATGAAAAAATTGGGGAAAACTCAATTACACTTCACATGTAATATTTGGAAGCCAAAATGTTATGGATTTTGCAGGATACAGAAGAGTGTAAATGGTAGCATGTATGACTGAAAAAAAAGAAGAGATAGAAGCATTCATCCGCTGAAAGTAATTAGCTGCAACAACCAACCAGCGATCATCTAATCAGTTTATCCAGATTAGGGGCGCTGAGTATCAGTTCACATCCCAACTAAACTGGGCATAAGACGTCACACTTGCACACATCCACACTTACTCAAATGGGGATAATTTAACAGTGAATTCAACTGAAAAATTGAAAGAAAAAAGCATGCCCTGTCACTGCATGACTTATTTATTGGCTGGGGTCAGAGCTTAGACACATATTTTGAAGGATAAGGTCCCAAATAAGGCAGTGAAACAGAACAAAAGAAACCCAACATTAAGTTACAGGAGAGGAAACCAATCCAGAAGACCATGAAAGAAGGGGTTTCTAAGTTTTCGTTGGTTTCAATTGCTATGGAAAAATGTAATTTTTGGACTCATGCCTTGAGACATGGAAAACACATAAGAACAGGTTCACTGTAACTGTAGAGTGTGTTGTAGAAAAAGCCCTGATGACAACATAAGTGTACTGCAATCAGTCTGGAAAACAGGAACATTTTCCATAGTGTCTCTGTCATAAAATTGTGGCCATTTACTTTTTCTTTTGTGTCTTTGATCCACATTGTTAAATACAAAAAGAGGTAAAGTATCAAATCATCTAAATAACACAAAAAATTGGGATGGTAACTTTAGTGGCTGTTGTGACAAATCTTTATCTTAAAGCTCTGAAGAATGCAAGATACACAAGTAGAGCATAAGTATAAAACAAAACTATATATTCTTACTTATATCACATTCTTTAGGACAAATATCATTAATACTAATATAGTTGTATGTGAAAAATATTTTATATTGTATATATATTAATATGGGTGGTTTGCTTCCCGGGTCCTCCCTGCGTGGAGTTTGCATGTTCTCCCCATGTTTGCATGGGTTTCCTCCCACAGTCCAAAGACATGCAGGTTAGGTGGATTGGTGATTCTAAATTGTCTCTAGTGTGTGCTGTGGGTGTGCGTATCCTGCGGTTGGTTGGCGCCCGCCCGGGATTGGATCCTGCCTTGTGCCCTGTGTTGGCTGGGATTGGCTCCAGCAGACCCCTGTGTTCGGATTCCACGGGTTGGAAAATGGATGGATGGATATGTATTAATATTTGTCTTTATCACTCATATCATGTAATAATTTTAAAAAGTGCAAAGATATTTATCCTAAAAGATGCTTCCTGTGTTAAACAATTGGATTTTACAAGGCAGGCTTATGTTGCAGTTCCCAGTGGCTGTTAACTTAAACGATACCACAAAAATGTTTATAAATATGGGATACATTGTGTGGCAGCTCAACAGACTAGTGACTTAATTATTCTTTTTTGTTGTGTTCTAAATGTTGTGTTTCATTGAACTACAGATAAATATAAAATGTAATAGAGTTTTATCACGCAGCACAAATTATGACTGTTGTTGGCTGAAGACAGTTGCTGAAGTCATATTTTTATATTTTAAACTCATATTTCTGTTTTTTGATTTAAGCTCACAAAGCCCAATCAGTGCCTATTTAAAACAACCCACATGCCAGACATTCTTATAATTTGTTTGAACATTTTCCATTACTTTAGATACAATTTAAATGTCACATGCCATTTATTAACATAGGTAATGAAATCAACTTGCACATTTCAAATTATATATCACATTGCTTTCCGAAATCTATAGTTCTTTTTACATGTATAGATAAGCTCTTTTTTTTGTCCCAAAACCTAAGATTTCTGCTCCACAGTACATGGCTGGATTCTGCCATTGCCTGATGTTCCCATCACAGTCTCTGGTACACTGTGACCCTGTATTTGAACAAGATTAAAAAAATAAGTTAGTGAAAAATAAATAAATAAAAATACTGAAAAATGCAAAGAGAATTTTAATTAAACAAAAACAATATATATTGGAAAACATGCAATGAGGTGTTTCCCAAACAAAAAAGAACTATTCAGGCAAACAGGGAAGAGACTGAACATACAAAAAAATTACCAAGCTAAGATCAGAGAAAAGGAAACGTACTGTAGAAACAAAATGACAAAAAAAAAACATGTGGTATCACAATTATAATAATTGTGCAAACAAACAAAAAAGAAAAGCACAAATGAAAGAGAGGATGCACAATCAAAAGGGAGAATTACATTTATAGACATGTTCTTTGCATGCTATTAGCATTAAACATTACATCTTGATATGTTCACTTATTATTTTTCAAGTTATGTATTTGCATTTCTTTGTTTAAATGTGGCAGTTTTTTGCCAGTCAGTCACTGCCACATTATTAGTAATATTAATATTTATTATATTTTTTCACACATTGATCAGAAACAATGCATAATTTAATGTGGCTTAATACTTTGGCAGTCCCCAAATGAACATTTTAAAACAATGAGTACTGACATGCTTCTAATATACAGCACATGTTTTAAATCAAACAAATAATATATATAAGCAAGAATTTGCACATTAAAATTGCCATTGTACCTTGGTTTTTGAGAAAAATATATAATACGGAATGTTATGCACACATTTAGGCTTCACAAGCTAAAGCTCTTTACTAACTCAAATACAAATTTATTTACTTTTTGCTTCATTTTATAAGAATTCTGCTTTTGTCTATACTTTATAATTAAGAAAAATACCCCAACTTACCAAAGTGTATTACAAAATGTGTCATTTGGGAGCAAAGATTTGCATTACATTTATTTAATTTCATAATTAAAAACATTTTTATTTCTGAAACCATAAAACTTCTAACTGTCTTAAAGGAACTTGACATTCTCAAACCCACTTAATGGGGATTGTAGATGAGAGGTGAAAAAGAGCATGCAGGCAGGGTGGAATGGGTAGAGGAGAGTGTCATAAGTAATTTGTGACAGACGGGTATCAGCAAGAGTGAAAGGGAAGGTCTACAGGACAGTAGTGAGACCAGCTATGTTATATGAGTTGGAGACGGTGGCACTGACCAGAAAGCAGGAGACAGAGCTGGAGGTGGCAGAGTTAAAGATGTTAAGATTTGTATTGGGTGTGACGAGGATGGATAGGATTAGGAATGAGTACATTAGAGGGTCAGCTCAAGTTGGATGGTTGGGAGACAAAGTCAGAGAGGTGAGATTGCACTGGTTTGGACATGTGCAGAGGAGAGATGCTGGGTATATTGGGAGAAGGATGTTAAGGATAGAGCTGCCAGGGAAGAGGAAAAGAGGAAGGCCTAAGCGAAGGTTTATGGATGTGGTGAGAGAGGACATGCAGGTGATGGGTGTAACAAAACAAGATGCAGAGGACTGAAAGATATGGAAGAAGATGATCTGCTGTGGCAACCTCTAATGGGAGCAGCCAAAAGAAGAAGAAGGTTTATAAGGGGTCTTTCTGCAAGGTAGAAAACACTCCTTTGTAGGGAGCCAGTCCAAAGCAGGTCCCACTCACACACATCATCCCTCTTAGTATACACCCATTGCTGCCATCACAGCATCTTTATTAACATTCATTCAGTGCAGAACACATAAACACAGTCAGCTGCTGTACATATTTGTGATTAAGTAGTAAAAACCAAGAGTAAAAGCACTGGTGATCGAACTGTAGCTGGATCTCACACCTCATTTGGAGTTGGTCAGCATAGACAGTTGTAAGTGCAAAAGTGTTTTCTATCCTCATACAACAATGAAGTAAAAATAAAACACCAAGGGATCATATGGAGTAGGGAGCTGGAAGCAGGCAGGTAAGTCTTGTAAGGATGGGCAGCACTAACAGCTCTGCAAATAATGTGAACTACGTCTTAGAAAGTGGTGGCTGCAGAATGCGTGATGTTGGGGTACCATTCTGCTTCACAAGTCATCTACATCTTTGATGTAGCATTAAAATACTACATTTCTCTATAACAGTGTGGCCTATTCCTTTGCTTTCACTTATTCGCATTGAGTCATTACAAATAGATGGCTTGAATGCTAGCTACAGGCTAGTGGCTGAGCGTGTTCTGTGCTAAGCATATGTTGAGATCACCTCAATATAATCTCTACCTGGACATGATCCAGGCATGTATTTTAATGGCAGCTTAAATGGATCCAGCAAAAAATTTAAATTTTTTTCTGTCCACACTAGAATTTTCAGGTTATTTTCCAAAAGTTTAGTGTCCACTGTGGAACACTAAAAATTTTATTTATTGACATTGTGCAGATTACCGGCCAAGAGCACCATTTGTTTTAGCAAGCTAACCGATAGCAAATCAAAATGAACTTAAAAACATGCACTTGGGCTCTCATCAAAATATAAGAAATACAGCAAACTAAGTGTTTCAAGGTGCGGTAACTGTCAGCAAAAAAAGTTAAGAATGTGAATCTCCACAATAAAAATAAGATAAAAGGGGCAAAGCTGAAGTCAGTGTCTAATCACATGACAATAATATTTTTAAAAAGTTTAATATTTCATGTAAGACCCATTCCCATTATAAGGGTAATACAAGTTTAAAATAAGTTAGTGTTTCCAAAATTACCATTTGTGACATATTTTAGCTGCTGAGATACACAATTTCATAGTGATATTACTGTTAAGTAGTATTAAATCAGAACTTTCTTTTTTACAAAAGAATAGGTAGTCTTAGAAAAGGATAAAACAGTATACAGCAGGGGTGTCCAGCTCTTGTCCTGGTGTGCCGCAGTGGCTGTAGGTTTTCATTTATAACCCTTTTCCTAATCAGAGAGCAGTTTTCACTGCAAATTAACTCATTTTCCCTTGATTTTAACAGCCCTGTTTTTAAGAATTCAGTTCTCTGAATCAATTTGTTTCTTCATTAAATGGCAGCCAAACAGAAATGAGATGTGAAACGAGCCAGCAGATGACCAGCTAAATTAGAACATCAAACTCCAGCCAATTTCACTCCAACCAGTTTCTTAATGAGAAGCCAATTCTTGCTGTTAATTAAAGCCGTTATTGAATATCATGACTTGTTGCTGCTCTCATTCTGCCACAGCAAACTGTTGATTTTCTGTCATTTCTAAGACCACATGAAGATGTTTTGGTGACCTGAGCAGACCAACATGACCAAGACCTTCACTTTTGTTTATTTTCTGGTTAGCTGGTCATGTGGCGGCTTGTTTTGTGTCTCATTATTGTTTGGCTGCTCATTAACAACTAAGGGGTCTGAGTCACATTAGTTAAAACTAAGGCAAAACATGTTAATCAGCAGCTCACTAATTAAGAATATGGTTTGAATGAAAACCTGCAGCCACTGTGGCCCACCAGGATCAAAGCTGGACAACCCTGGTATACAGCAATATTTTACAGTACAGAATCTAAACTTTATTATATCAGAGCAAAAATGTTTAAACCTTTAACCACCATACTGAAGCTCACCATCTAAAGTTCTAGTATGTATTTTATGGCTTTATCTTGTAATGGTCTATTGAATGCCTTGGAAGGCACAAATAAATAAAATATATTATTACTAGTGTTTCTATTTTCTTCTACCAAAATATGCTTTGAGTTTTCTCTGGGGGGTTGAAGCTTGATAAACTCTCATAAAGTTAACAAGCTACAGTACATTAACAGTTTAAAATCAATAAAAATCTAAACAGTGAACAATTTAAATGCAATAACTTAAAAAAATTGTCCCCGAGCTTTGACTGGGATTTGAATTTGAATGTTTTCTGCTAGAAGCTCAAATGCTCCACGTGCCATTTTACACTTTCACTGCTCCACTTGGTGGATTTAGAAGGTATTGCAGCCACATTACTATAAATTTTTGTAAAGGTGCAATCAGGTGAAGTGTGCCATACCAAAATGACAACACATGTATATATAATCTGTAAATTAATATAAAATGAAAGTTTTAAATATGCGAATCATTTTTTATAAATGTAATTTAAATGCAAACTCATGAGCTTTGTTTAAACCTTAGAATGTTTATGAGAATGGCAAGATTCATTAAACCATTTCCATCAGAGCTGTGACATCCAGAATTTGAACTGCAATGTGAGTTTATAACACTGCAAAATCAAGTTTATTACATGTAAATAAGAAATGTGCTTTAATTATAAACTGTGAAAGGTTTGAGGTTTTTGATTCTTATTCACAAAATATTGCAGACTTAAAAATAATGGAAAGAAATTACAAACCATATAGAATTACTTACTTTTTCAAAGCCTGATATTTTTTCCTAAAAAAAAAAAACATACAAAGTAAACAAATAACACAAATGAATTGTGAATTCTGAAACTGGTAATTGCAGTTTCGGCAAAACATAACAAGTAATATATCTGTCAATAAGACAAGGTGACAACCCATCACACATTTTACTCACACACACACACACACATCCACGTGCACACAAGGCCAATTTGGAATTGCCAGTTAATCTAAATTACCATGTAATTTAGTGAGTGGCAGGAAGAAATCTTTAGAAACTGGATGCACACCAATAATACTTTAAAGAGAACAAGTCATTGTTATAAAACAATCTTATTTGTAACTTTTACGTATATAAGCCACATGGTGTAAGTGACTCAAAGTATAAAAGTGAAATTCACTTACTGCACTTCATATAGGCATATAGATGAAGGGAAGCAACTATAATGAAAAATAACCCTGCTAAGGTTCCTCTGATAAGGAGAGCATCAATACACTCTGAAAATAAAAAAAATCAGGTAATATTTAAAAACTACTTATAACTACAATAACAGATTTCCAGTTTACATGAAACTCCACAAAGATGACCTAGAACATGAAACATAAAACTTTTAGATCAATTAATGTCTTGTTAGAGTACCATTAACATTTCTTGTATAAAGAAATCAAAAATAAGGAAATACATGTTGTGTCCCAAACTCTGATCAGATATAGTCTGATCTTGTGTACTGTATATTGTATGAATGGTGTATCTAATGTTTTTGGTCTGAAACCAAAAATATTTCAATTTCCGAAATATATAAGTCCTATTTAAAACTAAACACTTTTGAAAGTTTCTAAAAATTCATACATAACTCATAAATGTTAGACCTCATTCAAAGCCTAAGGCCGCCATTTTGGTCTGATTTAACACATAGATGTTACACCATTTATTTAATGGAAAAAGAAAGGGAAGGAAAAGTATTATGTATAAATCAAAAACAAAAAAAATAAAGAATATGAAAAGCAGCTAAAAAGTGGCCAAAGGAGTAGAATTTCTTGGATCTAAAATGCAAACATTGTATTTCAAGGAAAAAAAATACTTAAGTAGGGACCAAGAATAGTTAAATGGAGTATGCACTTTATCTATACAGTAAAACATTCAGTATAATTAACTAGTTTGTACCAAAAAAAAAAAAGTTTTGCTTTGATAAGACAGTAAAAGTCATGTTAAAAGTGGTGTCAACCATCAGATCCTCCTTGCCACCATCTCTGACTTTGGCATTATTGCAGCTGCCCAATGGTTGTTTGAGTCCTACGTCTTAGCCGGATCCTACCATGTGTCCAGGCAAGGATGTCAAGTATGCACCAGAGAAGCACAGTTATGCCCCATGGATTGGTGCAGGACCCTCTCCTCTTCTCTCTATATACATCCTCATTAGGCCGTATCACCCTATCTTATATTTTCTTCTTTAAGTGCTATGCAATGATATTCAGCTGTACCTGCCTTTCTTCCAGAGGACCACGCAAGTAGAATCTCTGCATGCCTCAATGATGCTGCAACCTGGATGAAGGAATAACATCTCCAGCTCAACCTGACAATGACAGACCTTCTTGTTGCCCCTACTTGTCCATCTATTCAGCACCCAATCTCTGTTCTGCTTGGCTTATTATCACTAACACTCACCAAGTCAGTGCAAAACATTGATGTAGTGATTGAAGAACAGCTTTCCTTCATTGACAATTTTGCAGCAGTCTCTTGGTCTTATACAAATTCACCCTATACAACATCCACAAGATCAGACTGCATCTGACAGAGTATCCAGTACAATTCCTGGTCCTGGCTTTGGTCTTGTCATGTCTTTTGTCTTGCTGGCAGAAATACCATCCTGTGTCACAACGCTACTGCAGATGATTCAAAATGCACAGACATGTCCGGTATTCAACCAGACAAGGCAGGAACATGTCACTCCAGATAACTGCATAAGCTAGAAGCACATAGTAAGTTCAAATCCTTAATGCTTGCCTATAATGGGTCAGCACTTATACATATGGAAACACATTTGATACTCTATGCTTCTTTTTGACCATTCAGGTCTGCTGATGAGTGGCGTTTGTCTTCAAATCTCAATCTTGACTCTTTTCATGTATAGATCCTAGCTGGTGCTAATCTCTATTCAAAATTTTGAATCCCTCTTCTTTGGTAAATAAACACTTCTGCCCTCAGGGCCTAGCAAAACAATACTATCCCCTGCGTTACATATTTTCCCAACTTGTCTTTCACTACTTTGGTTCTCCTTACTCCCTCTGTCTAGCTGTGCCCATGTCACCAACTGCCTCCCAAGGAAGTCAGATCCTTTTGTATTGTGCTCCAAGCACCTTCTGTATACACTGCCATAAGCACTTCCGGAATTCCGGTTGATGTCATCAGTATCTGGTGTTATATGGGTAAGAGATTCCTGCAAATTACCTTCACTACAGAAGTGCACTGGTGAGGGCCAGATTAGTTATCCTCCACAGTACTCCTCTGAGGCTAAATACAATGCCCTCTAATGTTCTGGGAAACCTGAAACCCTGCAAAAGGACTTATATTATGACCTAAGGAGTCTTCAATGGCTTCCTGCTGTGATAGTGTCTTCTGCTGGTACATAAGCATACTGCTACCTAGATTAACTTCATAATGGATTTTAGCTTTGAGAATGAGCGCCCCAAGCAGTTGCCAACAATCAGCTTTTTCATTTGATGGTTGATTGCTTCACAATCTCCTCCTTAAAACACAACTCAGACAAAATGACCTGGCAAGGGAAACTGGCACATACATGCTTTGGTGATCTGCCAAACACTTTGAATATCAGTGGAGCTCATCGCGATCTTCTTTTTCCAGGTCTCACAAATAGATAGCCTGAACCAGCTGCAATGTTTTGCACCAGATCTTTCATTAAGATGAATGATTGATTATGTCTAGGTCTAAACCTGAAATCAGGATCCGTTTGCCAACAGGATTATATTTCAAGCATGTAAAAGAGGAAAATGCTGTATAAAATATCTTTAAGTTGAAATAACCTAAAATTAACTTTCACAATTTAAAAATTTCTTGTCATCATGTACTGTACGTCTTAAAGTGGCACTTCCTTTTCTTTTGCCGGCCTCTTTAAGTTTACTTTGTGTATGTCTTGCTTTATTTATGTCTTCAAAATTCAGACAAGACATTGACTGTTTTGCTGAGTAAACTGATTGACTTTTGGATATTACTGTCTTTTACCTATGACAGCTTAGAAACTGAATTTACCATAGTAAAAAATAGTAAAATGTAATAAATTGAAAGAAAATTATGTTTCATATTGCATTAGAGGTATTTGTTTTATTATACAATTTCATTCTGTTTGGCTTTGAAATGAACACGCAAATACTTTTTAAACTTGCACTTTTACTGTAACACTTCAGTTAAAACATTTTTTTGAACTAACTTTTCGTCAATTTCACATTGAATTTTTATTGTGTGTTTGGACTTACATTGTGACAATGCAACATACAGTACAACTGCCCTGAGTGAATATCGTTTCTTTCTCTCTAATAAATAAACTGACTTTTTCGAATGTTTTTCCCTGTGATTTGTTAATTGTCATTGCAAAAGCTATTGTAACGGGAAACTGTAAACGTTTTAATACAAATGGCATATGAAGATCTCCTTTGGTGTGTAATGTTATCCGTGGAAGATTGTAGCAGTGCTACTAAAAGTTAAAATTGCATCTCCCAGTAGTCCCTGCAGTGGCTCTGATTGGCCTTCTGTCGAGGGTGCAGGCGCTGTTGGGGTCAAAGGAGGTCAGTACAGCTTTTAAAAGGGGGCCGGTGACCAAAAGTAGAGAGGTGTTTTTTGTAATTTGTGTTCCAAGTTCCTGTCTGTCTGCCTTCTTTTGGGTTACCTGTACTTAATCGTTTTGTCCAGGATTGTTTCGTTGTTGGGGTCTGGATTGTCTGCCATCTGCCTGTGTACATGAGGACTGTAAGTGGATTCATGGCCATCCTGCAAGTGTTCCTGAACCCATCCACCCGTCTTCACCATGTCAGGAACTACCAGTAGGACTGTCTTTAAATTCCCATTCAACGTGCAAATCTCTGAACTATCTATCTTTATCATTTCATTTCATCCATTGGTGTTTTTCATGGACTTTGCTGTGTGTGTTTTGTTTGTGCTTTGTGTATTTAATGTAATAACGCCAAAAGGGGAACAGGGGTGGTATTGTTGTTTTCATTTATTTTATTTTTTTTCATTACATTCACTAATTGTTGTTTGATAACCAGTTTGCTTTGTTTTTGTCTCTCTTTGTGAGTGCGTGTGGGTTGGGCCAAGGCTGGGAGTGTCCTTAGAATCTCCACTATAAATCTAAATAAATCACCGTGTTCTTGACAGTGTGAATCTAACTGGCACCAGACCACTACAAGATGTACTACATAACCTTTCTTGTCACCTGTTAAAATTTTACATGTCATTGCCGTGTAACTGATTGACAATTTTCACATTAATTTGTTTGACTTCATCATTTCTCTGTGCTAGGATTGCCCGTGTACTCATTTCTTCTGTTGGTAACTCTTCGGGATAAAATTCTTCAAAAAGATTTGGACATAATAAGTCTTCTTTTATTGGGATCTTAAAGTGAGGAAAATGTAAAGATTTATAATAGCTGAGAGTGCAGGAACTTGTCTGACAAAAGCATTGACACAAATGAGAGGTGAAAGGACTATGAGCGTGGTGTTAAAATGGTTGGGAGGAGGACGGGACTTAAAAAAATCCCTTGGCAATTGTCTCATCTCACGGGACTTGAAAACATCTCTTGGCAATAGTCTAATTTCAAGATTTTCTTTTATAATAGAGAGACATTTTTATTGTATTCCAAATATTAGGAAATCTGGCAAAATATTACTGGAATGCCTCAAAAAGCATGTAAACAAATAGTTTATGTTTTTTTGGGCAAAACATTAGGAATAAAAAATAAATTCCATGTTTTATATGAAAAGTATAAGTATAGGATAGTCATGTAATATAAAGAACTAGTAATATATGTAATAAGATGTGAGTTACCTTTTACATTTCAGGATAACACGTTCTTTAGCAGGACAATATTGATAATGTTACACACATGACTGCGAATAGTGTTTCACAAGCTATGGTGTAGAGGAAAATAGGGGCAAAACCAAGGGTGTTATTCTCTTTCTTTCTTATTAGTGGAGGAAGATACCTAATGCTACATGCCCTATCACATCCAGCTCCCTTGACATATAAAGCAGAACCTCGAAAGAAGCTGATGCTCATTTTAGGACCAGATTCAGAAAAGATTGGAGCTCCAATATTGGAAGTTTAACAAGTCTTTTGGAATTCTTCTTTATAAATGTGTTGGAACTTTGCCCTAAACAGGGATACCAGGATCTCTACTGGAGGTAGGTCTGGGAGTGGAGTTTGGGTTAAACACAAAAATGGTATTTGGATCTGTCATGGAAACTTATATCTCATAAAGAAAATGGTAGCATTAGGAGTAATGACAGTTGGATGACAGGATGGATGGAATATATAATGTATATAAAGTATGTCGTATTTATGTTTTGAATGGAAATGATATTATAATAAAACCATTGATGATCAAAATAAGTAATACACTTCAATGAAAAGAGAAAGTAAACATTTTTAAATTATTACTATCAATGTTAAACCACACTTACCTTCTCCAACTGTGAGGATCAGATCACTTCTGGGTGATTTTATTCCCTTATACTCATACTGACACCAGTATCCATGGGACTTCTTGCCATCATGCCTTTCAGTTTCAAAGGTAACAAAGTTCTGATTCTTTCCAGCTTTTTTACTCTGAAGCCTTTCTTCTCTCCCCTCCTGATGCAAGTTGAAAAGCACTTCAGTGACATTTGGAGAGGCTAAACAGAGAACTGAAGTTGTATTTCCTTCGTTGAAAAAAATCTGTGGTTTTGGAACATCTAAAAAATATTAATATTCATATGTCACATTAACTTGAATTCTTTTTCCATTTTATTTAATTCATTTATATAATGGTGTTACCCACTTTATGCTATTATATTACTTGAAGATAAATAAAATTCTTGTAATTATTAAAAATAACTATGTCAAAATTGCATGTTATTCAGCAGTTTCTTGTTTATGTTATCGACATGTAATAAAAAAAAATCAACCCAGAATCAGTTAAATAATTATAATTGTATTAAATTGCAGGAATGTAAGGAGCTGGGGGCAACAATCAAGTGAAAAGGGCAGGAAGAGCTGGGGCAGGAACACACAAGGAAGAACACAACTCTCATGAAATTTGGAACTTGTTAGATGACTGTATCATAAACCATGGGTTGACAAAGAGAGCTGATGAACAAAGACTTCATCCCAGCTTGAGAGCAGATTTACTGTTGATACTGTTATCTGGACCATTAGACTTGAGCACAGGTATGCTACCAAATATTCATTCAGTCAGTTGTTCTGTAACACTTACTTACATCATGAATGGCTATCATGTCACACACTCTGTAACTGTACAAGAATCCTGCAGCCTTTACAGCTATGTTGAAAAAAATGAAAAATGTCAAGCATGTAAAAGAGGAAAATGCTGTATAAAATATCAGTAAGTTGAAATAACCTAAAATTAACTTTAACAATTTAAAAATTTCTTGTCATCATGTACTGTACGTCTTAAAGTGGCACTTCCTTTTCTTTTGCCGGCCTCTTTAAGTTTACTTTGTGTATGTCTTGCTTTATTTATGTCTTCAAAATTCAGACAAGACATTGACTGTTTTGCTGAGTAAACTGATTGACTTTTGGATATTACTGTCTTTTACCTATGACAGCTTAGAAACTGAATTTACCATAGTAAAAAATAGTAAAATGTAATAAATTGAAAGAAAATTATGTTTCATATTGTGTTAGAGGTATTCGTTGCATTATACAATTTCATTCTATTTGGCTTTGAAATTAACATGCAATTACTTTTTAAACTTGCACTTTTACTGTAAAACTTCAGTAAAAACATTTTTTTAACTAACTTTTCACCAATTTCACATTGAATTTTGATTCTGTGTTTGGACTTACATTGTGACAATGCAACGTACAGTATAACTGCCCTGAGTGAATATCGTTTCTTTCTCTCTAATAAATAAACCGACTTTTTCGAATGTTTTTCCCTGTGATTTGTTAATTGTCATAGCAAAAGCTAGTGTAACGGGAAACTGTAAACGTTTTAATACAAATGGTATATGAAGATCTCGTTTGTAGTGTCTAATGTTAACCGTGGAAGATTGTGCTACTAGAAGTTAAAATTGCATCTCCCAGCAGTCCGTGCAGTGGCTCTGATTGGTCTTCTGTCGAGGGTGCAGAGGCTGTTGGGGTCAAAGGAGGTCAGCACGGCTTTTAAAAAGGGGCCGGTGACCAAAAGTAGAGAGGTGTTTTTTGTAATTTGTGTTCCAAGTTCCTCTCTGTTTGTCATCTGTTGGGTTACCCGTATTTAATCGTTTTGTTAGGGTCTGGAGTGTCTGCCATCTGCCTGTATACATGAGGACTTTAAGTGGATTCACAGCCATCCTGCAAGGAAAGGAGCGCTCCTGAACCCGTCCACCTGTCTTCACCATTTTGGGAACTACCGGTAGGACTGTCTTTACATTCCCATTCAACGTGCAAATCTCTGGACTATCTATCTTTATCATTTCATTTGTTGCCGTTTTACATGAACTTTGCTGTGTGTGTTTTGTTTGTGCTTAATGTATTTAATGTAATAACGCCATAAGAGGAACAGGGGTGGTATTGTTGTTTTCATTTATTGTATTTGTTTTCATTACATTCATTAATTGTTGTTTTATAACCAGTTTGCTTTGTTTTTGTCTCTGTTTGTGAGTGCGTGTAGGTCGGGCCAAGTCACTCCTTAAATTCAAATGTTTGTATTACCTCAAGTTAACATTCAGTGTAGTTTTGCTTTTTGTATTCTCCCAAGGTTTGGAAGCAAATACGTCACTCAGGAACATGGCCAAATTTATATGGTGATTACATCATGAATATTCAAAATGGGCATTTTTTAAGCCATACATGGAAACATGTGCTTTTAAGGTGATATGAGGTTTAGAAAGGAACTTAATGTGGTATGTGGCCTAAGTATAGTTTAATAAATCACCGTTTTTTGCCTTTCAAGCATAGGCAAAATTTTAATATGGAATTTATACATAAGGCCAAATATATGGGTTGGCTTCCAAACCTGTTTGCTGTGTTTGTTCTTATTTTTTATATATGTTTAAGCAGTATAAGCAGTCCTACTGTTCCTGTGTGGTTATCTTTTCTTTTCCTGATGTGGCTTTATAAATACACTGAAATTAACCACATATCGTTTATTAGTTTAATGCATCTGATTGTAATTAACCAGTAACAATATAATGGTCCACGGAATGCTCAAACTATTCTAAATACAACAGCTGCTTTAGCGTTGTTACTCTCACTGCACCTTCTTCTTCTTTCAGCTGCTCCCATTAGGGGTTGCCACAGCGGATCATCTTTTTCCATATTACTCTCAATGAAGCTGATCGGAAAGAGAATTATCAGTATACAGCATCATGCACACGCTGCCTCAGCCATGCTTCCCATTTGAACTGCTTCTTACACAGCAAACACTTCAAACCTTTCCTGTACAGACATCACGGTTTAGAAAAGAGTTTCATCCCAAGAGCTCTATACACACTCAATCAGTCCATCAACTGCTCCTTGTAGAACTGTCTGTACTTATGAGTACAATCACCTCACTGTAAACTTGCGATACAGTTATAATATTGCAGAACCTGAGCCTCTTTATAAAGCACGTATTTACATATGATGACAATATCATTTTTAAGAGAAAATGCAGCAAAATATGTTTATTATATTATACAGATAAAACTTTAAGTTCATTCAAATAATCAATATTGTTAATAATTAAAGGACACAGTGTTGCTACGCTAGCAAGGATCTGGCGCTCCGCTCACGGATTATTCCTGCCTTGCACTGTATGTTTCACTGGGACTAAGAAGATATTTCAATGTTCCTTAAAAGTTTTGAAGTATTGCCGTTCTAAGCTTACAGATGGCTTAACGTCCATTACAGAGCTGATTGTGACGGCGATCAGTTACAGTAATTGGAGAAAGAAAAGGATGGACAGGAATTAGAGGTTAGTACATTTGAAAGAGACAGTACTGCAGGGCCGGCCATAGGCACAGGCCCGCCATGCCAATATATATTGAATATAAAACAGAAAGACAAAATAACGACACAGCTAAAAATGCAGCTGCAAATTTTGGCAAAAGTTAAACGCTTGTGTCATGAGCAAGAGGCGGGACCGCTACAAACGTGGCCATCCGCCGTGCATAAGATACCATATTGACATTGGCGGGCGAAGGAGCCACCGATTCTTTCTCTGCCCTGGGTCACCACCAGCCTAGAGCCGCCCCTGAGTACTGCTGCAATAAATTATTTCATCAAAGGTCGCACACAATCACTGCGCCACCATGTTCACATGTTTAATAACGTGCTTTAACTCCTATCATCATGAAAATGATATCACATATACATCTAGTATTTTATTTATTCAGTGAGCTGTAATATCACGAATGTAATGGATTCTGTGTCCTGTCGGAGGAAGAGAAAGCCGGTTTAAGAAGCAAGTAGTGATTCACACACATAGAGCGCATAGAAGAACACATACAAAATAAAGCATTTAACATGCTACTTTACTTACGATGTGATTTGAGAAACTAGTTAATTAAATAATTTTAAGATGAAGTTTATGATGTTCTACTTTAATGACAAAATAAACCACGTGATTAAAGTGGAAATTTCAAGATTGAAGTTGACATTTCATGCTTTTCCCCCACTGCGTGCCTTTTTTTTTCTCTGTACCCTAATAAGCTTTCATACGACACTCAGATGGTGGGCTACAACTTGCCTTTTCACGGCGACTTTGACATCTGACAACTTTTTTATTTCGGGCACTGTGCGGCTTTGTGAACTTGAGCTTTCAAGTTTCTCCGACACGCTATGTCACTCGATCAACTTCCTTCTGTTGTTTATTTAACTTTATTTGTCACCACGGGAGATA
The DNA here is from genome assembly GCF_016835505.1 of Polypterus senegalus. Classification (NCBI taxonomy): domain Eukaryota; kingdom Metazoa; phylum Chordata; class Cladistia; order Polypteriformes; family Polypteridae; genus Polypterus; species Polypterus senegalus. Next base: position 129,683,139 of record NC_053164.1, on the reverse strand, counting down.
TGCATTTCACTATGCAACGTGTTTCAGTACACACTGTATGCATTTTACTATACAATGAGTTTTAGCATATAGTTTTTGCATTTTACTATAGAACATATGTGTTTCGTTATACTGTGTACTCATTTTACTGTACTGTGTATGCATATCACAATGGAACACTGTGGAACATGTGTTTCAGTATACAGTGAATACATTTCACTACAAAACATATGTATTTCAGCACAAAGTATAAGAATTTCGCCATAGAATGAATGTGTTTCAATGTATGTATTTCATTATTGAATGTATATTTTTCAGTTAAAGTGGATGGATTTGAATATATGGTGTAACCATTTCACGATAGAGTGAATGCATTTCAGTATAGAGTGCATATACTGTTAAGAATGATTTGTGTTCTAAAAGGCATCTCATAATATAATGTATACCAAATAAACAGAGAATACAGCTAAGCAATAATATTTGAATGCAAAGGTAAAAACTATAAAGTATGAAGAAAAGGGATAATTAAACAACTTTAAACAGTCTTGCTTACCATTACATTCATAGTAGATTTGATATGGTTTAACTCACCCAGCACTCTTACACTCCTGTACTTGCTGTACTGTGAATGAATCTCTGGGCTCATATTCAGAGTGTAGTCACACCTCAGTTGAACCTCAGTCTCCATCCCTGTAGCTCGACCTCCTAGCAGTTCACGTCTATCCACAGACAGCTCACACTTGTTATCTTCTGAACTCTTTGACTTGAATGGATATGAATCATCATCTCTGTAGAAATGGCAGTGAGCTTCAGGGAATGTTTGAGGCACTTCACATGTCAGTGTTAATGCTGCCTCTTTTCCAGTTATGTTAGACGTTGCACTCAATGCTGGTTTGCCTAGATTACCTGAAATAATTAAAATGAATAAGAAATGGGTAAATGTCAAGCTTTCAATTTGCATTTTTATCATTCACATTCTGCACATCTATGGCAGCTAATATACATATCACTTTATTTCCCAATTAATGCTTACTTTTTTCAGTTAGAGTTGTAGAACAGTAAAGAATTATACAGGAATCAAAAATGAACTGTAAACAAAATATCAGATCAATGTAGAAATCTTTGCTTTTCTCTTATAATATTATATATCTCTCTCTCCTTGTTATGAAGAACACCAATCTGTTATAGTATAGAATTATGCACAACCTCATTCTGTAACCAAAAATAACTATTAATATGTTTGTGAAAAGAAATTGGAACACCCAGGAAAATGCTCACATGAACTCAGGGATGACATTATTCAGTCCTCTAGAAAAAGACCAAACTGTTCAGACCTCAAGCAGAGAACACGATTAGGAAGTAAATTCTCTCTAAGTAGAATAATCCCAACATTATTATATGCATTAGGAAGACAGCTGTCTTAAGTAACATCCTGTCCACTCATGCAGTGAGTCAGTCAGAGGACTAAACTTGCATCTTTGTAGTGTTCAGTCCAGCTCCATTGCCCTGAAGTCATATTTCCTATGAGCCACCTTTCTACTTTAATTGAAATGTTTGATATTTATTGAAATTACACCTTCACAATGATCCTCATTATGCTGTTGTTGTGTGTAGTTTGCTGGTATTGCCAGTATTTACATTATAAATTAAATTAAGAGTTAAACCATCTAATTCAAATGATAGCAGCCAGGCAGGATATAAGTAACAGTTATGACATGTGTTGTGTACTCACCATTTACTTTCATTGTCACTTTCCTACTACGGCGTGATTTCCACTTGTCATTTTTTCTTATGACTTCAATTTCACAGCTTACGTTTACTTGAGTTACATTCCTTACTGATCTTTGATCCAAAAGCAGATACTTAAACACCATAATCACACAGGCTCTTAGATCTGTGTGGTATGCCTCTGATCTGAAAAGAGTGTCATTCTTATAAAAATGACAAAGTCCTTTTCCTGGCTGGTCTCCTACACATTTAATTGTAACAAAATGATTCTTCTGATCCTCTGTGGTCACTATGTTGATTTCAGCTTTCACTAGAAAAAGTAATACATTGTCAAATATAATAGTATTAGGAAGATACATGGAAAAAGAAAATAACCTAGAAATCAATTAGTATTACTTTCAAAATAAGGGATTAACATAATATATAAATGCTGAGTACAATTCCAAAAATTTCCTTTCCTCATTGTCCTGGTGAGAGGGGATAGTTAGATGGAGAACACACAACTGACATGACTGATTGTATTACAAATGTCATCATCTTCAAGCAGTATTAAGTCTTCACTGTTCTCACTATTTTTATTTCATAACTGATTCTTGAGAGCAAAAAATGAGCTGATCTGAATCTGAGGCATTGGTAATTGTCTTGTTTCTATGAAAATGAGTAACTTAAGCTGTGAATGTCATGTACTGTACTGTAAGTCCGGTCAACATGCTTACAGCAGATAACAAAGAGGACAGATTTATGGCATTCAGTAACACAAAGCTACAGCAATTTAATTCTAATCTGAGGTCAAGGTGTCAGACAAGGTGGTTTCATTTAGTTATGATGAAAAAATGCAATGATAAAAACATATTTTATTATACAAAACCTAGCACTAGTTCTTGGGTAAAAGAAACAAACATTTACACAAAGACACATGGAATATAAATAGATTCATCAGTTATGATCAAGTATTTCTCAATTGAAATTAAGATCTTGATCTGAGAAGAAATAATGAGGGCTCCATCAGTGGACTGGGGTCTGGCAGGAAACATAAAACAAGAGTTTGTGTGTTAAAGGACAAAGGAAGTCTTTGGTGTACACGATCATCTTCCTGCTTAAAGAGAGGGGTAAGACAGCATCATAACAGTCAGACATCTGCAAGGTAAAGTTTCAATCTTAAAGTATTAGAAATCAAAAAATTCTCCAGCTGAGTTAAGGGATGTTCTAGAAAGAATATGAAACAAGGAAAGACCAGACAGTAGCTCATCAATTGTCCACAAGTAGGCGGATTTTAGGGGAGATGAATGTGCAGAAATGAAGGCAAGCAGGTAATCTGCTCTACTTGTCATACAAGTAATGTAACATTGTTTTGTTTTGTTTTGTTTTCTTTCACCACTCCCTTTTGCCTGTTTAAATATTTGTGTGGAAAATGTTTATAGATGATGTACAGATAATGTAATAGAATTAAAAAGTTCAGCTAAGTCAAAGTAAAAGGAAAGTTACTACCTACCATGCTCCTTCACTATTATTTTCAGGTTGTCACTTCTCCCTGAGGTTTCACTGCTGATAATATTTTCAGAATCACAACTGAAATGCAGATAGCCTTCACTCTTTAGATCCACATCTCCCAGCAGCTCTTCTCCTCTTGCAGTGAAGTCACATCTGTTGCTGTCTGAGCTCCCTGATCTGAACGGCTCTGATTCAGCTCCCCTGTAGACGCGGCACCTCACACCAGAGAGACACTGGGGAGCTGAGCAGCTGATTGTGTGCTCACGACTCATCATGTCAATGACATTGGGCATAATCACCATTTGAGCTTTCTGCAGCTCACAAGCAGTTTTTCCTGCAGCACAAAAGCAGCACTGCATCAGTGTTAGTTATTAAACAAATAATAATATGTTTCTAATACATAAGGATCATTTCTTAACATTTCTCTACACACTGCTTTTTATATACATTAATCAACGCTAGACAGTTGTATTGTAAGCAACTTTGTTCAAGAAATCATAAAAAACTGATTAGCATTACAGTAGAGCTTATAAGGGGCACAAATGAAAAGACTAAACATATACTCATTAATTTCAGTCTAGTAGCAGTTTGCCCATGTTATGAGTTATAAACTTTTACTATGAAGTCATCAAAGAATACTCATTAAAAAAATCTACTTCAGATGAGAATTCAGGATTGTACACGAAACATTACAGTACTACTCTTAAAAATATGCTTCCTCCAAATGTTTAGCAGTTTGGTAATAGCTAGAAAGATTTTTGCACTTCATTTATCCTTACATTATGAAACCAAACCTATCCAGTATATGGTCACTGGGACTGGTACTGTTTATGTGTGTTTCTATGCCCTGTAAAAGACTGTCATTCCATGCAGAATTGAGTCTTGTGTTGCCCTCAGTGTTGTCAGGATGAGACACTGACACCGAATCTGAATATGTGGGTTTGAAAAATTGAAATTTTATTTTTAAAGTAATTGTTTGAAAATGAACACCATCAGATGAAAATGAAACCAAATTTACTGCTCGGTAGGTGTAATTTAAATTCTATTTTTGTTTTTTTATCCACTTCAGGAAAACACTAAAACTGCCATTAGTTTATCTCTTAAATGTGATATGAATGAAGTACAATACAAAGTTTACAATATTTAAATTTCCGGAATAACATTTTTTAGAACCACGCTTTGATCAGAAATGCTATTTTTTTTCCTTTTTCAAAGTTACATTTTCTTATCAGCTTCATATTGCACAATTTTTAAAATTAATTTTGTATTGATTGTCATATCTGCTAACAGTTCATGTAAATGTTGATATATCTGAAATAAGCATAGCAAACATATTACAGTATGTTAATGTAAGAAGCTTTATAGTGGAGGCTGGAATCAAAAACATGCTACACTAAAAATCAGGTAGATGAAACATGCAGAAGGATGAACATTACTTTTCTGGACAATCCAGTCAGATATTGTGCAACAATAAAAGGCATGATAAAGAACCATTTCCAATACTGGCATTTTGAACTCAATAGATGTCAAAAGATTTGACTTAGAGAACATTTTCTGGAAGTTTAACTTTTGTAACAAAGGCGTTATATAGGCACCTGACCCGACACAGATGCAAACAGAGGCACGTATAAACAGGCTTTTTATTTTCTTCACCTGGGGGGCGCGTCTTCCTCGTGAACCCCACAGGCAATACACAGTCCTTAAGCACACCAAAGACCCACAACAGTTATCTCTTCTTTTACCACCACTCCTCCTCAAGCTTAGTCCTTCTCCTCCCGACTCTGGCTATCGAGTGGTGGTGGCTGGCCCCTTTTATAGCCCACCCGGACGTGTTCCAGGTGCTTGACCACCTGGTCCCAATTGCCTTTCCGGGTGGGGCTGAAGTCTCGTAAAGCCGTGCTGTTGATTCCAGGCAGCACCTCCTAGCAGCCACCAAAGCTCCCAACCAGGCTGTAGAGGACTCCATCTCCCATGGAGCCATGCAGGTGGTTGGGGAATCACCATTGGCCATGGAGGCTTCCACCAAGTGTCCTGGGGGAGGTATTGAGCTGTCGATGGTTGCTCCCCCGGAACATATGCAGCAGGGGCGTCCCGGACGGGCATAGGCCCCGGCCGCCCATCACACTTTATATATTGTGAATGCCCTAGTGGGGGGACTTGCATCCCAATGGAGATGGATGGTGATTCCTCGTCTGGAAAGGATTCCCGGACAGGTTTGTTCTTGGTACTCTTTCTGACCAGGAGGCTATAATAAGACATAACACATCCCTCTGGTGAAACTCCTATTTGTACACCCACGGAGCATATTGGGAGCTGTAGTCCTGATGGACAGCTCTACTGGCATACTTGGGTGCCACCGGGGTAGCTTTTGGGGAATACTACTACTACTTTAGGGGGCTTGAAACTGGCCCAGAAGTACTACTGACAGGCAGCGCTGTGGCACCAGAAGTACTCCTGCTTCTACATTGGGGATACATAGTCGGGAGAGAGCAGATGACACTCATGGAGAAGTGGTGGAGGAAGGAGAGAAAGGTGACCAATTGTGTTATTCTTGTGTTGGACTAATTGAACTACCTTTTATTGTACCTAAAATTATGTTTGATCGAGTTGTGTCTGGTATTTGCTGCTCTGGGGTGTCCCCAGGTGCCCACTAATATTTATATAATATAAAATATATTATTATACAATGTAAAATATATATAAAATGCAAAGCTGACTGACTCATTTACTCATTCACACATTCACTCACTCATCATCTAAACACTATTTCCTGTTTAGTTGAAAAGCTGAAATTCGGCAAGAGGGCACTTTTAGGCCAGTATGTTTCCTCTAAGAAAGGACATTTTGATATCACTATTTAGGGGTACAAAAAAAACCTGCAATAAAAAAACTAAATATCCCAAAATCTCAAAAATGCTTTGATAGATTTGATTGAAATTTGGTGACATTAAATAAAATTAGCTGACATGGTTTTTGTCCATGTTTGTCTAGAATAATTTAATTTTCTAATTTTCCACACAACCCAAAGAGACAGGGCCAGCGGTCTATTTGTGGCATTCTGGTATATGCATACTGAGGACTCCAGCAGATGAGCACTGTAAACCAATAGGGCGAACTGCCAAGAGAAGAGAAGGTGTCTTAGACAGCAAAAAGACACAGCATTGAACTGTAAAGTGAAAAGATGGGGGAAAGTTCTGGTAAAACACCTGTTATTTCCATATACAAAACCTGTTTTAAGATGTATATTGGTTTTGGTCAATGAAAAAGGAATCCCTTTTAATTGTTAATATACCAATTCCACACCGTATGATATGTCTAAAATCAGATGGCAATCATTTTATTGACACTGAGTGAATAGGGTATGGATGTGCACTATTAGATATGGATATTTGGTATCAAAGTGTCCAATTTGAAGTATGACAATGGACAAAATGGACGAAATGGATAAAACATTTCGTCATATAACAAAAAAGGTGAAAATTATGATGTTGTTGTAACATACGTGAATGATATGCAGAATCCCTCATCCTTCAGTCACACTTTTTTTTAGAAGTGAATTTGAATTTAGAGAGATGGTGTTTTATTTGCTAAATTTGAGTAAATGGTCAACCAATCAAAAGATTGTGTTTCATAGGATCTTATATGCCGAGGTCATTTTGATGTTTACAAGCCTATTATTACTATTGACCTTGCTCAAACTCAAAATTGGTTTAAAGGAAGATCACAATCAAATTAAGTTATTTTGCTTACCTGATGTGACAAAGCTACACTAATAAAAAAGGAAAACATAAATGTCTTACTAAATATAGAGTCAATATCAGACAAAATCAATGAAAACTCCTGCAGCTAAATATGCACAAAAAAACCTCCACAAAGCAACGGAACAATGGCTGTGAAAAGACAATTTCATTTTAAGGAATAACAAAGTATATCAAATCAAATCAAATACGCAAAAAAATTATAAAGTTAAGAGACCTGAAGTTGCTACGTATACACGCAAAAATCCGAGAGTGAACTGGTTGTTAATTACACACATAAACATTCAGAAAAGCAGAGCTTAGCTGTTATTAAATATATCTCAAAACATATCCAAATGAACGGAGAAACCTCTAATTTAACATACATATCAAAAAAAGAAATTTGCCTTAGCTCAAAAATTGCAATGACGTGTTTAATTATAATTCACACATTGATTATGAATTTAATAAAGACATTCAAATGAAAATGGACTGATGAACCGCCTGGAATGACCAGAGCTTAGTAAAAGTTTAGTATCTGGTTTACACCTGAATTCAGAACATTTTTTCTTTGTTATAAGAAAATATAATATTGCTTTTCAAATGGCATCATTTGGTGCAACAAGAGTAATAGAAGGCAATTTTATGCCAAGTATAAGGACAGGTGTAACACCGTTGTCTTATTCAAAAGAGAGAGGTAGTTAAAAGATAGAGGTGGTGATAGTTGGGGACTCAATCATTAGGGGGATTGAAGCGCAGGTGTGCTCCAGAGAGAGAGAGAGAGTCTCGCACGATGTGTTGCCTTCCGGGAGCACAGGGGGGAGACCTCCCTGGAAGGGTGGATAGGCTCCTGGCCAGAGTGGGGTGGATGCAGTTGTCATTGTCCATGCTGGAACAAATGACATACATAAGGGTAGTCTGTCAGTTCTGCGATCCAAATTCAAAGAGTTAGGTGAGGAGCAGAACTGACAAGGTAGTCTTCTCCAAAGTTCTGCCTGTGCCACGCGCCAGTCCAGGTAAGACTGAGGAGATTAGAAGGCTTAACGCGTGGCTCAAATCTTGGTGCAGGGCAGAAGGGTATAGGTTTATGGGGCATTGGGACTCCTTTCGGAACAGATGGGACCTGTTCCGCCATGACGGGTTACATCTGAACTGGAGGGGCACCAATGTATTAGAGGGGTATGTGTAGGCTAGTCAATAGAATTGTGTGGGAACTAGGGAATGGGGGGCAGGGAGTTTAGGACAGGCCAGATTTAGATCTATACATGGAAGAACAAACAATGGAATAGAAATAAAAATGCATAGTAATGTAAATTCTAAGCAAACACGTAAATGTAGAAGGAGTAACACATTAAAAATAGCTTGCCTTAATGCTAGAAGTATCAAAAATAAGATAAGTGAGTTGGAGTTGTATGTAGCAGAGCATAATTATGATATTATAGCAATAACGGAAACCTAGCTAAATAACAAAGATGGGTATGAGTGTAACATAGAGGGATACACATTTTTTAGGAAGGATAGACAGAACAGAAAAGGAGGTGGGGTTGCTGTTTATGCCAAACAGGGTTTAAATGTAAGTCATCTTCAGTTGGATGATGAGCCCCATCTTAGTGAGGACATGTGGATGCGCCTGGAAAATATTAGGGAAAGAGGTCTTATTTTAGGAGTATATTATAGACCACCCATTTCAGACAGTAATTTCAACACACATCTTTTTAGTAATATCAAAAAGGCAAGTTTACAGGGGGATATTATAGTCATGGGGGACTTTAATTATCCAAATATTAACTGGGATAACCTTACAGATGGAGGAGCACAAGAGCAGGAGTTTTTAGAAGTAATCGGCGACTGTTTTTTAACACAGCATGTTAAAGCACTAACAAGGGGTGAAGCCTATCTGGATTTAGTATTCTGTAATAATCAGGATAGAATTTAGGGTGTAGAGGTGATTGAACCACTAGGGTCAAGTGACCATAATATAATACAGTTCTCAGTATTTTGTAAGAGTACAGATGCAAAGACTAAAATTATTAAGTTGAACTTTGGTAGGGCTAATTTTGAGCAGATGTGACAAAGTCTAAGTAGGATACACTGGGATAAGCTTTAAAGTGTGGAGACAGTCGAGGAGCAGTGGAACAGGTTTAAAAATGTTTTACATGTAATGCAGGACAGATACATACCTAAATTTGGAATTAATAAGAAACTAAAAAAAACTCCACGATGGATTAATAAAGATTTAAAAAAGAAGTTGCAAAGGAAAAAACTGCTGTATAAGGCATATAAGACTAATGACTGCAAAGAGAACCGTGGCGTATGAGAGAAAATGAGGGCAACCATTAAGAAGGATATCAGAGAGGCTAAAAGACAGTTGGAGAGGAATATAGCAGATAAGGCGAAAGAAGACCCCAAGAGATTCTTTCAGTATTTTAGTAGTAAAAGAACAGTTAAGGAGGCGGTCAAGTTCATCAGGAATAGTAAAGGGGAATTAAAAGATACAAACAATGAAATAGCAGATGCCCTAAACTTACATTTTTCTGAGGTGTTTACAAGTGAGCAAGTAGATAACCTCCTAGGGGTAAATGCAACTACTAAGGAGGTACTGAGGGATTTGGAAATTGTAGAGGGAGAAGTGCTGCTCATATTAAATAAGATGAAATCAAACAAATCACCAGGCCCAGATAATATTTATCCTCGTGTTCTTAAGGAGGCTAGTGAGTACATATATAAACCCTTGACACATATTTTTAGGAAGTCACTGCGCACTGGAGAGATTCCGAAGGACTGGAAAAAAGCAAATATCATCTCATTATATAAAAAGGGTGACAGGGCAGATCCCAAGGGGAAATTCACATACTCCAGCAGCAGCACACTGATAAAGAACAATATTAAATTAAAGAGTGATAACAGACATATAACATATAACGTATAACAAACAATAATTCTGTATAATATTAACGTTTAACCCCCGGGTGGAATTGAAGTGTCACGTAGTGTGAGGGAGGAACGATCTCCTCAGTCTGTCAGTGGAGCAGGACAGCGACAGCAGTCTGTCACTGAATCTGCTCGTCTGTCTGGAGATGATCCTGTTCAGTGGATGCAGTGGATTTTCCTTTATTGACAGGAGCCTGCTCAGTGCCCCTTGCTCAGTTTGGCCAGGCGTGAGGCATCCCTCTTCTTTATGCTGCCTCCCCAGCACACCACCGCTTAGAAAAGGGCGCTCACCACAACTGTCTGATAGAACATCTGCAGCATCTTATTGCAAATGTTGAAGGACGCCATCCTTCTAAGTAAGTATTGTTGGCTTTGTCCTTTCTTACACAGAGCATTAGTATAGGCAGTCCAGTCCAATTTACAATCCAGCTGCACTCCCAGGTATTTATAGGTCTGCACCCTCTGCACACAGTCACCTCTGATGATCACAGGGTCTATAAGGGGCCTGGGCCTCCTAAAATCCACCACCATCTCTTTGGTTTTTGCTGGTGTTCCATTGTAGGTGGTTTGAGTCACACCATTTAACAAAGTCCTTGATTAGTTTCCTATTCTCCTCCTCCTGCCCACTTCTGATGCAGCACACGATGGCAGTGTCGTCTGCTATCATTGTAATCAAACATTGTTTGATTGTAAGGAGATATAAAATAAGTGATTGGGACTTTAGCCTAGGTAGTAACTAACCTTTTTTGATACGTGGTGTCACACACATGCACATGGGAGGCATATAAAGGGTCTAAATGAGAGTAATTCCATGCCAGACGAGGGGGTGGTGGAGTGCACTGGCCTTTTTTCTCACTTTCCTGCAGACCGTTAATGGGAAATTCCGCCTGGCCCTGATGACATCAATTCCGATTCCATGCAGAATAACATCACTTCTGTTGAAGAACCCATGACCAAAGAGATTTCCGGTTCCGGCCCTTTTAATGACGTCACGTCCGGGTCCGAACCTATGGAAGAGGACCCTTCTGCCTCCACCCTTGAAGAGTTCACTTCCTTTTCTGGCCTTTTAGTGACAGTGGTAATGATCAGAAGGTCGTGTCACTAATGAGTTAGAAAACCAGAGACAAGCTATCACTTGATTTTATCATGACGCATGTCTTTCTTTGTGTAAGCCAGTGACTTGTAGATTAAAAATAATTCACAAACAACAATATAAGGTCAGAGCTGAGAGTCACGTGTGCTTTGTGCTGACGTGTGCTTTGCAAACGCTAGAGTCTGTTGAGAGTGTTGGTTTGTTCTGTGGTGTGAGATTTACATTAAAAAAATACATTTTGCTCTTAAAAACTTGGGTTTTGGTTGCCTCTAAGGAACCGTGTGGGAATTTTAAAGCTTTTTTCCCTTTAGAAGGGGTTTTTTTTTTGCTTTTTTCGCCCGCACAAGAGCAAAAGTAGCTGGGTGTTTGGAAGTGCGCTTGGAAAAGTTATTTGTACTTGTTCTTTTTCTTGTTATCTGTATTTGAATTAGCATCGAGGCGGCAGGGTAGAAAGCAGCAGTAACTGATATCGGCATTTGTAAATAAATAACCGCGTCGTCGTAACAGCGATTCCTTAGTTTAAAGGAAAAGAAAAAAAGGCCGCGGCTGACTTCAAAGCAGTAAAAGGTGGAAACTCAGTAGTGCGCAGGTAAGCAGCCAGCGTTAAGACACCGATCAGGCACTAGGAGCAAATAAGGTAGTAAAGTTTTATTTATTTGTTTATTTTAGATTAAACAGTCCTTAGCCGTCCAGAGGCAGAACAGTTAAGTGGGCGACAGCGTATTGGTTCATTAATACGGGGGAATACAAACAGTGCGAGTGAAGAGCTTATAAGTAAGAAGAGCGCAAAGCTAGAAGAGACAGAGAAAAGTAAAGTTAACCTCATAGAAAGGCAGGCAGCTGAGAGGGAGAACAGTACAGGAGCTTAAGGGGGAAAAGGTGTAAAATATCTGTAGCAGATCTTAGTGTTACCATTTAAGTTAAGGAGCAGCTGAAAGAAGAAGAAATTTAATTTTAAGAAAAAAAAAAATATATATATAGTTAAGGCAGCTTAGTAATCCCAAATCAAATTTTAATAATGAGGCCAGTGCAATGCAAGTCCTGTTGGATGTTGGACTTTTTAGATGATGGTTTGGAAGAGCCAGTTGTCTATGAGGGCTACATCTGCAAGAGATGCCAGCTGATCCAGCACCTCGAGCTCAGGGTCGCTGAACTGGAGGAGGAGTTGGCTGACCTGCGTTGTAATAGAGAATTGGCGGACTTGGCCCAGGTGTCCTTTAGAGATAGTGTGCACCCCTAAGGTGGCGGGAGGAGATTCCAGACCAGGCAGGTAGGAATAGGTGGGTCACGGTCGCAAGGCGTAAGGTAAAGGGTGCACACTGTCCGGGGGCATCAACCCCAGAATTAGAAGTGTCTAACCGTTATCATGTCCTGGCGGAGCTGGACGGTGACTCTGATAATTCTGAGGTGGTAGGCAGGGTTGAGGAGCCCCAACGGGCCACCTCAAAACCAGTTCCCAAAAAGAGAGAGGTAGTGATAGTTGGGGACTCAATCATTAGGGGGATTGAAGCGCAGGTGTGCTCCAGAGAGAGAGAGTCTCAGACGGTGTGTTGCCTTCCGGGAGCACAGGTGGGAGACCTCCTGGAAGGGTGGATAGGCTCTTGGCCAGAGCGGGGTGGATCCAGTTGTCATTGTCCACGTTGGAACAAATGACATACATAAGGGTAGTCTGTCAGTTCTGCGATCCAAATTCAAAGAGTTAGGTACCAAGCTGAGGAGCAGAACTGACAAGGTAGTCTTCTCCGAAGTTCTGCCTGTGCCACGCGCCAGTCCAGGTAAGATTGAGGAGATTAGAAGGCTTAACGCGTGGCTCAAATCTTGGTGCAGGGTAGAAGGGTATAGGTTTATGGGGCATTGGGACTCCTTTTGGAACAGATGGGACCTGTTCGCCGTGGACGGGTTACATCTGAACCGGAGGGGCACCAATGTATTGGGGAGGCGTATGTGTAGGCTAGTCGAGGATTGTTTAAACTAGGGAATGGGGGCAGGGAGTTTAGGACAGGCCAGATTTAGATCTATACATGGAAGAACAAACAATGGTGTAGAAATAAAAATGCATAGTAATGTAAATTTTAAGCAAACACGTAAAGATAGAAGGATTAACACATTAAAAATAGCTTGCCTTAATGCTAGAAGTATCAAAAATAAGGTAAGTGAGTTGGAGTTGTATGTAGCAGAGCACAATTATGATATTATAGCAATAACGGAAACCTGGCTAAATAACAAAGATGGGGATGAGTGTAACATAGAGGGATACACATTTTTAGGAAGGATAGACAGAACAGAAAAGGAGGTGGGGTTGCTGTTTATGCCAAACAGGAATTAAATGTAAGTCATCTTCAGTTGGATGATGAGCCCCATCTTAGTGAGGACATGTGGCTTCGCCTGGAAAATATTAGGGAAAAGGTCTCATTTTAGGAGTGTGTTATAGACCACCCAATTCAGACAGTAATTTCAACACACATCTTTTAGTAATATCAAAAGGCAAGTTTACAGGGGATATTATAGTCATGGGGACTTTAATTATCCAAATATTAACTGGGATAACCTTACAGATGGAGGAGCACAAGAGCAGGAGTTTTAGAAGTAATCGCGACTGTTTTTAACACAGCATGTTAAAGCACCAACAAGGGGTGAAGCCTATCTGGATTTAGTATTCTGTAATAATCAGGATAGAATTGAGGGTGTAGAGGTGATTGAACCACTAGGGTCAAGTGACCATAATGTAATACAATTCTCAGTATTTTGTAAGAGTACAGATGCAAAGACTAAAATTGTTAAGTTGAACTTTAGTAGGGCTAATTTTGAGCAGATGCGACAAAGTCTAAGTAGGATAGACTGGGATAAGCTTTTAAATGTGAAGACAGTCGAGGAGCAGTGGAACAGGTTTAAAATGTTTTACATGTAATGCAGGACAGATACATACCTAAATTTGGAAGTAATAGGAAACTAAAAAATCTCCACGATGGATTAATAAAGATTTAAAAAGAAGTTGCAAAGGAAAAACTGCTGTATAAGGCATATAAGACTAATGACTGCAAAGAGAACCGTAGCGTATGAGAACATGAGGGCAACCATTAAGAAGGATATCAGAGAGGCTAAAAGACAGTTGGAGAGGAATATAGCAGATAAGGCGAAAGAAGACCCCAAGAGATTCTTTCAGTATTTTAGTAGTAAAAGAACAGTTAAGGAGGAGGTCAAGTTCATCAGGAATAGTAAAGGGAATTAAAAGATACAGACAATGAAATAGCAGATGCCCTAAACTTACATTTTTCTGAGGTGTTTACAAGTGAGCAAGTGGATAACCTGCCAGAGGCAAACACAACTACTAAGGAGGTACTGAGGGATTTGGAAATTGTAGAGGGAGAAGTGCTGCTCAGATTAAATAAGATGAAATCAAACAAATCACCAGGCCCAGATAATATTTATCCTCGTGTTCTTAAGGAGGCTAGTGAGTACATATATAAACCCTTGACACATATTTTTAGGAAGTCACTGTGCACTGGAGAGATTCCAAAGGACTGGAAAATGGCAAATATCATCCCATTATATAAAAAGGGTGACAGGGCAGATCCAAGCAACTATAGGCCAGTAAGCTTAACAAGCATCACAGGAAAATTAATGGAAGGAATTATTAAGGATAAGATTGAGCAACACATGACAAGGACAGGAGTTATTCTGAACAGTCAGCATGGGTTCAGAAGGGGAGGTCGTGTTTTACTAACATGTTGGAATTCTATGAGGAGGCAACAAAAGGATACGATCAAAGTGGAGCTTATGATATTATTTATCTGGACTTTCAGAAAGCATTTGATAAGGTGCCACATGAGAGGTTGGGCATCAAGTTAAAAGAAGTGGGAATTCAGGGTGATGTTTTTAGATGGGTGCAGAATTGGCTCAGACACAGGAAGCAGAGGGTGATGGTGCGAGGAACCTCATCAGAACTGGCTGATGTTAAGAGTGGTGTTCCACAGGGGTCAGTGCTAGGGCCGCTGCTATTTTTAATATATATAAATGATTTAGATAGGAATATAAGTAACAAGCTGGTTAAGTTTGCAGATGATACCAAGATAGGTGGATTAGCAGATAATTTGGAATCCGTTATATCATTACAGAAGGACTTGGATAGCATACAGGCTTGGGCAGATTTGTGGCAGATGAAATTTAATGTCAGTAAATGTAAAGTATTACACATAGGAAGTAAAAATATTAGGTTTGAATACACAATGGGCGGTCGAAAAATCGAGAGTACACCTTATGAGAAGGATTTAGGAGTCATAGTGGACTCCAAGCTATCAACTTCCAAACAGTGTTCAGAAGCCATTAAGAAGGCTAACAGAATGTTAGGTTATATAGCACGATCTGTGGAGTACAAGTCCAAGGAGGTTATGCTCAACCTTTATAATGCACTGGTGAGGCCTCATCTTGAGTACTGTGTGCAGTTTTGGTCTCCAGGCTACAAAAAGGACATAGCAGCACTAGAAAAGGTCCAGAGAAGAGCGACTAGGCTGATTCCAGGTCTACAGGGGTTGAATTATGAGGAAAGATTAAAAGAGCTGAGCCTTTACAGTTTAAGCAAAAGAAGATTAAGAGGTGACATGATTGAAGTGTTTAAAATTATGAAGGGAATTAGTACAGTGGATCGAGACTTGTATTTTAAAATGAGCTCATCAAGAACACGGGGACACAGTTGGAAACTTGTTAAGGGTAAATTTCGCACAAACATTAGGAAGTTTTTCTTTACACAAAGAACGATAGACACTTGGAATAAGTTACCAAGTAGTGTGGTAGACAGTAAGACGTTAGGGACTTTCAAAACTCGACTTGATGTTTTCTTGGAGGAAGCAAGTGGATAGGACTGGCGAGCTTTGTTGGGCTGAATGGCCTGTTCTCGTCTAGATTGTTCTAATTGTTCTAATTGTTCTAATATAGTACACTGCAAAAGAGTGTCGTCCCATTTTACTAGTACTTTTAAAACACAACATCGTTGTTTAACTTGCCACTTAATGCAGCATCCCAACTAATGATTATGAACAACTAGCTGGCTTAAGAAGAAATGAATGCAAACTCTAATTGCTCAAAGTGAACTAATTGATGCAAAGCTTACTGCGAAGATATTTGATTTAAACATTTTACATGGTTTGACTTTATTCTCTTAATTCCAAGGGTTTGATATGTATGGTTTCTCTGCCAAATATATGCATGGTACAGGTTATGATGAAATAAAGTTTGCTTTTACCTCACTGAAACAACCTCATGTTTCCTGAATATTAGAGATCACTTTCCTGCTTAATCCAGTTTCTGCAGGAATGCAAAGGGACATAATTGTGCAGCTCTCACTGTGGTGGAAAACTGTGTGAAGCTGAAGGAGAGATGAATAACTGTAAGCCATAACCCCAGAAGTGTGCAGCCTATCACTGTTCTCAGCAGTATTTCAAAATGTATGTGTAACACAAAGTTAATAGGGTAAGGTATTCTTTAGGGGCATTAATAACCCATTACAAAAAGAGACTACGAGTTGCATCTAGTGTCCTATGTTAAAAATATAACACATAGAACCCTTTAACATACACTTGGAGCACGTTTGGGTGGACATAAAAGGGGCCACCTCCCTCAAGTCATCAGCCGGAGTCCAAAGAAAGAGGACGAAGCTCAGAGGAGAGGGAGTGGAGGCAGTGAAGGAAGGACTGTGGAAAGGCCCGGACTTAAAGGTGTTTGGTGCAGGGGGCACTGTGTTGTTTAAAGGATTGTACATAGTGTAAATAAAATGTGTGTGTTTTAGGAACTGCTGGTGTCTGCCTGTCTGTGCCAGGGCTCGTTCCCCCACAATACATATAGTCTCCTTCAGGACAATCCGATCCCAACCCAGGATCTGCAGCCCCACCTGAGGAGGAGGACTATCACTGCCTGTACTGAAGGAGGGAGCCGATGCGGAATGAATAATGAAGTCACTGCTTGCTTGCTGTGTTTGTGTGTTATAGAGTGGTAGCTTCCGCCTCAATAGAAATGCTTGCTGTTCCTGTTTGAGGTTGTTAATAAAGGTGATCATTCTGAACATTGTCACTCAGCCTCCTGTTTTTGGGTTGTAACACAGTGGCTCACGCGTCAGATGTACTTGGAGTGGGGTTGAGATGCAGAAGAAAGCTGGATCCAAAGGTTGTGACGACTGAATTGCACTGGTTGATTCGAGATTGGGGCTAGGTCTGGGTAACCTCTCTGCTTCCAAGAGGCTTGGGCTCCTTCCAGTCTATGCATTAGTTGGTGAGGATATGGGTGGGCTTGGCCGATACAATGCTGCCGATGGACAGAGCCTCTGCTGAGATTCCTTAGAACGAAACGAACAGAGTTGTTTTTGCAGCGATCAACCAGACATCTTGCTCGAGAGTGCCAACTTTCCACAGCATGATTCATGGACATCGGACTGGCAAATGTTTGTGGTTCGCAAGCTTCGCCTGAGCTGTTGACAGATGATAAATTCAAGATGTCCATTAAGTTGGCACGAAGTCCCGGCATTGGTGGACTCAGACAGCGACCTCTATGTCGTTCAGCGGGACTTACTTCCGTAAGTCCCTTATACAACCACAGATCCAGTGAACATCTTCTGTGTCCATGGGGATGTTAGAACATACAAAACTATTTTTCTCCCTATTAAGTTTAAAGGGAAGAACTTTAAAGTTTGGATTGCTATATCAGACACTTCCCCCTGGCCTCTTTTAATAGGGAAGCAAAATTCCCTGTTCCGCCAGGTCTTGGACACCTGCAAAACATCCTCCTCCAGTTAGATCAGGGAAGGATCCTCGCAGGAAGACTCGAGACAACTGAAGGACTGTATACCTACTGCAGGTCGTGATGAAGTTGCACCCAGGTCAAAATGCTGCATTAGGTTCAGGGGCAGTTTCTCCAACTAAGTTTGCATGCCTGCAGTGTACCGACAACAGCTTAGACTTTGCATTCAAACAGGCACACATCACGTGTGACTCCTATTATGAGGAAAGAGAAGACTCGAACTTTAAAGCACCGCAGTTTTTGATTAAGGATGGTTTTGTATCAAGTGATTTTGGATTACGGAGGAGATGGGCAGCTTGAACAGTTAGTGGTACCCAGTAAGCACAAGGAAACAGTGTTAAGAATTGCTCACAGTCATGTTGTGAGGGGTCATTTAGACACAGAAAAAATGAGAGAGCACATATCGAAATGGCTTTATTGGCTGAATATGGTCTGAGATGTGGAACAATTGAGACTTGTCCCAACTTTCAAATAGTTTCTGACCCACAAACCCACTAGGGCACCTCTGGTACTGATGCCTATTCTCGATGTCCCCTTTCTGAGGGTGGGACTAGATATTGTTGGTCCGTCTTCACAAAAGTAAAAATGGCTTTCAGTATATGCCCGTGTTAGTCAATTATGCCAAAAGGTACCCAGAAGTAGACGTGCTGTGCGGACTGTTACAAAAGCACTCACAGAAATGTTTATGCACATTGGTATCCCTCATGAGATTTTGAATGATCAGGGCACACCCTTTATGTCTCACATCATGAAACAGCTATGCAAAAGTTTTGCAATTAAACGGCTACACTCCACAGTTTATTATCCACAAATGAATAGCTTGACTGAACAATTTAATAAGTCTCTAAAACAAATAATTTGACGCGTCGCTCATAAGGACCCTACCTCATAGAATACCGCAAAACTCTTTTTCCTGTTTGCTATTCAGAAATCCCCACAAGCGTCTATGGGGTTAAGCCCTTTCGAGTTGCTCTTTGTCCGCCAACCACATGGTATGTAGGACATTTTTCGGGAAAAATGGATAGGGAATCGTTCAACACTTCTAGGAGGTAGCTTTGTCAATTGAGTCATGTAAATGCAAGGAAAGACTTCTAGATTGTCCTTTATTGCGGTGGAGCAACTACAGCGTGAGCAGGAGGCGCAGAAACGTGACTACAACAGAACAAGTAAACTATGATAGTTGAAGAGGGGAGATTGGGTGCTGATGTTAATTCCTTCGGACTTGCATACATTTTTTGCTGAGTGGTTGGGTCCAGCACTCATAGAACAGTGCATATCCCCTGTGAATTATAAAGTCCAGATTCCAGGGAGGCAGAAGCCCATTCAGCTTTTGCCTATCAATCTATTGAAAGAGTGGCATGAACCGCATGAGGTGATGTCCGTGTCCACAACGGTCCCACAGGTGGATGTCTTTATTGGCAAGGATTTAACTGACACTCAGAAAGATG
Source organism: Polypterus senegalus (assembly GCF_016835505.1). Taxonomy (NCBI): domain Eukaryota; kingdom Metazoa; phylum Chordata; class Cladistia; order Polypteriformes; family Polypteridae; genus Polypterus; species Polypterus senegalus. The sequence continues at coordinate 129,663,946 of NC_053164.1, read as the reverse complement.
ATCTACTAACACCTGGCCAAACTGCGGAACACAGGATATTGACTGATCCTGGTGTCACGAAACAGATAATTTGGAAAGAGGTGGCTGAGATACTCTGGCTGGGAGCTATTCATTTAAGCAAAAGTGAATGGTGAAGTCCTATCGTCCTTGTCTCAAAACCGGATGGTTCGATTCAGTTTTGTATTGATTTTAGACAGTTAAATAAGACTTTCAAGTTTGATACCTAACCGAAGCCTGCGTGGATGACTTGTTGGAGAAACTCAGACAGGCCTCGTATATTTCCACTCTGGTCATCACAAAGCACTACTGCCAGGTGCCCTTGGAGAAATCCAGTTGCGAGAAAACTGCCTTCACCACCCCAGATGGGCCTTTTGAATTTACCAGACTCCCCATCGGTCTTCATTGGGTGCTGCTGACATTTCAGCAGATGATGGACCAGATTCTGCATCTTCTTTCGGCATATGCGGTGTGGCGGACGGCCGGGGTCAATGCCCGGCCAGGACACCCCTTCGCTATATGTTCAGGGGGAGCAGCCATGGACTGTGCAATACCCCCCCTGGATGCTAGATGGCTGGCCCCCCTGGGTTGGAGCGGTGCCTTGGTTTCCTGCAGGGCTCCATGGGAATTGGAGTTGGTGCAGCCCTGTTGGGTCCCGCAGGCGCCGCCAGGAGGTGCTGCAGCTGGAACTCCTAAGCCATTATGGTCAATGTATTCGCCACACCTGGAAGTGCAGCCGGAACTCGGCAGTCAACCACCTGGAGCACATCCGGGTGGACTATAAAAGGAGCCTGCAGCCACCACTCATTGGCCAGTGTCAGGTGGTGAAGGACAAAACTTGGACGAGGAGTGGTGGTGCAAAAGAAGAGTGTTTGTACTTGTGTTTTGGGTGTTTTGTCTACTTGAGACTGTGTTGTGCCTGTGGGGGTCATGGGAAAGACGTGTCCCACAGGTAAAGAAAAATAAAAGGCTTTCTTGGTTTTATATGTGCCTCCGGTCTGAGTCTGTGTCAGGTCAGGCGCCTATATAGCGCTTTTTTGTTACAGCGGGTGCATATCTAGATGATGTGGTCATTTTCAGTAATGATTGGAAGTCTCATCTTGATTACTTACAGGCTGTCCTTGACAGTTTGCAGCTTGCGGGACTGATGGCCAATCCAAAGAAGTGCAAGTTGGGTATGTCAGAGACTAGTTATCTGGGTTACTGGGGATGGCCTAATTAGACCACAGTTTAACAAGGTGGGTGAAGTGCTTGCATACCCCCATCTTATCACACACAGGCAGGTTCGTGCCTTCCTAGGGTTTGCGGGATATTACAGGCAGTTCATTTCTAATTTTGCACATAGGGCCGCTTTATCATCTTTCCCGGTTCTACACAATCCTGACTTTTCAAAGGAATTTATTCTGCAAATGGATGCTAGCGTTTTTGGGTTAGGAGCGATGCTCTCACAATGTTTTGAAGGGGAAGAGCACCCAATCACATTTCTCAGCAGGGAGTGTAATTATTCGACTATTGAAAAAGAGTGCTTGGCAATTAAGTGGGCTGTGGAGGCCCTCCTGTACTACCTCTGGAGTCGACGGTTCACCCTGGTAACTGACCATGCCCTGCTTAAGTGGCTTTATCGACAGAAGGACACAAACGCACACGTCACTCGGTGGATTCTTAGTTTACAGCCTTTCAACTTTGTATACCACTGGCCAGGCTCTGCACAAATGAATACAGATATCCTCTCCTGCCTAGCCGAACCCGCTATGTGTCCTGATTCAACAGCACCTTCCTGGACCTGTCACACAGTAGAGCGTCCTTTGGCCACAGAAAACACGAAAACAAGTTCACTCTCAGCTCTCTGCGCAGAGAGCATGGCGGAGTATATTAATTCTGGCAATGACCTGGCCCACTTTCTCTTTGTCTCCCGTCTTTCAGGACAATCCAATCCCAATCCAGGATCCGCAGCCATGGGACCAACCTGAGGAGGAGGACTATCAGTGCCTTGACTGAAGTAGTGAGTCGAGGCGGAGTGATTAATGAAGTCACTGCTTCATTGCTGTGTTTGTGTGATACAGATTGGTAGCTCCCACCTCAATAAAAATGCTTGCTGTTCCTGTTTGAGGTTGTTAATAAGGCTGTTTTTGGTGTGTAAGACAGTGACTCATGCATCACAATATATAAATATACAGATTTGTTCATAAATGCATGAAAAGATTTGTATACATATATATATATATATATATATATATATATATATATATATATATATATATATATATATATATATTGGTTCATATACTGTAATAACCTGGTGGGGTGTGGGAGAAGAATGAATAAAATTAGTCTCTTTATGCCAATTACCAGAGTGTTACCCTAAAGGGGACCGTTTAACTTCTTCAGTACCAATTATGCTATGCTACTGAGGTCTTCAGCCCACTCATACATGCCCCCAGCCAGCTCCACCTCACTCTGCTAACCTGGGGTCATAGGCAGCCTGTAGGCTACACTGTTCCACCAAATTAGGGCTTCGCTGACAGCCGCACATCCAAGCCGATGGACTTTAGCAGTCTGAAGACATATCCAAAGTGCTCTCTCAATTCTGCATCTGCAACCCCATCTCTTGCAGGTCACAGGTTTCCTTAAAGCTGACTTCTCCAGGTATTCCCTCCGTGAAAAGAGTGTCTTTCTCTGGACCTTGAGGCTGCTACACTGTCTTCACCTTTGAAGCCCTCATCCAGTGAGAAGCACAAACATCTGTGGGGACATTCGAGGGGTGTGAAGCGATCTGGTCTGCCCTGCCTGAACCGAGACATCATGAGTGTGATCAAGGAATTCACCAGCATTAGTGCTTAACCTGTCCACTGTCTCAGTTTCATTAGTCTGTTCTTATAGTAACAACCTGAGAAGTGCTGGAGACAGAGGAGCACAATTAGCCTCTTTATGCTGATTTCTGGTGAGAAGCCCTAAAAAGGACCGTTTGTCTTCTTCAACACCAATTGCACCATGCCACTCAGGTCTTCAGTGGCAAACATGCATTCACAGCTGCTTTGTCCCTTTGCCTGCTCACACATGCTGCCTGGCTCTGCTTTACTTTGCTCACCCAGGGTCAGAGGCAACTTGTATGCCACAATATTCCTCTAGCTCTCTCTGAGCCATCCCAAGCCCAGGGTCCAAAGCTCAAATGGACTCTAGTAGGCAGTAATCATTGACCAAAGGGCTCACCAAGTGTTGTATTTGCACATCCCCCTATTCTGCTGCCCTCAAGCTGCTTTATACTGTAGGTGGCTTCTCCAGGTATACCCAGTCTGCGGCCACCTGAGGAGCACATCTCTTTGAGGTCCAGACGCTGAGGTCACTAGAATACATTTGTTTGTATCTATGCATTGGCTTGAATATGGACATAGGTTGATATTTATGTACATTGGCTTGTATATTTCCATTCTGATATATATATATATATATATATATTGTCGCAGTAGGGGGCAGTAGTGCTCCCTTGAACCCTCAGGTACCACGCCAAACACCTGGTAAAAGTGCTACAATTATTCTTTTTATTATAACAATGTGCACTAAGCACCCTCCACTCCACACTATTCATAAACCACAATAACAATAATAAATCAATAATAATCACAATCCTCCACTCCCAGACGCGTTGCCCTCCTACCACCCAGCTCAGCTCGTTGTCTGGGAGTTCCCAGAGTCCTTTTATTCCCCCTGACCCGGAAGTCTTTCTGCCCAACAGTTCCACAAGTCCTTATTCCTTCCGGGTCAGGGTAAACAGTACTTTTCTTCACCCCGGAAGCCCGTCGCTCTTCCTGTGACGAACTTCCGGGTCATGATGTCCAAATGAGTCTATTGGCCTCCTGACAGCGACTCCCAGTGGCCCCCAAGGTATCCAGCAGGGCTGTGTATAAAACTACATAGTCCATGAGGCCCTGCTGGAATTGGGGCCCGTATATGCTCTCGGAGAGCTCCTCCTAGCGCCAGGGGTGAGGGCCGAGTAAAATGCGCAATCCACCACAATATATATATATATATATATATATATATATATATATATATAAATTTTAATACAATGGTTTGAATACATCCATTCAGATATATACATTGGTTAAGATATATATATGGCTTGATATATATTTCTTTAGACATATATTGGTTTAAACAGATCAGCCACATCCTTTAAGATATATACTGTACATTGATTGAGATATATCCATTTGGATATACAGGTCAGTTCAGATATATAAATTAGTTTTAATAAAATGGTTTGGATTTACAGGCCGGAACAGCGTGGTTACATCAGTTTGGCTTCTCAGTTTAACTTAACCATTGCTTCAGACTTTAACAACCTGAGCTAGCTAGTGTAAGTTATCCCAGTATAGACATATGTATGACTCTGCATTGCACATGCTGCCTATAATAGTGTAAACAACAAGTATGAAATAAATGCAAAATAGTGAAAAATATATCTAGTGTACTAAAATTTAGGGAAAATTATTTTAATTTTTGGAATGAAAAAAAGAACTGTGTGCATGTGTTTGATTTACAGAATCATCTATGGTTTCTTTTATTTCAGGGAAGAGTTCAGTTTTAATGAGTTTGAAAAACATTTTTTTCCTTTACTGACCCTTGGCGAAATAATTTTTTGTTAAATACAGGCATGATGTTGTATATGTGTCATCTGTAATTGATTAAGCAACAGAAGGCACTCTTACTAAGTACTCTAAAGGCGCTTTTCCACTGCATAGTACGGCACAGCACGGTTCAGTACAGCTCACCTTGGTTCGGCGCAGTTCGGCTCGGTTTGCGTTTCGACTGCAGTTTATTACCGCTTTAGAGTGGGCGGGATTATTCACGTGTCGTTATAGTTGCGCCGCCTCTACTGCCGTGACACCGTGGAACTTTTACAACAACACGCAGACAACGACAACACTTTAGCTCGACGACGCGCAAGGGAAAGCATCTAAAAAAAGCACATCACTAGCTAACTTTTATCACTGTTGCAAAGCATAAAATGAACTTAACTGCCAGTGTAACATTAAAATGTTGATTCTGTATATTACAGATCTTCCACATTTTGCAAAAAAGTCGCCACAACAGACCATCTGTTTGGACATTTAACCGTGCTTCAGAGTGGTGGGATGTGATTGTTCTCGGTTTTACAAACACTCAGTGGCTGGAGAACTTTCGAATGTCTGAAGAAACATTCATCCACTTATGCAAAAAAACTGCGTCCAGCAATGGAGAGACGGGACACAAACTTCCGCGTGTGTGTACCTAAAAGAAAAGAATATCCAGTGACGCAGTAATGACGATTTTCTCCGGCCAATCAGTGACCAGCAGGGTTTACACGTCACGTTTTGGTAACGGTTCGGCGCGCTTGGAACCTCGGCTGAGGTGGTACTAAAAAAAGGACCAGGTACTAGGTACTGTTCCCAGTGGAAAACCCCCCAAAAGTGAGCTGAACTGAACCGTGTTGTGCCGTACTATGCAGTGGAAAAGCGCCATAAGTACTTAGTATAAATCATTAGAAAAGACTGGGCTGGCAATGTCACTGGGTCTAGTATTGAGATGGCAGAAGGGCTTACATCCCAAGAATCAATGCAATATATTTTCTCAATAGAGAAATTCCAATTCAAAAATAAATAACATGTTTAAAAAGATATATAGTCTTAGTTACATATGTCACTGAGGTCACTTTCCTGTTTAAGGTAATTTATTCCTCAATTTTGTTAATCACTTAACCTAAAAATAGAAAGTAAAACCAAACTGCTATATGAATTTCCACATATGATGCTTATCTCATATCTTCCAAAAAGATTGATTTTGCCTTCTATGAAGGATAACAAAATACCCGCACTTCGCAGCGGTGAAGTACTGCCTTAAAATTTTTATTAAGAAGAAAATAAAAACCTTTTTAAACTGAGGGAAAATATACCAATAATTATTTGTTAAGGATCTCTTTCTATACCACGTTGTCAGTTCGGCCCTCCAGTTGTAATATGACCAAGCTGTGCTCTGAGCTTACAGTACTCTTGAGCATGTAATGAGCAGTTGGCCATGTGAAAAGTAATCTTGTTTCAGATCTCACAGCATGGATTGCTGCTGTCATAATCGGTTTGAGTTTCATGGTTTTGGTTCAATTACGACAGCATTTGCAGGACTTGTGTTGAAGTGCCATTCAGCAATTGTCAAGCGTTGTAAGCATACAACCAGTTTCATCGATAACTTCACATCCAGCTTTTGAGAGTTGAAACATTTATAAACATCAAAGTGTCCACTACTGAAATCGTCACCTGTGAATCTAAGATGTTTAAGAGGCATTGGCGGTTGTTGAAAGGTGTAAAATATTTGGCCATTTCGGTACACTTGAAAGCGACAACCGAACAATTCAGCCGCAGCCATCAACTCACACGCAGAACCATAGGTGAAGGGCTTAAGCATTTCACTCTTATAGTGCTCCTGTGTAGTATAATTCTCTCCTGTACCTGTGTCATCAGTCCACACCTTGAACCTGTCCCAATCATTTAATACATAAGACACAATGTTCCTCCAGATATCAAGAGTGAGCCCGATATGGCCGTGCAATATGTAACAAAGAGAATGGAAAAGGCAGGTGCCATCTCTGGGCATGGAAACCACTCGGTAAGTGACAGTTCTTTGATCGATGGTGATCACCTCGATAGACATGTTAATGGGGGTACGGTTGGAACGATAAAGGAAATGGGTACCTGAACAATGTGAAGTAAGTCTAAAATATCTACACAATAACTATAATCGTAATAAACGAACAATAAAACAGCGGAGAAGTCGTGGATTAAAAAAAAAGCCTGCAGTTATCAGCAGGGAGACGTGAATCCCGTGGCGAAGCAAGGAAGGGAATGTAGAGACCGGAGAGACGGACGGCCTTATATAGGCAGGCAGCCAACAACGGGAGGCGTTGGGATGGGGACCCAACGCCACACGGTGACCGAAGCTGCACGCCATGGACGATATATATGCGTAAGTAGGATTCAGTTAGCGTTGGGAACCCGCTGCACAAATTTCTTGAAGATGGGCCTATAAGTAACAAAGACCGTTGGAAAGTTCAATATGGCGGCCAACAGTGGCATGTCGAAATGAAACCTTAACTTTTGTAAGTAAGCTGTAAGGAAAGAGCCTGCCAAATTTCAGCCTTCTACCTGCACAGTGGCGTCATACCACCGAAATAAGTACGTACATTGGTTTCTGTTAGCGCAGGGAAGCCGCCTACTAAATTTCGTGGAGATTGGGCCATAAATAAGAAAGTTCAAAATGGCGGATGTTGTCGACCATTATGACCGTTACGCGTAGAATTTCTAAATGAAACCTGCTTAACTTTTGTAAGTAAGCTGTAAGGAGTGAGCCTGTCAAATTTGAGCCTTTAATCTACACGGGAAGTTGGAGAATTAGTGACGTTGGAAAGTTCAAAATGGTGGCCGACAGTGGCGGCATACCACAGATATAAGTACGTACATCGCTTTCGGATAGCGCAGGGAAGCCGCCTACCAAATTTCGTGAAGATGAGGTCAGCCTTCTACCTACACGGTGTGACGGACAGCCGGGTCCCATGCCCGGCCGGGACGCCTCTTCTGCATACGTCCCGGGGGAGCCATCATGGACATTGCAGTACCTTCCCCGGAGCACTTGGGGGCAGCCTCTCTGGCCGTGGATCCCTCCTCAATCTTCCTCGTGCCTCCATGGGACATGGAGTCCACCACAGCAGCCCGGTTGGGAGATGGGGTGGCCGCTAGGGGGTGCTGCGGACAACCAGCCACCACGCTGGACCAGCTGGTCAGGCACCTGTGACACTTCCAGGTGGGGGACAAAAGGGCTTGCCTCCCAGCAATCAAGGCCAGAATCGGCAGGAAGAGGACGAGGTTGCCTGGGAGGAGTGGTGGTGCCAGGAAGCGTTTGGTTGTGTGGGTTATTTTGTGCTTTGGACTGTGTTGGGCCTGTGGGACACGGGGAAGGCGTGTGCCCATGGCTGAAGAAAATAAAAAGCCCTTTGAGTGTGAACACGTGCCTCTGCGTAGTCTGTGCCGGGTCGGGCGCTATATAGCGCCTTTATCACAACGTGAAGTTGGAGAATTAGTGACTTTGGAAAGTTCAATTTGGCGGCCTACAGTGGCGTCATACCACCCAAATAAGTACGTACATCAATTTCAGTTAGCGCAGGGAAGCTGCCTACCAAATTTCATGAAGATGAAGCCATAAATAAGAAAGTTCAACATGGCAGACGTTATCGACCGTTATGACCGTTACGCATAGAATTTCGAAATGAAACCTGCTTAACTTTTGTAAGTAAGCTGTAAGGAATGAGCCTGCCAAATGTCAGCTTTCTACCTACATGGGAAGTTGCAGAATTAGTGAGTGAGTGAGTGTGTGAGTGTGTGAGTGAGTGAGTGAGTGAGTGAGTGAGTGAGTGAGTGAGGGCTTTGCCTTTTATTAGTATAGATTTTAGGAACATGTGCTACAGGTTCCCTAAAAAATTCATTTGTGCAGAAAATGAATGATGAACACAAACAAAGATAAAATAATTCAGGAGAAAATGTAATTCAATGTAAAATACAGCAAATAAAATATAAAAACAACTAAGCCATTATATATGAATGTGAATGTTGAAATCTAAATGAAGTAGAGGAATAATTTATTCAGTTTAAGTAATCTTTTGTTTAAACATTACATTATTAGTAGATGAAGTAGTGTTTGACTTACCCAGTACTCTAATGCTGAAGTAACTGCTGTACTGTGAATGGATCTCTGGGCTCATATTCAGAGTGTAGTCACACCTCAGTTGAACCTCGGTTTCCGTCTCTGTAGATCGATTTTCTAACAGTTCATGGCTATTCACAGACAGCTCACACTTTTTATCTTCTGAGCTATTTGTCTTGAATGGCTGTGAATCGTCATCTCTGTAGAAATAGCAGTGAGCTTCTGAAAATGTCTGAGGCAATTCACATATCAAAGTCACTGCTGCACCTCTTCCAGTTATGTTAGATGTTGCACTCAATGCTGGTTTACCTAGATTACCTGAAATATTTAAAATGTATTTCAAACGGGCAGAAATCTTTGCTTAATATCATCTCTTACATTATTATATCTTCCCATGATTTGAAGAAGACCAGTCCATCATAGTGTACATTTGTATACAAACAAACTCATTCCTTAACTAAAAAGGCTATCAATATATGTGTGGAAAGAAATTGGAATGCCCAGGATAAAACCTACATGAACACAAGGTGAACATGTAAAAACAGCACAACATTCTTTACAGACTTTTTTTCTTAATACTGTAGTATGGTTTGGAAATGTTAAAGAAATTCAGACTTTTTACAAACTGCATACATCTATACTAATAAAAGGCAAAGCCCTCACTGACTGACTGACTCACTCACTCATCACTAATTCTACAACTTCCCGTAGGTAGAAGGCTGAAATTTGGCAGCTTACTTACAAAAGTTAAGCAGGTTTCATTTCACAATTCTACGCGTAATGGTCATAACTGAATCCTACTTACGTAGCATAGATACGTCCATAGCCTGCAGCTCGGTTGCCGTGTGAGGCGGAGTTGTGTCCCCCATCACCACGCCTCCCACGTAGTTGTCTGCCTGCCTATATTGCATCTCCCAACCCCATGCCTCTCACGTAATTGGCTACCTGCCCACATAAGGCCGTACATCAGCAGCAATCCAAGCTGTGAGAAAAGAGTATAAAGGAGGTGTGTCAGACGTCGTGCTACATTTTCTGATGCAGCTAGACGGAAACAACTTTGTGACGCTGTCGATAAATACTCGCAGAAAAATCCACAAGTTAATAGACACGCTGTCGCTAAATACTCTCGGGAAAATCCACAAGTTCATAGAGGCACTGTCGCTAAATACTCGCAGAAAAATCCACAAGTTAATAGACACACTGTTACTAAATACTCACAGGTAAATCCACAACTTAGTACTGGGAATGCCTGTTAAACATCTTAGATTCAAGAGTAGCGATTTGGGTGGTGAGATGTCTATTGAGATGATCACCATCGATCAAAGAACTGTCACTTATCGAGTGGATTCCATGCCCGGAGATGCTGCCTGCCTTTGAGTTTGGGTACTCTTTACAACGGTTGACAAACACGGAATGTAACGTGAACACAACACATCCTCCAAATACGAACCTGATTGAAAGAAATAATGATAATCAAATCCTTGATGACAGCAACACTCATAACAATCACAAAACAATTACATTGACAATCATGTTACGTTATCTTTTAAATGTTTCCTTTTCTTTTTCATAACTTCTTTAACACACTAATTCTCCTCTGCGAAGCGCAGGTATTTTGCTAGTACTCTATAAAGGGTACAAATGCCTTGAGCATTGGGCCTAAGTACTGTCAAGAAATACTTGTTTAAGTATTTATCTTTCCACCTGATTTTTTTATCACTGGGTCATGTAGAACTGAGTTCTTCCCATGCAACATTTGCCAAATTATGAGAACTAACTGATTTGAAATATTAAGCAAATTTTAAGAATGTGGGAGAAAAATATGCTCAGTTAAACTCAATCAATTAATTAAGATGCATGAGTTATGGTAGGAAACACAAAAACCTACAGAAAACACAAATACATCAGAGAGAAGATGCAAACTCCATACAGACAGTGACTATGTCAAGAAGTAAACCCAGGTCCCTGCAGAAGTGCTAACCACTAAATCACTGTGCCATCACTATGTACTGTAAATATTAAAAAAGTAAGAAATAACTAAAACTGTACACAAAATTACTCAAAAGTGTGTGAGTTTTCAGTACTGAAGTATTCTGAATTATGATCATATAACTTTATCCATCCACCCGTTCATTTCCTAACTATATAGAGATTACAGTATATAATTGCATATCAGAATATAAAAATTGATTATTTCAAAAAATGTAAAGCTTTTTGACATAATAATAAAATTAAATGCACCATCCCTTATACTTATACTGGTCCGGAAGTTAACTGTACATGGCTATTGATAAAAAGTTCACTAAATAAATTTTTTTGAATCGTGGTTCCATCTCATTTCTTAGATGTTTCAGCCATTACTTCCATTTTGGGGCTATGAAATTTGTGCTAAGGTTTTTTCATGTTACAATTGTCTGCTAAAGATGAATGTCTCTTGTGGTTTAAAATTTCTGTGGGATGAAAAAGAAAGCAGCTGAGCCATGGATGGTTGTACAATGAATCCCATTGCACTAAACTCTGTAAACACCACTTGACATTTTTCAATCCTCCGGAAAGAGATCAAACTGTTCAGATCTTCCTTATCTTATAAACAGTGAAAAAAATTAGGAGGTGAAGCCTTTCTAACCAGAAAAATCCCAAAATGTGGACTAAATTAAATACTTCCGTATTATTAGGATTAGTACTTTAGAATAAAGCATACATTATTTTAAGTGACATCCTGTCCACTCGTACAGTTAGTCAGTCAGATGATTAAAGTTGAATTATTTTCTATTACACTGTTTTCTTCTTAAAATTACTTTTAAAGTTAAAGCATCTCATTCAAATAATAGTAGCCAGGCAGTAACAGTTATGACGTGTGTTGTGTACTCACCATATATGTCCACTGTCACATTCCTACTGCGGCGTGATATCCATTTGTCATTTTCTCTTATGACTTCAATTTCACAGCTCACATTCACTTGAGTGACCCTCTTTACTGATTTTGGATCCAATAGTTGATACTTTAAAACCAGTATCACACAGGCTTTTGCATCTGTGAAGTATGTCTCTGATTGGAGAAGATCTTCATTCTTATAAAAAAGGCAGAGACCTTTAACTGGTCGGTCCCCTTCACATCTAATCATGATAGACTGATTCTTCTGATCTTCTGTAGTTGCTATTTTTATTTCAGCTTTAACTGGAAAGAAGCAGTAAATAATTGAATTTAATATTAGAAAAGGAACATACAAACAGAAATGCAGGAAAGCCAAATAATACTACTTTCTAAAGTATCTATCTATCTATCTATCTATAGATTTTGATTTCCTCACTGTCTTGGTGAGAAGTGAGAAGATTAGATTTAGGATACATAAATATCATAACTGACTGTACTAAAAAAGGCATCACTTTCTTCAGTTTTCACTGCTCTCACTGTCTAACTACTTTTAATTTAATAACTAATTCTTCAGAACAGCAAAAAAGGTGACCTGAATTCTCCCCTGAGGCTACAGTATTTGCCTTGTTTATTTCCTTGAAAATAAGTAACATACAGTAAGTGATGGATACATGCATGTCATGTCATGTGCTGTACTGTAGCCCTGTTAACATGATTACAACATATATCAAAGAGGACATATTTATGGTATTCTGTAACAATTTATTTCTAATCTACTGTAAGTTCAAAGCATCAGACATTAAGGAGTCATTCAGATTTTTTAAAAATTAAAATGACTAAAAACAAAGTATTTTTAGTGAAACAAACTAATATTAAGCACAAGACTAGCTCTTCAGCAAAAGAAAGAAAAATGGACAAAATGATACTAGAAATCTTTGGGAATTAATCAGTAGTTACCAAGTTGTGATGGACAGCCGGTGTTTCAGTCTGGCCGGGACGTACCTCTACAGAAGAAAGCAGCCATTTCAGGGCATTACATTCCCCGGGACGTTCGTATGACAGATTGGGGACACTATCGCTCCCTTGAACCCCTGTCCACAACTCCAGGTAAAAGTCCAATATTCGAGTTTATTAAATTGCCACAATGCACAAAGCGCCCTCTCCTCCACTATACTCATATAATAAACAATCACAATACAATAATCCAATCCTTCACTCCCAGACACGTTGCCACCCTTCCACCTAGCTCAGCTCGCCGTCTGGGAGCTCCCACAATCCTTTTATATTCCCTGACCCGGAAGTGTTCCCAATCCCTAGTCCATGTGATCTTGTATCACTTCCGGGTCAGGTAAAAAGTCCTTTTTGATCACCCCGGAAGCACGTCATTTCCTTTGTCCATGTGACTCGGACGTACTTCCGGGGCGTAGGGTAAATAACCGTTGTTCCCCCCTGCAGCGTCCCCTAGCGGCCCCCATGGCATCCAGCAGGGTTGCGTATAAAAACTGCAATGTCCATGATGCCCTGCTGGTCTTTGGGGGACCTCCATACTGCAGGGAGGGCTCCACCTGGCGGCTTGGGGGTATTGGCCGGGATAAACGCACAGCCATACACCACAATAGATGGCAGCTCCCCTGGATGGAAATGGTTCCTTGGATTCCCGCAGGGAATGTTGGGTGCCATGAGTGCCGCCAGGATAAGCTCACCAAGAACCCGGGGACTTTTATGATTACGCCACCCTGGAAGTACTTCGGAAGTGTGCAGTACTTCCGGGGCATTTGACGAAAGAAGATGTGGTATTAACCTGGAGAAGAAATTCTTCTGGGTCATGGACTTTAAAAGGACTTTGGAAAGCCCCAGCAAATTGAGCCGGAGTCGGGAGGGTGTGTGACGGAGCTGCTAAGAGTGGAGGATTGGATCATTATTATTATTATTATTGTTTATTATTGAGAATTGTGGAGAGTGCGGTGCTTTGGGGCAGTATTATTGAAGAAAATATTAATAAAATTTTCTTGGTGTTTTTATACGTGTGTCTGGGACATCTGTCTATGGGGTTTAAAGGGGCAAAAGAGCCTAAAACGTCCACAATTGGCATAGTCGCCAGGATTCTGGCCGTCTTTTGGTCAGAAAACTTATTTTTGAAAGTGGACAGAATCCGAGACAGCGACACATGCAACTGCCAAACACGTTTTCGACAAGTTATGAAACTGACCGTCTGTGCTGAGGCAAATCCGGTGCACGACATCCCCTGTGACCATGAGGAGCAACGGAGCGACACCACCGTCGGGTGGGAAGACATTTTTCCGGGTGCCGATTTCACCGACATGGTATAGACCGGGGGAGGGATAGAAAACATTTTTAAAATACAGTAATCCCTCGCTATATCGCGCTTCGACTTTCGCGGCTTCACTCTATCGCAGATTTTAAATGTAAGCACATCTAAATATATATAACGGATTTTTTGCCGGTTCGCCGCTTTCTGCAGACAATGGGTCTTTTAATTTATGGTACATGCTTCCTCAGTTTGTTTGCCCAGTTGATTTCATACAAGGGAAGCTATTGGCGGATGGCTTAGAAGCTACCCAATCAGAGCATGCATTACATATTAACTAAAACTCCTCAATGATATAAGATATTCTTCCCGCGCGGTGCTTGAGATTGTTTGCTTCTCTCTTTCTCACTCTCTGCCTGACGGAGGGGGTGTGAGCAGAGGGGCTGTTTGCACAGAGGACACAGACACTCCTCTACAAAATGACGCTTTATCGCGGTGCTTCTGTATACTTAAAAGCACGTATTGATTTTTTGATTGTTTGCTTTTCTTAGCGAGCGCTCTCTCTGACATTCTCTGTTCCTGATGGCGCTCCTTTGAAGATAAGATATGTTTGCATTCTTTTAATTGTGAGAAAGAACTGTCATCTCAGTCTTGTAATGGAGCACAGTTTAAACGTTTGACTAAAGGGTGTTATTTCATGTCTAGAGGGCTCTAATAATGTTAACAGGGTGGGAGAGTTTATAAGGGCTTAAAATAAATAAAAATAACCATACAAATATATGCTCTCTACTCCGATGTTTTTCACCTATCGCGGGTGGGGTCTGGAACGCAACCCCCGCGATCGAGGAGGGATTACTGTAACCCATTTTGTCCCCTGCTCATACCTCATAGATGGCGTGCACCAAGAGGTCGTAATAAAAATGGCAAGTCATCCCGAAGATGGTTGGACAATGTCCAAGCAGAATAAAAGCAAGAAGGATTTCCGCATGACGTCGGACAGCCAAGGACAGGTGACCAGCCCCAGAAGCACCACAGGAAGGCGGACGAAGCATTGCACGCCATAAATAAAGTTAAGGTGTTTCGGGGAGTGATCGATCGATCTGCCAATAAATTGAGTCAGGCGGATTGTGGTCGGCTTGAAGCTAATCTCCGGAACTCCAAGTCCCAAAAGGCCGTGCGAAACCCAACTACGCAGGCACAAAAGAAGCCTGTCTGCTCACAGCTGGAGGGCGGGGTTTTTGAAAGCCTGAGCGTGCCTTCAGCCGATCAGGAAGGGGTCTTTAATGTGTGGGAGCTGGAAAAACTAATCAAACCTGTCAAAAGCTTTATCCAGATCATCACTTCAAGAAAAAAAGTAGTCAAAGAATTGGGAACGACAGCTGGGGCCATTTTATGGCGTGTGAAAGAATATTTGCACCGCTGCAGACAGAAGCTACCATAGGTGACTGATTCGGCGGTACAGGTGGGTTCAGCTGGTAACGTATATGAAGTTGGGACGCAGAGTACAAAGGCAGCGCGATTGATTAGTATCGGCTGCCATGTAATCTCAAGTCCCACAATTGATTAGGAGGTA
The DNA here is from genome assembly GCF_016835505.1 of Polypterus senegalus. Classification (NCBI taxonomy): domain Eukaryota; kingdom Metazoa; phylum Chordata; class Cladistia; order Polypteriformes; family Polypteridae; genus Polypterus; species Polypterus senegalus. The sequence continues at coordinate 129,648,505 of NC_053164.1, read as the reverse complement.
ATGATCAAGTGTAAAATGGAAGGACTTCTGGGGTTTCTCAAACCTAAAGACATCGCCACTGGTCTCACCCAAAAATAAAGGTGTCCAGACAGTAAAGGGTCTATCTCTTTCTCATAGAGAGAACCAAACTGTGAGTAAGCCCCACAATGAAAAGGAGAGTCCGCAGGTAAAACTGGGAGTTTCTGACAAAGAGAGAGTGTGGAGGGGACACTCTCAGCGTGGGCAGGCAGATAGTCAACCCCCAGCTGGGCAAAGGGCTACGCAGGAGTTGCCGGCCTGCTTCCAGTCCCGCAGGACAATTCAATATGGGAGGAGGCTGTGTTATGAATGCCATCAGCCGGGCCACCTTTGGCGAAACTGTCCAGCGAAAACCGGGGAGGTTCTTAAAGGGAAACAGAAGTGCCATGTCTCCCCATTGTTCTCCTGCTCTTGTCTTTCAGGAGGAAACCGTGGTCTGGTCAGGGCAGACAGTCTCTCCCGGGGAAGAACTACCCTAGCGGGGCTAGCGGCCTCACATTATAATGTTCAGCTGGGGGAGGTGTACTGTGATGGACAGCTGGCATTTCAGTCCGGCCGGGACGTACCTCTACAGCTAGATGGCAGCTCCCCTGGATGGAAATGGTTCCTCGGATTCCCGCAGGGTAGCATGGAAAATGGAGTCCGTCTCTTCAGCCCTGTTGGGTGCCATGGGTGCCGCCAGTGGGAGCTCACCAAGAACCCGGGGATTTTTATGATTATGCCACCCCAGAAGTACTTCAGGGTCACAAGGACGGAAGCCTGCAGTACTTCTGGGGCATTTGACAAAACAAGATGTGGTATTGACCCAGAGAAGAAATACTTCCGGGTCATGGTCTTTAAAAGGACTCTGGAAAGCCCAAGCAGATTGAGTCAGAGTTGGTAGGGTGTGTGACGGAGCTGCTGGGAGTGGAGTATTGAATCATTGTTATTATTATTGTTTATTATTGAGAATAGTGGAGAGTGTGGTGCTTTGGGGCACTATTATTGAAGGAAAAATTAATAAAATCTTCTTGGTGTTTTTACATGTGTGTCTGGGACGTCTGTCTAGAGGGTTCAAAGGGGCAACAGAGCCTAAAACGTCCACAAAGAATTAATTTCTCATTTTCATTGTAGTTTTGAATAAGATTAAGATATTGATCTAAGAAGGAATAATACAAACTCCTTCTTTGAGTAGAGACTATTACTGGGGTCTGGCTGGACACATAAAAAAGGAGTCTGCATGGTTAAGGACAAATAGAGCCACTGATGTACGAGATCCTCTTCTTTCATTTACAGAGGTACATGACAGCTTCCTAACACCTAGACACATGAAAGGTGAAGTTTCAATCATTTGTCCAGCAACTCCTGTGGCTGCCAAGAAGTACTAGGAGTTGGTGACTCCTTAGCCAAGTCAAAGAATATAAGTATATTAACTTAATAATAAGTATAAAACAAGGGAAGAAATATTTGTGCTATACTTCTTGTATATTACATTTCCCTGCTAAAGATTCAGGTCTCCTGTGGTTTAAGACTTCTGTTGGGTGAAAAAGGAAGCAGCAGAGCCTAGGATGGTTTAACAATTTATCTTTTTGCATTGAACTCTGTAAACACCACATGACATTGTTCAGTCCTCTGGAAAAAGCTCAAACTGTTCAGATCTCCCTTACTTTATAAATAGAGAAAACAATTAGGACGTGAAACACTTTCTTACCAGACAAATCCCAAAGTGTGGACTATATGAAATACTTCAGTATTATTAAATTCTTTGGGATGTATGCAATAAGTATATTGTTTTAAATGACATCAGCCGAGTCAAGGAGTGTTCCAGGAAAAGTATAAAAAAAGGAGAGAAATATTGTGGAAGACCCCACTATAGGTCATCACTGGACCACAGATAGGCAGACTTTAAAAGAAAAGAATGTGCTCATATGAAGGGAGGAACATGCGCTACTTGTTAGGTGATGCAGCATTAATTCATTAATTAGGTAATTCAGTGGATCACTTTTACAGGTGATGTACAGGTAATGGAACTGAAATTAAAAGTTTAGCCAAGCAATACTTAAAGTTGAGTTAATACGTACCAAGCTCCTTTACTATTACTTCAAAGTTGTCACTTCTCCCAGAGGTTTCATTGTTGATAATATTTTTAGAATCACAACTGAAATGCAGATAGCCTAGACTTTTTGGATCCATATCTCCCAGCAGCTCTCCTCCACTTGCAGTGAAGTCACACTGGTTGCTGTCTGAGCTCACTGATCTGAACGGCTCTGATTCAGCTCCCCTGAAGAAGCGGCACCTAACACCAGAGACACACTGGGGAGCTGAGCAGCTGATTGTGTGTTCACGGCTCATCATTTCAATAACATTGGGCATAATCTCCATTTCAGGTTTCTGCAGCTCACAAGATGCATTTCCTGCAACAGAAAAGCAACATAGTTGTTACATGAGAAAATGATGTTTTTTTCATATTTATAGATAATTTCTTAGCCATTACACATCACTGTTTATAGAAACAAATTAATACTAGAAAGGTATATTAATTTGCTAGAAAAGTGTATTAATTTGCACCTTTTTTGGTTCCCCAAAGAAACATCCACACAAAGAACAATTATTTATTTAGATCGATATCAAGCTTCATAGATAACTAAATAGATGGGAACAGATTTGTGAAATGCCAGTAGGTTCGTGATTTTAAATAGACTCTTGCTGTCATAGATAGATAGATAGATAGATAGATAGATAGATAGATAGATAGATAGATAGATTTCTCCACAGGAGGAAACTGGGTAATTGATTGTCATAAATGCTAGTTTGATGTTGATGTCAATGTTAAAATACTTGCAGTATTCATAGTGATTATATTTTTACAGTATATTAATAACTTTTATAGTGGAAAGTAGAACAATAACATACCAAGTGGACATTGTATTTGTAGATTTATTAAACTCAATCCAAATATATGCTGTACATTCTAATTCATATTAAAGATTTGATTTAAAACAAATTTCTAAATGATTACCTCCAAATATATCTTATCTTTTAAATATTTTGACATTTTAAATGCTTGTAATGTTTTTTTTTTTATTAAACAATGTCTGTGTTTTTCCAAATAATGCAGCCATAGGTTAGATACTCTATTAGCTTCAGTTGTATGAAATTAAGAGTTTTTCCATCACAGGGGAAGCAATAAAGTATGAGAAGTCTAAATAAAAAAGAAAAATAAATATTTAAAGCTATTTTGTGTTTGTGATATTATATTTAAAAGTGATATAATATAATGTAATGCAAAATAGTGGCAATGTGGTTAGTACTGCCACATTACAACTCCAATATGTAAAGTTTGTCCCTATGTTGACAAACTTTCCCTTTGATACTCTAGTTTCTTCCTACTGTAAATTGCCATAACATACTAGTTTTGTTCCTTGATATAGAAAAGGTGTGGAGATCAGTGAAGGTGTACAACATAACTGAGCAGTGCAGGAGGATATTCACCTTCTCATGGAACAGGTGTCACAGTGCCTGGCCAGCAATGAAGCTCTGTGTATGTAGCTAAATGAAGCAGACAGTGAGAAGCCAAAACTAAGACAAAGATGCGTGAGCTGAGAGAACAGGAATGCTATATGAAGCAGAAATGTTCAAAAGTCAAAAAAGGCACACGTTTGAATGAATGTGGAGATTAACAGTGTGATTCAATTTGAAAGTGTGTAATCTGTTGCTATAAACATTTATTTTTGTTGACAGAAAACTTAATTCAATAAATGAAACTGATAAAGCAAATTTAAAACATCCTGATAAATTTGAAGTATCAAGATCTTCACCAAAAGGCTGATTTATTGTATACTTATGAACTGCTTAAAATACAGCAGTCAGTTTTTTAAGTTGAACTTTTTATATACTTGCTTGTTTCTTTCCTTCATTTTTTTAACACACAATTTTATTCTCACAGCAGTTAATTGTCCATAATAGGAAACAATTTGCCTGACTTTGAAGCTAGTGTCGAATATGCTTTCAAATTTACAGTATTTACTGCATCAGACAAAGTAAATTAAAATAGCATAAAAGTAGCTAATATTGGCATTAATGGAGTAAAGAAAAACAAAAATGTAATTAAACTTCTTTAAAACAACTATTCAGAGAGATTTGAACCACATAATGCATATTTAAACTACTGTCACTGCTGAAGAAAAAACCTTTCAGAATTTGAGCATGATTACATTAAGTAATAGAACCATTAAGTGAATTTACAGCTCTACAATTTCTATTAAGCGAGTCTTTACAAAACAGCAAATATCTGATTTGTGATGTAATGATAGTTTATTAAAAAAAAAAATTAGGAAACAAGCAAAATGATGTAACATACCTTTTACATTTGAAGTCATGTCAATTGGATCCATGGCTTAAAAATATAACAAGAAAGTTAGGATATAAAATACAAGTATTTACAGTAAGTACTGTGGAATATCAAATGAAGAAACACAGTAATTATTTGTTTTAATAAATATGGCTGTACATAGTGTTTTACTTACTTTGTAAAAAAATAAGGATGAAAATATGCATAATGAGAGAAGCACTCCTATCAGTCTCAGCTCACCCTTAACTTATCTTAACATTTCAAACTGGCTTCAGTCTGCAGAGTTTGAGGTTAAGACCAGGAAGTCCATGATTATGAAGCGCGCTATTAGAAGTGAATGTTGTGAGATGACTGTTTAAGAGTAATGACATTCAAACTTTCTAATGAAAGAAAAATAGAACTTTTTAAAAGATAAGGCAAACCTGTCTTTAAGTTCCTGCTATAGTATTAACATTAAAATTGATTTATTGAATTATGTAACTTTTTCCATATTTACCTATAGTCTGCTGCCATGCCATTCATTATAATAACTGTACAAATAAAGATTGCATTATTATAATGAAATGTGCAGTTGCTTTTAAACACAAATATGGATGTATGTGTGTGATTGTGTGTGTTTCTGTGTAGGAGACTAAACAGTGCATAATATTTTCCTACAATTCTGATGCCATGAACTGATAACTTATGCAATGATACATTTAGGGGAGGAAAGATGCTGCAACGGCTGGAACATCTGCCTTTCAGCTCAACAGCCCCACATTCAAATCCTTTTGCAGCAAATGTTACAGTGTAGTGTCCAAGTTCTCCCTGTATCTTTCTTCCTCGAGGGAGTGAATGAGTGAGTGAGTGAGTGTGTTTTGTTTTATACTGTGTTGGTGAATTTTTTGGGTTTGTTCCTGCCAATGGTGCCAGCCCCAATCAACATCTGTTGGTTAAGAAGGTAAATAAAATGTTTGGATGGATATAGAAATGATGTGTGTATAGATACATTATTACCAACAAGTTGGCTTCAAAAATAATAATTATAAACGATAAAAAACTAATGTACTCTATTTTTTCATTATAAAATAAAATATTAGAAGTGACATAAGTGGACATAAGTCAAAGAGACATGACCAAACAGAACTGGAGAAGATTAAAAGCCTTGAACTTGAAAAACAATTATGATGATAAGAATGACAATTTTTTCTATACCACCTCGTAGTCAGTATTTCCATAGATATGTACGTGTTTGAAAACTTAAGTGTATGTGTATGTGTATGTGTTTGAGAACTCTTTGAAAACATCACTTTACTTTACATGCCCTCTCTTGTTTATGACAGCTCAAAGCCTGTAAAAGTGAAAGGCAGTGAAAGGAACATCACCATGGAAAATCATCAAATATTCTTCCACTACACTTATTCATGCCCTGCTGAAGAGTGCAAGTCACTTAACTACCGGGTGATTCTAATGGTCGAGGCCCCAAGTTATGAAGTATTACTGTCTTAATAATGAAGCAATCCCAAAGAAATTTAAGATCACAGTATTCCTGGATAAATGTACGAACGAGTGAGGCATGCTTCTCTTTATGACTTATTTGTGAATGAACTGGATGACTATGATATAAGTGAAGGTTATTTCTAGCAAGATGAGGCTACCTGTCACAATTTCTGTCAATGACGTGGTTTTTCAATTGGGTGCTTATTTGAAGTTAAACTACTAAAGGAAAAGGTTTTGTCTGAGCCCCATGCCACACGTTAAAAATACCCTTTTTTGTAGGGTCGCTCTTTTGATGCATGGATGTTTTGAATTCCAAATAAATGAGGTTATTGTTGAATCTAATTGCCTAAAGAATGATTTATTAATGTATATTGGGGTGTTTTGAAATAAAAAGGAGCTTAGGAAGAATATTCATCTTAACAGTGTTAATTCTTCCAGCTAGTGTGAGATGAAGGGTTGACCATCTATGCAAGTCTTGTTTAATTTTTTCCATGCAGACGGCGAAATTTTGTTGATAAAGAGCTTTGTGTTTACTTGTGATGTTTACCTATAGGTATTTAAACTGATCTGCAATGATAAAAGGTAGGGTGTCTAATCTAATATTATATGATTGAGAATTCACTGGAAAGAGTACACTTTTATTCAGATTAATTCAGAGACCAGAGATCTTTTGAAATTCTGTGAGTGCTGCTAAGACTGCAGGCACAGAATTTTCTGGGTCCGATATATACAGTACCATGTCATCTGCATATAATGAGATTTTCTGTTCCAGTCCTTCTCTGCTAATCCCCTTTATCTGATCAGTATTTCGACAATGTATTGCCAGTGGTTCAATGGCAATCGCAAACAGCAGCGGTGACAAGGGGCATCCTTGTCTAGTGCCACGCTCTAGTTTAAAGTAGTCTGAGCAAATGTTATTGATGCAAACTGAAGCTTCTGGGTTAGTATACAGTAATTTAATCCATGCACAAATGTTTGGGCCAAACCCAAACTTCTCCAATGTAGTAAAAGGTATTTCCATTCAATCATGTCGAATGCTTTTTCTGCATCCAATGATAATAATATTTCTGGGGTGTTTGATTTAGTTGGTGAGTATATTACATTAAACAGGCGTCAAGATTTGAAGATAAGTGTCGCCCCTAATAAATCCAGTTTGGTCTTGTGATATTACGAGGGAGCACTTTCTCCATCCTTCTAGCTATGATTTTAGAGAGTATTTTAACGTCGTTATTCAGAAGTGAAATTGGTCTGTATGATGCACATTGTAATAAGTCCTTATTTTGTTTTGGAAAACAGTGATTAGTGCTTGGCAAAGGTTTGTGGAAGAGATTGGTTATCTCTGGCTTCTGTAAATGTTGCTAATAGGAGGGAGCTAGCTGAGCGGAGAATTTCTTGTAAAATTCTGCAGGGTAGCCATCAGGGCCTGCTGCTTTCCACCTTGGAGTGACTTTATAGCATCTAGTAATTCTGATAATGCCAGAGGTTTATCAAGTTCCTCCACACTAAAAGCGTCTATTTGTGGTATCTGTAATGTATCCAGAAATGCATTAGATGTGTATTGTCTTCTTTAAACTCAGTAGTATATAGGGATTTATAGTAGTCTCTGAAAGTGTGCATTATATTTTTGTGTTCATGATTTTATCTCCGTTCGTGTTGGTGATTACCGAGATTGCGTATGCACTTCTTGCTTGTGAATTTGTTGAGCTAAAAGCTTATTAGCTTTCTCCATGTTCATAATAATGATGTCTGGATTTGTAAATTAGTTGTTCAGTTTCTTTAGTTGTCAAGAGGTTTAATTCTGAATGTAGAGCCTGCCTCCTCCTATGTAGAGTCTCGCTTGGTAGTCTGGAGTGTTCTTCATCTATTTTAGTAATTTCGCTTTTTATCTCTTCTTGGCTTCGGATTTATTTCTGTGGGAAAGATATGAGATAATCTGACCTCTTAAGAAGGCCTTAAGAGTTTCCCAGAGTATTCCTGCAGAGATCTCAGGGATGTATTTGTCTCTAGAAAGAATTTGATTTGTTTGGATATAAATTCCTTACAATTCTCGTCAGCTAATAGAAGGGGATTTTCGGGGTGAGTGTATGTGGCTTAGTAATTTTAGCTCAAAGATCATAGGTGCATGGTCAGAAATAACAATAGCATCGTATTTACAAGATTTAATCTTAGGCAAGAAGTTATTGTCTATAAAGAAGTAATCAATCCTTGAGTAGCAATGATGTACTGGTGAGTAGAAAGAATATGTTCTTGAATTTGGGTTTAAAAACCTCCAGGGGTCTGATAAGTTGTGATCAGTTATAAACTTTGTAATTATCTTTGCGGTGTTAGATGCCGTTCCCCCTGTGGAGGAAGTCCTATCTAAAAGTGGATTTAGAACACAATTAAAGTCCCCAGCCATTATAACTTTATGAGTGTTCAGATTGGGAATGGATGCAAATAAATTTTGTATAAATTCCTTATCATCAACATTAGGTGCATAAACATTTATCAAAATCATTTTACAGTTAGATAAGTCTCCCATGACCATTACATATCTCCCTTCAGGATCCAATACTACATCTGATGCTACAAATGGTACTGTTCTATGTATGAGAATTCCCACACCTCTAGTTTTCTTTGTAAAACTAGAATGGAACATTTGGCCAGTCCAGTCTTTTTGCAGCCGGAACTGATCCTTGCTTAGTAAGTGGGTTTCCTGTAAAAATACTATTTTAGCATTTAGACCTGTTAGGTGAGAGAGTACTTTCTTTCTCTTTAATTCGTGATTCAGGCCTTTAACATTCCAGCTTACGAAGTTAACTGTCCCATCATGGAGACACTGATTCTGAGTTTTTGATGTCATTTTATAGTCTTAACTGGAAGTGAGACAGCTTAGGTCTTAATTTCCTATTTCCCCTAGAGTTGTTGCCATGCAGCTTATTATTACGTTGGTAGTTATAATTATTAAGATTAATAGGATAGATTAGGTATAGATCAAGCCTGCTCTCTTTCTCTCCCCCCCTTAATTTTGCCTCCCCAAGTGAGGCTAAAACCCACTTCACATAGTCCCAGTCCTCTGACATACCCAGAGACAGAGCACGTCCAAAGCAAAACAAGCCCCAATGCAGTGGCGCTTTAGGGTTAAAAGATAGAGATATCTGTTACCAATATAGTCTTTAAAAGAGAAAAAAAAAAAGAATTTTGCACTTAAAATATATATATAGTCTTCAGCAATTTTAGTGCATTAAGATGATACACCCAGATAATAAACCCGGGTGATGGTGTTAAAGATGTGTCCAAAATAAGCATAACAAGTCTTAATGCAGTAATAGCAATAACAATAAACCAAGGGTATGATATTGAACAGTCTTGTTTAGGGTAGAGATGAAGTAATTAGAAAAAGAAAAAAAAAGGAAAGAAAAAGTAATTAAGCACAATAAAACATAAACAGATAGCGCCCTAGTAATACTAAGTAATAATGAGAATAAATGAGAATATATGCTGATAAAACCCTTATTTTAAAACGAATAGATCAGACAGTAGATTATTAACCGCCATGACTCACTATTATGTATCAGAATAGTCCCGGGATCAGCTTTCTTAATCCCTTTTCTGCTTCTTCCTTGCTAGCGAAGACATAGAAATGACCTGCCATTCCACTTTCAGTTTTGCGGATACAAGAGGCTGTATTTGACGCTGGCTTGCCGTAACCGCTGTTTAATGTTGTAGAAGGCTGCGCGTTTAGTAACTGTTGCTGGAGAGAAGTCAGGAAGATACGAATGTGGTTATTTTCAAATATAATATCTTCCTTGTTTCTGAGGAGTGCCATTACCTCTAGCTTAAATGATAATCGTTCAAAACGAACTATAAAAGACCTTGGTCTGGGTCTAACGGTGTTTGATCAGACGCTGTAAGCGCTGCTATCTCAGATTCTGCTTTAAAGTCGCCCCGATTATTTTAGAAAAAGTTCAGCAGCGAATTTCACCGGGTTTGAACTTTCTCGATTCTCAGGCAGACCTTCAATTCTGATGTTGTACCTTCTACTTCCATCTTCCAAAGCAGCCAGTCTTTCTCCGAGTTTTTTGCATTCGGAGCTGACATTTTCTGCTTTTTCTTCAGCACTGGTGGCTAAATTTTCGGCTAATTCAATCCTAGTCGTGAATGTCTCCTTGAGATCCTCCAATTGATCAGTAAGCGTTTCAATTTTACCCAGCACCTGTCGGATTTCCACTTGCAAAGACAAAAGGCAGAAGGTGGCATGGCTCTACCTAACTTCCAGTTTTATTACTGGGCAGCAAATATACAGGCGATAAGAATCTGGACACAAATAGAAGAACATACACAGGCTTGGACCACAATAGAAGTAAAATCCTGCAGTACTTCTTTGTATTCCCTGCTATGCGCTCCAATAAACACACGCTATCGGCAATATACAAATAACCCAATTGTGCTCCACTCACTTAGAATCTGGAACCAATGTAGAAGGCATTTTAAGACGGAGAAGCTTCTATCTGTGGCACCCCTGCAAGAGAACCATCTCTTTAAACCTTCACAAACATATGCAGTTTTTAATATCTGGAAAAAATTTGGAATTAACTTGCTTAGAGATCTTTATATAGACAATGTCTTTGCTTCCTATGAACAATTACATTCCAAATTTAACATTCCAGCTACACATTTCTTTCACTATCTTCAAATCAGGAACTTTGTTAAACAGAACCTTCCAGATTTTCCTCATCTTGCACCCTCATCCATGCTGGAAAAAATATTGCTCAATCTCAAGGACTTAGACTCCATCTCTGTAATATATAAAATCATTTTACAATCCCTCCCTTTCAAAGATCCAAGAGGACACTGGGAAAAAGATCTCTCAATTAATATATCAGAAGAGGAGTGGAAAGTAGCAAATGAGAATTCACTCGAGCTCCATATGCGCAAAGCATACAATTATACAACTTAAAATTATTTATCGAGCACATCTGTCTCGACTAAAACTCTCCAAAATGTATCCAGGGCATGATCCAACCTGTGAACGCTGCAAACTAGTTCCAGCCTCACTAGGTCACATGTTCTGGGCCTGCACCAAATTAACATTATTCTGGACAAAAATTTTTAATTACCTCTCAGACAGCCTTGGACTCACAATCCCTCCTAACCCATTAACAGCTGTGTTTGGGGTTCTTCCAGAGGGGCTTAAAGTGGAGAAAGACAAACTAATTGTGATTGCATTCACTACACTTTTGGCACGCAGACTTATTCTGATAAACTGGAAGAATCCAAACTCTCCTCTTTTAAGTCAGTGGGAAACTGATGTGTTATATTATTTGAAATTGGAAAAAATCAAATACTCAGTTAGAGGATCCGTACAGACGTTTTTCAAAACATGGCAGGATCTAATCAGTAATATTTTAAAATAAGTTCATGAAGCATAGAGAATTTATTAATTTAGGTATGTTTAAAAGCTGTAAAATTTTTATGCCGTTTGGCTTGCTCTCTCTCTCTCAAGGGTGGGGATCGATCTGTTCTTAACTCTATTTTTCTTTTTGTAAAAACTTGATTGCTTTGTATGGAGTGAAATAAAATTAATAAAAATATTTTTTAAAAAAAATTCCCTTTTTTGATGACTTTTGATGACAAGTATTGGGCACAAGGCAGGAACAATCCCTGGACAGCATGTCAGTCTACCGCAGGGTGAACACACAGACACACACACAAAGCATCACCAATTCACCTAACCTGCATGTCTTTGGACTGTGGGAGAAAGCCAGAGCACCTACAGGAAATACTTGCAGACATGGGTACAACATGACTATGTAAGGATCATCCAGTATGTGAACCCTGGGCTCTGTGCTGCTTATCTATACTAATAAAAGGCAAAGCCCTCACTGACTCACTGACTGACTGACTCACTCACTCACTCACTGACTCATCACTAATTCTCCAACTTCCTGAGTAGGTAGAAGGCTGAAATTTAGCAGGCTCATTCCATACAGCTTACTTACAAAAGTTGGACAGGTTTCATTTCGAAATTCTAAGCGTAATGGTCATAACCTAAACCTATTTTTTCGTCCATATACTATAATAGACGTCTGCTCGATGGCCGTGGGAGGCGTACTTTAGTGCCTGCCCATATAAGGCCGTCCGTCAGCGGCAATCCAATAGAAACACTGCCTTTAAATATTCACGGCTGAAGGACTGTGCTTATGCAGAGGAAGATGAGATGATCAGGGTGGTGTTTGGCACAAACTCAGCGAAACTGCAAGAGAAACTTTTAAGTGCCGGGTCTTAGCTAACATTAAACACACCCGTTGACATCGCACGAGATGGCACCAGCACAGCTGGGAACCTTCGATGCATGTACACCGAGCGGCTCACGTGAACTGACGCAGTGCACAGACAAAAAGCAACATTTCCAAAGAGTGCTGAACAAAAACCAAATTACACAATTGAGAAGGCAGCAAAAAAATATGAAGCGTGTGATACATACAAGCATATTCATAAGTGCAGCTACTGCGGAAACAAAGCACGCAGTGGAAAAAGTCAATGTCCCGCTAAAGGAAGACAGTGTAAAAAACCCGTACGTGCAGTGTGTCACGTCTCAGATAAAGAGGAAGACGAGCTGTTTATTGATGCAGTAAGAAACAAATCGATGAATGAAACCTGTTATCTTTACAACGATTGACAAACACGGAATGTAACTTGAACACAACACATCCTACAAATACGAACCTGATTGAAAGAAATAATGATAATCAAATCCTTGATGACAGCAACACTCATAACACTCACATAACAATTACTGTATATTTACAATCATGTTACGTTATTTTTAAAATGTTCCCTTTTCTTTTTCATAACTTCTTTAACACACTACTTCTCTGCTGCAAATATATATATATATATATGTATATATATATATACCCGATCTACATACTCTCAAATAGACAAACCACACGCCGGCTAATGGAAGAGGCTTCACTCTAGTGCCGAGGTTCGATTCCCGAGAGGGGGTGCACTGAGTATGTGCGCCTGATGACCCCAAAATTAGGGCAAAACACGTGTTGTGTACTTTTTGCATTATTTCACAGTAAAACTATTTCAATATATATATATACATACATATATATACACACACATACATATATATCAGCGCTTCCCCATTCATTTTACCCTCGCATCCCCTTGGTTTGAGAGGTATGAAAAAACTATGCGGATATCGCAGAAAGACAGATCACCAATTGAAGCTTTATGAATAATAGATACTTTATTCACCATCAATAATTGTTTTGGTAAAGCCATACTCAGTGTAATCATTAGATGAACCACAACAGCATGCAAGCTCGATGTAGTGCCCGTCAACTAGATCTGAATTGCGCGATCACATTCGAAAAATTAGATCTTTTCAAGTTCTATTTAGTCGACACAAATATCTTTGGTTGGAATGTAAGGCGAATTTACTCTTTACATTTCTATGGTGAAGAAAAATTTATGCAATGATGCCTACATTTAACTTACATTCCTACGAAAGATATTTCTGTCTACTAAATAAAAATTCCTTCTATTTAAAATTTAAATAGAACTTGAACAGATACGATAGTTCATAATATCCACGCAGACTTGCACGTAAGAGCGGGAGTCATCCGTTTTAACAAGCAGCGTATTGCACTGATACGAAATAGCCAGTCCATTTAATTATTTAGGAATGGATAAATAAATTAAGATTTTGTACAAATAATGTTTTTCATTTTACTTCCTTGATGGATTCTGGCACCCCCAGCAACAGTTGCTCGCACCCCAAAGAGTGTATATATATATATACTGTATATATATATATATATATATATATATATATATATATATATATATATATATGTGTGTGTGTGTGTGTGTGTGTGTATGTATGTATGTAGATATGTATCTATATGTATATATATATGTTTATATATGTGTGTGTATGTATGTATGTGTGTATATGTAGATATGTAGTGGAGAAGTAGTGTGTTAAAGAAGTAATGAAAAAGAAAAGGAAACATTTTGAAAATAACGTAACATGATTGTCAATGTAATTGTGCTGTCATTGTCATGAGTGTTGCTGGCATATATATATATATACAAGCAGAATACCCGCGCTTCGCAGCGGAGAAGTAGTGTGTTAAAGAAGTTTTGAAAAAGAAAAGGAAACATTTTGAAAATAACGTAACATGATTGTTAATGTAATTGTTTTGTCACTGTTGTGAGTGATGAGTGTTGCTGTCATATATATATATATATATATATATATTATATATATAAATATATATATATATATTTACACACACATAAATATATATATATACATATCTATACATATACACATCTATATACACACACACACATATATACATACATATATATATCTACATATATACACATACATATACATGCACACATACATACACACACATATATACACACAAATACATATATATATATATATACATACACACACACATATATAAACATATATATACATATACATACATATCTACATATATACACACACAGCTATTTCGTATCAGTGCAATACGCTGCATGTTAAAACGGATAACTCCCGCTCTTACATGCAAGTCTGCGTGGATATTATGAACGATCGTATTTGTTCAAGTTCTATTTAAATTTTAAATAGAAGGAATTTTTATTTAGTCGACAGAAATATCTTTGGTAGGAATGGTAAAAACAGACAGGAATATTATTCCTGAATAAATCAACTCAAACCTTAAACAACTTATAATATTTTGCTCTCCATAAAAATATATCCTGTCTAAATTATACAAGTTAGAAATAAAGTAAACGTTAAAAGAACAAACATTCAAATTTCTTTACTCTTATGTAATTTTATATAAAAATAAACTTAGATTTTAAATATCCCAAAAGATTTTGCTCTCCATAAAAATATATCCTGTCAAAATTATACAAATTCAAATATGAACATGCTGCATAACAAAACCTGGAAATATAAATAAAATGTGTTCCTTTCAGCAATAACAAATCAAATCATTCAGTTGTCTTTGCTCATATGTCATTTTAGAGCTGGACGCCTGGCATCTTTTTTTGGCAACAGGTTCGTTTATGTTTGGTGTGAGGTTCTGTGTTGTGGAGATTCTCAGGATGGATTGCAGGTGCTCATCAGTGAGGCGACTCCTGTGTGCTGTTTTGTTAGTCTTCATCACTGAGAAGAGCTTCTCACACAGATATGTGCTACCAAACATGCACAAGGTTCGAGCCGCATGTAGACGGACTTTTTTGTTCTTCAAAGTCACCAAAGCGCCGTGCAAACTCAGTGCGCGTGCGCTCAGTTTATCAGCAAAGTGCGTATTTTGGGAACACCGTAGTGACGACTTGGTTCAACATTACTTGGCAACAGGGAAAGTGGGGCAAGTTGCACTGGTGCATTTGTGTCTCCCATAAAAGCAGCTTCACTTGAAATCACTTTGTGATTGTGCACGGGTAAAAACGCCCGCTGAAGTGTCAGATTCTTATTTAATTCTTCTGCTTTCTGTATCTTCTGCATTGCATTCAGGTTACCCTGATGTTTTGTCTCATAGTGCCGTCTTAGATTAAATTCTGTAATTACAGCCACATTAGCTCCACAAATGAGACACACGGGTTCAGTAAACATATACTCAGCCTCCCATCGGTTTTTAAAGGCTCTATTTTCAGAATCAACTTTTCGCTTCAGCATCGTGTGAGCTAGCTTCGCAATAACTTGCAGCATCATAAGCTAGACTTGATTAACGCGGTAAGTGTTCGGCAAGGCAGCTGAAGCGCTGCATTATGGGATCTGTAGTTTATTGTGTTACCAGCGCTTCATATACCCGGCCATTAATAACAATAATACAGTATATAAAATGATCTCGCGGGCGGATATAATTACACGCTGGGCGGATGTGGCCCGCTGCCCTTGAGTTTGACACATATGGACTAAATAGAACTTGAAAAGATATATTTTTCAAATGTGATCGCAATTCAGATAGAGTTGACGCGCACTACAGCCTGCATGCCTCAATAAGTCATCCTCCCCTCGCTCTTACTTTTTTACCGTTCATCTAATGAATACACTGAGTATGGCGAATAAAGTATCCATTATTTGAGTATGTAGATCGGGGTATATATATATACAGATATATATACCCGTATGCAGCGAGCGTAGTGTGTTAAAAAGCTATGAAAAGAAAAGGGAACATTTTAAAAATAACGTAACATGACTGTCAATATACAGTATTTGTTTTGTGAGTGTTACTGAGTGTTGCTGTCATCAAGGATTTGATTATCATTATTTCTTTCAATCAGGTTCGTATTTGTAGGATGTGTTGTGTTCAAGTTACATTCCGTGTTTGTCAATCGTTGTAAAGATGACAGGTTTCATTCATCGATTCGTTTCTTACTGCATCAATAAACAGCTCGTCTTCTTCTTTATCTGAGACCCGACACACTGCATGCACGGGTTTTTTTTACACTGTCTTCCTTTAGCGGACATTCACTTTTTCCACCGGTGTCTTTGTTTCCACAGTAGCTGCATTTATGAATATGCTTGTATGTATCAGACGCTTCATATTTTTTGCTGCCTTTTCAATTGTGTAATTCGTTTTTTGTTCAGCGCTCTTTGGAACTGTTCCTTTTTGTCTGTGCACTGTGTCAGTTCACATGAGCTGCTCGGTGTACATGCATCGAAGTTTCCCAGCTGTGCTGGTGCCATGTCGTGCTATGTCCATGGCTGTATTTAATGTTACCTTAGTCCTGGCACTTAAAACTTTCTCTCGCAGTTTCGCTGAGTTTGTGCCAAACACCACCCTGACCATCTCATCTTACTCTGCATAAGCACAGTCCTTCACCCGTGAATATTTACCCGTGGCAGTTTGCTATTGGATTGCCGCTGATGGACGGCCTTATATGGGTAGGCACTAAATTACAAACGCCAGCGGTAGCCTGTCTATGAACTTAATTTAAAGTTTAGGTTTACATCGTGCTTTGTTTCCGAAGTAGCAGAACTCATGAATATGGTTGTATATGTCACTCGCTCGCTTCTTATTGTTTCGCTGCCTTCTCAATTATATAATGCATGTTTTCTTCAGCGCTTTTTGGGCCACTTCCTGGTTTTCTACGTACTGCGTGATTACGTGGAAGGCGTGATGATGTCACACGAAACTCCGCCCCTCCACGGCTTTCCAGCTCAACTCCATTACAGTATATGCAGAAAAATAGCTTCCAGTTATGACCATTACGCGTAGAATTTCGAAATGAAACCTGCCCAACTTTTGTAAGGAAGCTGTAAGGAATGAACCTGCCAAATTTCAGCCTTCCACCCACACGGGAAGTTGGAGAATTAGTGATGAGTCAGTGAGTCAGTCAGTCAGTCAGTCAGTGAGGGCTTTGCCTTTTATTAGTATAGATTCCTGATTATATAAAGTCAACATTGGAGTATATAAACTCACTCCTGAATATATAAAGTGAAAGTCAAAATCTATTGATTGAAACGACTCTGAACTGAACTAAGTTAACAAAAACGTATTCAGAAAAATAAATAAAAAAAAACACTGTTCGGTTAATGTTTTGAAAAGGATGCATGTGCCCTGCCCAGGATTGGTTTCTGCCTTGCGCCCAGTGTTGGCTGGGATTGGCTCCAGCAGACCCTCGTGACCCTGTGGTCGGATTCAACGGGTTGGGAAATGGATGGATATTCCAGCGATGACTGTATATTTTGACGCTGACTTTATATATTGAAGTTTTGACTTTATAAATTGCAGCGCTTACTTTATTTATTCCGACGCTGACTTTATATATTCAACATTTGACTTTATATATTCCAGCGCTTACTTTATATATTCAGAAATATTCCAACGCTGTCTTTATATACTCAGGTTTTGACTTTATATATTCCGACAGTGACTTTATATAATCAAGTTTTGACTTTATATATAAAAGTTTTGACTTTATATAGTTAAATTTAGTCATCATTGCATAACTTTTTCTTTACCATAGAAATTTAAAGACTAAATTCAACTTCCATTCCTAACAAAGATATTTCTGGCGACTAAATAGAACCCACTTATATCCAAATTCGAGCTATTGAGCTGCCGCCTGCCTGCCTGAATAAGTCACCCTCGCTTCGCTCTTACTTTTTTACCGTTCATTTAATCATGGCTAGTGGTGGAAAAATTATAAAATTGAAGGAGGATTACACTGAGTATGGGTTTACCAAAACAATTATTGATGGCGAATCGATTATTCATAAAGCTTCAATTAGTGATCTGTTTTTCTGTGTTAACCTCATATTTTTTCATACTTCTTCTCAAACCAAGGGGGCGCGAGGGTAAAATGAATTGGGAAGCGCTGATCAATGTAATCGGTGTACCAGGAAATCATGCATTGACAGAAGTTCCCCTTTGTTTGTAATGCAAAGTGTGATTAAATGCGTGATTTTTTAACGCATTATGGAGCACATGCATCGAAGCTTCTCAGCTGTGCTTGTGCTAAGATAAGGAAACATTTTAAAAATAACGTAACACGATTGTCAATGTAACCTTTTGTAAGTAGTGCCTGGAGGATACAGTGTGGAGAAACTGTAGAGACAGCATGTGTATTAACTTGTGGATTTTTCTGTGAGAATTTGGTGGCAGCGTCACAAACTTGCTTCCGTAACACTGTGTTAGCTGCGGAGCTCAGCTCAGAGCGAAATGAGGTAAATGGGAGAGGAGATGATGACGTGACTCCCCCACCTGCCTTAATTGTCAATCCCCCACAAACACAGTCTCTCAGAATTTGCATAAGCACAGCCTTTTACCTTCAATTTTAACTTAGGTACAAAGTGATCAAAACTCTCGTTTATATCCTGCGTCCTCTCATTAAACTTGTATCCCGCATTACCCGTGGGCATGACAAAGGCCAGCGGCAGCCTGTCTATGAGCTTAATTTAAACTTTAGGTTTACACCGTGCTTTGTTTCCGAAGTAGCAGCACTCATGAATATGGTTGTATACGCGTATGTCACTCACTCGCTTTATTGTTTCGCTGCCTTTTCAATTATATAATGCATGTTTTCTTCAGTGCTTTTTGGAGCTCTTTCTGGTTTTCTACGTACTGTGTTGACAGTCAGTTCACGTGATTACGTGGTAGGCGTGATTATGTCACACGAAACCCCGCCCCCCACGGCTTTCAAGCTCAACTCCATTACAGTAAATGGAGAAAAATAGCTTCCAGTTATGACCATTACGCGTAGAATTTCGAAATGAAACCTGCCCAACTTTTGTAAGGAAGCTTTAAGGAATGAGCCTGCCAAATTTCAGCCTTCTACCTACACGTGTACTTGGAGAATTAGTGATGAGTCAGTGAGTGAGTCAGTCAGTCAGTCAGTCAGTGAGGGGTTTGCCTTTTATTAGTATAGATATGTACGTATATATGTATATATATGTGGATGTATGTGTATATATGTATATATGTATGGATATGTATATATATGTGTGTGTATATATGTATATATATATATCTATATATATGACAGCAACACTCATCACTCACAACAGTGACAAAACAATTACATTGACAATCATGTTACGTTATTTTAAAAATGTTTCCTTTTCTTTTTCATTACTTCTTTAACATACTACTTCTCCGCTGCGAAGCGCCGGTATTTTGCTAGTTAATCATAATCACCAAATTTCTCAGAAATAAAATCAAATTGCATTTTGGAGTTCCCAAAAGTACTTCCAGACCAGACTACCAGATTTTTCTTTTCATCCAGCAATGACCATTAGGTAATCAGGGAGACACTGACACATTAGTATAACAAGAAGTCTTGTAACACAGTGGATGAATGAAGAGAATGGACACAAGAAGAAACCTGAAGAGACACCACAGGTGAGATGATGGCAGAAACTGGATTTACCACCAACTCAAATATGTAAGATAACTTTGACATGTAATGAGATACACTTGGCTGTCAGTAGAACAACAAAATCTGAGCTTATTCGTTGCCCTATTAGGTATTGGATTGAAAACTACAGGCACTCTTGGAATGTATACAGTACATTGTGGTTATCATTCATAGTGAAAGCTCTACTCACACTAAAAGTCTGGTAATCCTGAAAGAAGATGTGTTCTTTATTTGCCACTCTTAATTTTGTTCCCCAGGCCCCAGTTAGAACTTACATTTACCACTCATTTGTTAACTTCATCCCAGCCCTCTAAAGGTGCTACTGTGATCAATATGCAACACCTTATTATTTTCCTTGTTTACTGTCTGAATGGTTGATTGCAGCAGGGTTCTAAGATTTGATGGTATCAGGTTTTTTAGCCACATTTAATTCAGTTTGATTTCATGAACTTGAAAATGAGACAGTAAATGACAATAGGGAATGTAAGACTGTTTAGAAAAGAGACAAATATCAGCTAGACAAGGCAGCTAAGGAGCAGCATATCTCCACCAATGAATGCTCTTCAGTCTGGAATGCCTTACAAGTGATTACTGGTTGCAAATTCAAGCAGCCCTCACCCCCTTTTCCTCCACACACTATTTACTCGCTACCTGATCAGATAAACAATTTCTGTTGTAATCTCAAAAAGTTCCCTTTTACCACTCAAGACACAGAACCATCAGATATATTTTTCTCAGAGTCCAACTCCTTCTCCTCCCTTGCATTTCTAAGCATCAAGACTGTTTACTCTTCTGGATGCAGAAATGTTGTAAAGCTTCTAGACCAGACATTTATCTCTTCACAACAAGACAATGTACTGAATAGCACCTGTATTTACAGTCATTTCACGGATCTTTGCCTCAACGCAAAGTCCCTTCCTGTTTCAAAGAATTCACACATTTCCTGTCTAAATGATTATGGGCTAGTGGCACTGGCTTCTGTACTAATGAAGACATTTCATCATCTAATTCCTCGGTTTCTCCGATCTGTCACATTTTCTATCCTTGAACAACTACACTTAGTTTACATTGCTAACAAGTCAGTTGTGGATGCAGTAAACATGGCTGTCCACAACACCTTGCAGCATTTAGACTCTCCAGGTACTCATGGCAGCATCCTATTTGTGAATTTTAGCTCAACATTTAACACAATTATTCCAAAGCTTCCCCATTTCGGAATTCATAGTAGAGAAAAGCCAAGCAAAATGACAACTTTTATTGGCTATCTAAAAAGATTACAATATGCAGGCTTTCAAGGCAACTCAGGCCCTTTCTTCAGGCAAGATGAGGAGAAGGAGTTGGACTGTGAGAAAAATATATCTGATGGTTCTGTGTCCTGAGTGGTAATAGGGAACTTCTTGAGCTTGCAACAGGTAGTTGAGTAAATAGTGAGTGGAGGGAAAGGGGTTGAGGGCTGCTTGAATTTGCAACCAGTAATCACTTGTAAAGCATTCCAGACTGAAGAGCATTCATTTGTGGAGATATTCTGCTCCTTAGCTGCCTTATCTAGCTGATATTTGTCTCTCTTCTAAACAGTCTTACATCCGCTATTGTCATTTACTGTCTCATTTTCAAGTTCATAGTAGTAACCTGAACTGTTTCTCATCACTCCAGATATTTTATTTTCTACAAAACAGACATCAGACCTTGAAGCTAGGCAAATATCAGTCCAGAGCACCTCACTCAGACCATTTTATACAGATCTGTTTTCACTGTGACATTAAAGAGTTTTTCTGTTGAAAAGTGGCACAAAATCCAAATAAATCCACTGAGATTCAATGTTGTATAGCTTTAAAATGTGAAAACGTCCAAGGGGGGTGAATATTTTATGTAGCTTTTGTATTATTACTAACTACTACAGCATATAATGTTTTGATGATATAATTTATTGAATATTGTACTGTGAATTCAATTTACTTTATTACATGTGTGGATGGGACAGCACGGTGGCGCAGTGGGTAACGCTGCTGCCTCGCAGTAAGGAGACCCAGGTTCGTGTCCCAAATCCTCCCTGCGTGGGGTTTGCGTGTTCTCCCCGTGTCTGCGTGGGTTTCCTGCAGGTACTCCGGTTTCCTCTCACAGTCCAAAGATATGCAGGTTAGGTGCATTGGTGATTCTAAATTGTCCCTAGTGTGTGTGTGTGTGTGTGTGTGTGTGTGCCCTGTGGTGGACTGGTGCTCTGCCCAGGGCTTGTTTCCTGCCTTGTGCCCTGTGTTGGCTGGGATTGGCTCCTGTGACCCTGTAGTTAGGGTATAGCGGGTTGGATAATGGATGGGTGGAGGGACATTTGTGGATGTAATGCCAAGAGAAATTCTTAGCAACTACATTGCCTGACAGTAAAGCTCAACTTTAAGTACAAATTCTCATCTCCACAAGTCATTGTGGACAGCTGAAATTGCTAACTAAAAGCCAGTTATACTGGACAGTTTTAACTATTTTCACACACGTGCGATTAGGAGACAGCTAAAGGGCTTGAGTAAGTGTAATGCTTCATCAAACAAGGGGGTTGCAGAGTGTGCTGACTGTCTCTCTCAGTTCCTTACAGACCATTCCCGGGAAATCCTGCAATGTCCTGGCACCTCTGATGACGTCATTTCCAGCTACAGCACCTCTGATGATGTCACTTCCGGCTCTGGCATAGATGACATAATTTCCTCCACCAGCCCTTAAAACTGCCATCTCACCTCGAAGTCCTTCTGATTTGGACTCAGTCTTGTAAACAACACAATCAATTCTCAACCTTTTGCATGCCAGGATCGTAATATACGGGTGGCTGCCCCAAACCTTTTTCACTGTCTGGAGTCTTTTTGTGACACTATAATATTCCATTTCTTGAAACTGTTAAGTTTTAATGAACCTATTCTGAGTGTATTAGATGTGCATGTTACCAATAAATTGACTTTGTGCACACAGACTAGTGAGCCATGTTCAAAAAATAAAGCCCTTTGTTAAATAATGAAAAGCTGACAATGAAAAGCTAATGGTTTTACTTTTTGTCGCAGGAAGTCAGCAAACATGTCTAACATCTCATAGCCTAGAACATGAAGTAGGATATTAATAAAAATGAATTCCACCAGTCTAATTTAATTTACAGCTTGCCAAAATGATTGATATCATGTTCCAGCAGCAGGTCAATGACTTTTTCTGGGACTGGAAGTCAAATTGTAACAATGTGATGAATTTGAAGAAAAAGAGAAACTTTTTATATGCTGTACATACGATACAGTTTTAAAAACAGAAGAGCAAAATGAACACTGAAGCATTAGAATCTCTTTTTCACAAGAGTATTTTTTTCCATCCATTGTGGTCAGACGCCCAGGAGGACGAGAGGAGGGCGAGTGCCTCCTCCAGACAGAGTGGGGGCGTCCGTCCTGGTTAGGCAGGGGGCCTCGGGTACAGGGCATGGAAGCCCAGCCCTGTAGGGACCCGTGGCCACCGCCAGCGGCGCCCAGTGCCTAGTATCCGGGAGCCCGGCACTTCCGCCACACCAGGAAGTGCCCGGGGGAAGACTTTATGTGGCGCCCGGAGAGCTGCCAGGAGGACAGCCGACACTTCCGCCGCTGGGGCGTGGCCAAGGAGCGGATACTGGGAACACCTGGGGCTCATCCGGGAGCATTATATAAGGGGCCGCCTCCCTCCAGTCATTGGTGGATGTCGGGAGGAAGCGGACAGAGCTGGAGAGAGAGGACGGGAGGCGGCCAGGAAGGCAAAAGGACTGTGTGGCCTGGACTTGGGGAGATCGGTGCAAGAAGGCACTGGGGGTGCACGTGAGGAAACTTTGTAAATAATAGTGAACATAATAAATGGTGTGTGGTGACAATATGATGTCCGTCTGTCTGTGCCGGGGCCAGCGTTCACACCATCCATCTCCTAACCCGCTGAATCCGAATACAGGGTCATGGAGGTCGACTGGAGCCAATCCCAGCCAACACAGGGCACAAGGCAGGAAGCAATCCTGGGCAGGGTGCCAACCCACCACAGGACACACAAACACCAAGTACATACTAGGGCCAATGTAGAATCACCAATCCACCTAACCTGCATGTCTTAGGATTGTGGGAGGAATCCGGAGCGCTTGGAGGAAACCCACACAGACACGGGGAGAACATGCAGACTCCATGCAGGGAGGACACGGGAAGCGAAACTAGGTCCCCTAACTGCGAGGCAGCAGCACCGCCATGCCGCCCGAAGTTTTATTTGCTTCCCACTGAAATCATTGTTTAATGTACTCTGATCAAAGTAATGATAACTTAATGCTGATGAGCAAAATAACCTTCTTTGTTTTATGAGTTTGACATCACTGCTAACCACAGTAATTTACAATTAAAGCAAAACATGTATGGTAAATTAGCAGCAGTAACTAGATACAAATTAAGAAAGTAGCTTGAACGAATACCTGCAGCCAGTGCTACCATACAAGATCAGACTTTAACAACCTGAGCTAGCTAGTGTAAGTTATCCCAGTATATACATATGTATGAGTCTGCATTGCACATGCTGCCTATAATAGTGTAAACAATAAGTATGAAATAAATGCAAAATAATGAAAAATATATCTAGTGTACTAAAATTTAGGGGAAATTATTTTAATTTTGGAATGAAAAAAAGAACTGTGTGCATGTGTTTGATTTACAGAATCATCTATGGTTACTTGTATTTCAGGGAAGAGTTCAGTTTTAATGAGTTTGAAAAGCATTTTTTTTCCTTTTCTGACCCTTTGCAAAATTATTTTTTGTTAAATACAGGCATGATGTTGTATATGTGTCATCTGTAATTGATTAAGCAACAGAAGGCACTCTTACTAAGTACTCTAAGTACTTAGTATAAATCATTAGAAAAGACTGGGCTGGCAATGTCACTGGGTCTAGTATTGAGATGGCAGAAGGGCTTACATTCCAAGAATCAATGCAATATGTTTTCTCAATAGAGAAATTCCAATTTTAAATTAAATAACATGTTTAAAGAAGATATACAGTATAGTCTTAATTACATATGTCACTGAGGTCACTTTCCTGTTTAAGGTCATTTATTCCTCAATTTTATTAATCACTTAACCTAAAAATGAAAAGTAAAACCAAACTGCTATATGAATTTCAACATATGATACTTATCTCATATCTTCCAAAAAGATTGATTTTGCCTTCTATGAAGGATTTTAGGAACATGTGCTACAGGTTCCCTAAAGAATTCATGTGTGCAGAAAATGAATGATGAACACAAACAAAGATAAAATAATTCAGGAGAAAATGTAATTTAATGTAAAATACAGCAAATAAAATATGAAAACAACTAAGCTATTATATATGAATGTGAATGTTGAAATCTAAATGAAGTAGAGGAATAATTAATTCAGTTTAAGTAATCTTTTGCTAAACATTACATTATTAGTAGATGAAGTAGTGTTTGACTTACCCAGTACTCTAATGCTGAAGTAACTGCTGTACTGTGAGTGGATCTCTGGGCTCATATTCAGAGTGTAGTCACACCTCAGTTGAACCTCGGTTTCTGTCTCTGTAGATCGATTTTCTAACAGTTCATGGCTATTCACAGACAGCTCACACTTTTTATCTTCTGAGCTATTTGACTTGAACGGCTGTGAATCGTCATCTCTGTAAAAATAGCAGTGAGCTTCTGAAAATGTCTGAGGCAATTCACATATCAAAGTCACTGCTGCACCTCTTCCAGTTATGTTAGATGTTGCACTCAATGCTGGTTTACCTAGATTACCTGAAATATTTAAAATGTATTTCAAATGGGCAGAAATCTTTGCTTAATATCATCTCTTACATTATTATATCTTCCCATGATTTGAAGAAGACCAGTCCATCATAGTGTACATTTGCATACAAACAAACTCATTCCTTAACTAAAAAGGTTATCAATATATGAATAAAGAAAAGAAATTGGAATGCCCAGGATAAAACCTACATGAACGCAAGGTGAACATGTAAAAACATGTAAAAACAGCACAACACTCTTTACAGCCTTTTTTTCTTAAAAGTATGCTTTTGAAATGTTAAAGAAATTCAGACTTTTTACAAATATCTATACTAATAAAAGGCAAAGCCCTCACTGACTGACTCACTCACTCACTCACTCATCACTAATTCTCCAACTTCCCGTTGGTAGAAGGCTTAAATTTGGCAGGCTCATTCCTTACAGCTTACTTACATAAGTTAAGCAGGTTTCATTTCACAATTCTACGCGTAATGGTCATAACTGAATCCTACTTACGTACATAGATACGTCCATAGCCTGCAGCTCGGCCGCTGTGTGAGGCGGAGTTGCGTCACCCATCACCACGTCTCCCACGTAGTTGGCTGCCTGCCTATATTGCATCCCCCATTCCCATGCATCCCACATAATTGAGTGCCTGCCCATGTAAGGCCTTCCGTCAGCAGCAATCAAAGCGTGATGAAAAGGAGGCGGGTCAGACGTCGTGCTACATTTTCTGATGCAGCTAGGCGGAATCAACTTTGTGACGCTGTCAATAAATACTCACAGAAAAATCCACAAGTTAATAGACACGCTGTCACTAAATACTCGCAGGCAAATCCACAAGTTCATAGAGACGCTGTCGCTAAATACTCGCAAAAAAATCCACAAGTTAATAGACACGCTGTCGCTAAATACTTGCAGGCAAATCCACAACTTCATAGAGATGCTGCCACTAAATACTTGCAGGTAATTCCACAAGTTCATAGACATGCTGCCGCTAAATATTCACAGGCAAATCCATGAGTTATTACTAGGAATGACTGTTAAACATCTTAGATTCAAGAGTAGCGATTTGGATGGTGAGATATCAATCGAGATGATCACCATCGATCAAAGAACTGTCACTTACCGAGTGGTTTTCATGCCCAGAGATGCCGCCTGCCTTTTCCATTCTCTGTGTTACATATTGCACTGACATATCAGGCTCAATCTTGATATCCAGAGGAACATTGTGTCTTATGTATTGAATGACTGGGACAGGTTCAAGGTGTGGACTGATAACGGTACAGGAGATAATTATACTACACAGGAGCACTATAAGAGTGAAATGCTTAAGCCCTTCACCTATGCTTCTACATGTGAGTTGATGGCTGCCGCTGAATTGTTTGGTTGTTGCTTTCAACTGTACCGAAATGGCCAAATATTTTACACCTTTGGAGAATCGCCAATGCCTCTTAAACATCTTCGATTCACACGTGATGATCTGAGTAGTGGATACTTTGATGTTTATGAATGTTTCAACTCTCAAAAGCTGGATGCGAAGTTATCGATGAAGCCGGTTGTATGCTTACAATGCTTGACAGATGCCGAATGTCGCTTCAACACAAGTCCTGCAAATACTAACGTAATTGAAACAAACAATGAAACTCAAACCGATTGTGACAGCAGCAATCCAAGCTGTGAGAAAACAGTAAAAAGGAGGCGTGTGAGACATTGTGCTACATTTTCTGATGCAGCTAGACGAAAACAACTTTGTGACGCTGCTGCCAAATACTTGCAGAAAAATCCACAAGTTCATAGAGACACTGTCGCTAAATACTCGCAGAAAAATCCACAAGTTAATAGACATGCTGTCGTTAAATACTCGCAGGCAAATCCACAAGTTCATAGACACACTGTCACTAAATATTCACATGCAAATCCACAACTTAATACCGGAAATGCCTGTTAAACATCTTACATTCATGAGTACGGATTTGGGTACTCTTTACAACGGTTGACAAACACGGAATGTAACTTGAACACAACACATCCTCCAAATACGAACCTGATTGAAAGAAATAATGATAATCAAATCCTTGATGACAGCACTCAACACTCATAACAATCACAAAACAATTACATTGACAATCATGTTACGTTATTTTCTTTTTCATAACTTCTTTAACACACTAATTCTCCGCTGCGAAGCGCAGGTATTTTGCTAGTACTCTATAAAGGGTACAAATGCCTTGAGCATTGGGCCTAAGTACTGTCAAGAAATACTTGTTTAAGTATTTATCTTTCCACCTGATTTTTTTATCACTGGGTCATGTAGAACTGAGTTCTTCCCATGCAACATTTGCCAAATTATGAGAACTAACTGATTTGAAATATTAAGCAAATTTTAAGAATGTGGGAGAAAAATATGCTCAGTTAAACTCAATCAATTGATTAAGATGCATGACTTATGGTATGAAACACAAAAACCTACAGAAAACACAAATACATCAGAGAGAAGATGGAAACTCCACACAGACAGTGACTATGTCAAGAATTGAACCCAGGTCCCTGCAGAAGTGCTAACTACTAAATCACTGTGCCATCACTATGTACTGTAAATATTAAAAAAGTTAGAAATAACTAAAACTGTACACAAAATTACTCAAAAGTGTGTGAGTTTTAAGTACTGAAGTATTCTTGTGGTAAAATTATGATCATATAACTTTATCCATCCACCCGTTTATTTCCTAACTGATATAGAGATTACAGTATATAATTTCATATCAGAATGTAAAAATTGATTATTTCAAAAAATGTAAAGCTTTTTGACATAATAATAAGATTAAATGTACATAATCTGACCATCCCTTATACTTATACTGGTCCGGAAGTTAACTGTACATGGCTATTGATAAAAAGTTCACTAAATAAATTTTTTTGAATCATGGTTACATCTCATTTCTTAGATGTTTCAGCCATTACTTCCATTTTGGGGCTATAAAATTTGTGCTAAGGTTTTTTCATGTTACAATTGTCTGCTAAAGATGAATGTCTCTTGTGGTTTAAAATTTCTGTGGGATGAAAAAGAAAGCAGCTGAGCCGCGGATGGTTGTACAATGAATCCCATTGCACTAAACTCTGTAAACACCACTTGACATTTTTCAATCCTCCGGAAAGAGATCAAACTGTTCAGATCTCCCTTATCTTATAAACAGTGAAAAAAATTAGGAGGTGAAGCCTTTCTAACCAGAAAAATCCCAAAATGTGGACTAAATGAAATACTTCTGTATTATTAGGATTAGTACTTTAGAATAAAGCATACATTATTTTAAGTGACATCCTGTCCACTCGTACAGTTAGTCAGTCAGATGATTAAAGTTCAATTATTTTCCATTACACTGTTTTCTTCTTAAAATTACTTTTAAAGTTAAAGCATCTCATTCAAATAATAGTAGCCAGGCAGTAACAGTTATGACGTGTGTTGTGTACTCACCATATATGTCCACTGTCACATTCCTACTGCGGCGTGATATCCATTTGTCATTTTCTCTTATGACTTCAATTTCACAGCTCACATTCACTTGAGTGACCCTCTTTACTGATTTTGGATCCAATAGTTGATACTTTAAAACCAGTATCACACAGGCTTTTGCATCTGTGAAGTATGTCTCTGATTGGAGAAGATCTTCATTCTTATAAAAAAGGCAGAGACCTTTAACTGGTCGGTCCCCTTCACATCTAATCATGATAGACTGATTCTTCTGATCTTCTGTAGTTGCTATTTTTATTTCAGCTTTAACTGGAAAGAAGCAGTAAATAATTGAATTTAATATTAGAAAAGGAACATACAAACAGAAATGCAGGAAAGCCAAATAATACTACTTTCTAAAGTATCTATCTATCTATCTATCTATCTATCTATCTATCTATCTATCTATCTATCTATCTATCTATCTATCTATCTATCTATCAACATAAGGAAATAGCATAATTTACAATTCCAAAGATTTTGATTTCCTCACTGTCTTGGTGAGAAGTGAGAAGATTAGATGTAGGACACATAGATATCATAACTGACTGTACTAAAAAAAGACATCACTTTCTTCAGTTTTCACTGCTCTCACTGTCTAACTACTTTTAATTTAATAACTAATTCTTCAGAACAGCAAATAAGGTGACCTGAATGCTCCCCTGAGGCTACAGTATTTGCCTTGTTCATTTCCTTGAAAATAAGTAACATACAGTAAGTGATGGATACATGCATGTCATGTCATGTGCTGTACTGTAGCCCTGTTAACATGATTACAACATATATCAAAGAGGACATATTTATGGTATTCTGTAACAATTTATTTCTAATCTACTGTAAGTTCAAAGCATCAGACATTAAGGTGTCATTCAGATTTTTTAAAAATTAAAATGACTAAAAACAAAGTATTTTTTGTGAAACAAACTAAGATTAAGCACAAGACTAGCTCTTGAGCAAAAGAAAGAAAAATGGACAAAATGATACAAGAAATCTTTGTGAATTAATCAGTAGTTACCAAGTTGTGATGGACAGCCGGCGTTTCAGTCTGGCTGGGACATTCCTCTACAGAAGAAAGCAGCCATTTCAGGGCATTACATTCCCCGGGACGCTAGTGTGACAGATTGGGGACACTATCGCTCCCTTGAACCCCTGTCCACGACTCCAGACACCAGGTAAAAGTCCAATAATCGAGATTATTAAATTGTCACAGTGCACAAAGCACCCTCTCCTCCACTATACTCATATAATAAACAATCACAATACAATAATCCAATCCTTCACTCCTAGACGCGTTGCCACCCTTCCACCCAGCTCAGCTCGCCGTCTGGGAGCTCCCACAATCCTTTTATATTCCTTGACCCGGAAGTGTTCCCAATCCCCAGTCCATGTGATCTTTTATCAATTCCGGGTCAGGTAAAAAGTCCTTTTTGATCACCCCGGAAGCACGTCATTTCCTTTGTCCATGTGACTCGGACGTACTTCCGGGGCGTAGGGTAAATAACCGTTATTCCCCCCTGCAGCGTCCCCTAGCGGCCCGCATGGCATCCAGCAGGGCTGCGTATAAAAACTGCAATGTCCATGTTGCCCTGCTGGTCTTCAGGGGACCTCCATACTGCAAGGAGAACTCCACCTGGTGGCTTGGGGGTATTGGCAGGGATAAACGGCCGGCCATACACCACACTAGATGAAAGTATGGTATGGTATGGTATTAACCTGGAGAAGAAATACTTCTGGGCCATGGACTTTGAGAGAAGTTTGGAAAGCCCCAGCAGATTGAGCCGGAGTTGGGAGGATGTGTGACGGAGCTGCTAGGAGTGGAGGATTGGATCATTATTATTGTTATTATTGTTTATTATTGAGAATTGTGGAGAGTGCGGTGCTTTGGGGCACTATTATTGAAGAAAATATTAATAAAATCTTCTTGGTGTTTTTACACATGTGCCTGGGACATCTGTCTGGCGGGCTCAATGGGGCAACAGAGCCTAAAACGTCCACAATTGGCGTAGTCACCAGGATTCTGGCCGTCTTTTGGTCAGGAAACTTTTTTTTGAAAGTGGACAGAACCCCAGACAGCGACAAACGCAACCGCCAAACCCGTTTTCGACAAATCGTCATGGGAAAGAAGAAGTCGATGAAACCGACCGTCTGTGCTGAGGCAAGTCCGGTGCACGACATCCCCTGTGACCATGAGGAGCAATGGAGCGACACCACCGTTGGGTGGGAAGACATTTTTCCGGGTGCTGATTTCACCGACAAGGTATAGGCCGGGGGAGGGATAGAAAACATTTTTAAAACAACCCATTTTGTCCCCTGCTCATACCTCATAGATGGCGTGCACCCAGAGGTCGTAATAAAAATGGCAAGTCATCCCGAAGACGGTTGGACAATGTCCAAGCGGAATAAGAGCAAGAAAGATTTCTGCATGACGTCGGACAGCCACGGACACGAGACCAGCCCCAGAAGCACCACGGGAAGGCGGACAAAGCTTTGCACGGCATAAATAAAGGTAAGGTGTTTCGGGGAGTGATCGATCAATCCGCCAATAAATTGAAGCTAATCTCCGGAACTCCAAGTCCCAAAAGGCCGTGCGCAACCCAAATACGCAGGCACAGAAGAAGCCTGTCTGCTCACAGCTGGATGCGGGGTTTTTGAAAGCCTGAGCGTGCCTCCATCTGATCAGGAAGGGGACTTTAATTTGTGTGGGAGCTGGAAAAACTCAGGTGTACTGTGATGGACAGCTAGCATTTCAGTCTGGCCGGGACGTCCCTCTACAGAAGAAAGCAGTCATTTCAGGGCATTACATTCCCCGGGACGCTAGATGGCAGCTCCCCTGGATGGAAATGGTTCCTCGGGTTCCCGCAGGGCAGCATGGAAAATGGAGTCCGTCTCTTCAGCCGTGTTGGGTGCCATGGGTGCCGCCAGGGGGAGCTCACCAAGAACCCGGGGATTTTTATGATTATGCCACCCCGGAAGTACTTCAGGGTCACAAGGACGGAAGCCTGCAGTACTTCTGGGGCATTTGACGAAAGAAGATGTGGTATTGACCCAGAGAAGAAATACTTCCGGGTCATGGTCTTTAAAAGGACTCTGGAAAGCCCCAGCAGATTGAGTCGGAGTTGGTAGGGTGTGTGACGGAGCTGCTGGGAGTGGAGTATTGGATCATTGTTATTATTATTGTTTATTATTGAGAATAGTGGAGAGTGTTGTGCTTTGGGGCACTATTATTGAAGGAAAAATTAATACAATTTTCTTGGTGTTTTTACATGTGTGTCTGGGACGTCTGTCTAGAGGGTTCAAAGGGGCAACAGAGCCTAAAACGTCCACAAAGTATTTATTTCTCATTTTCATTGTAGTTTTTAATAAGATTAAGATATTGATCTAAGAAGGAATAATACAAACTCCTTCTTTGGGTAGAGACTATTACTGGGGTCTGGCTGGACATATAAAAAAGGAGTCTGCATGGTTAAGGACAAATAGAGCCACTGGTGTACGAGATTCTCTTCTTTCATATTCAGAGGTACATGACAGCTTCCTAACACCTATACACATGAAAGGTGAAGTTTCAGTCATTTGTCCAGCAACTCATGTGGCTGCCAAGAAGTACTAGGAGTTGGTGACTCCTTAGCCAAGTCAAAGAAGAGTAAGGCAGAAGAGTATAAAAGGGAAGAAATATTTGTGCTATGCTTCTTGTATATTACATTTCCCTGCTAAAGATTCAGGTCTCCTGTGGTTTAAGACTTCTGTTGGGTGAAAAAGGAAGCAGCAGAGCCTAGGATGGTTTAACAATTTATCTTTTTGCATTGAACTCTGTAAACACCACATGACATTGTTCAGTCCTCTGGAAAAAGCTCAAACTGTTCAGATCTCCCTTACTTTATAAATAGAGAAAACAATCAGGACGTGAAACACTTTCTTACCAGACAAATCCCAAAGTGTGGACTATATGAAATACTTCAGTATTATTAAATTCTTTGGGATGTATGTAATAAGTATATTGTTTTAAATGACATCAGCCAAGTCAAGGAGTGTTCCAGGAAAAGTATAAAAAAAGGAGAGAAATATTGTGGAAGACCCCACTATAGGTCATCACTGAACAACAGATAGGCAGACTTTAAAAGAAAAGAATGTGCTCACATGAAAGGAGGAACATGCGCTACTTGTTAGGTGATGCAGCATTAATTCATTAATTAGGTAATTCAGTGGATCACTTTTACAGGTGATGTACAGGTAAATGAACTGAAATTAAAAGTTTAGCCAAGCAATACTTAAAGTTGAGTTAATACGTACCAAGCTCCTTTACTATTACTTCAAAGCTGTCACTTCTCCCAGAGGTTTCACTGTTGATAATATTTTTAGAATCACAACTGAAATGCAGATAACCTAGACTTTTTGGATCCATATCTCCCAGCAGCTCTCCTCCACTTGCAGTGAAGTCACACTGGTTGCTGTCTGAGCTCACTGATCTGAACGGCTCTGATTCAGCTTCCCTGAAGAAGCGGCACCTAACACCAGAGACACACTGGGGAGCTGAGCAGCTGATTGTGTGTTCACGGCTCATCATTTCAATAACATTGGGCATAATCTCCATTTCAGGTTTCTGCAGCTCACAAGATGCATTTCCTGCAACAGAAAAGCAACATAGTTGTTACATGAGAAAATGATGTTTTTTTCATATTTATAGATAATTTCTTAGCCATTACACATCACTGTTTATAGAAACAAATTAATACTAGAAAGGTATATTAATTTGCTAGAAAAGTGTATTAATTTGCACCTTTTTTGGTTCCCCAAAGAAACATCCACACAAAGAACATAAAGAACAATTATTTATTTAGATCGATATCAAGCTTCATAGATAACTAAATAGATGGGAACAGATTTGTGAAATGCCAGTAGGTTCGTGATTTTAAATAGACTCTTGCTGTCATAGATAGATAGATAGATAGATAGATAGATAGATAGATAGATAGATAGATAGATAGATTTCTCCACAGGAGGAAACTGGGTAATTGATTGTCATAAATGCTAGTTTGATGTTGATGTCAATGTTAAAATACTTGCAGTATTCATAGTGATTATATTTTTACAGTATATTAATAACTTTTATAGTGGAAAGTAGAACAATAACATACCAAGTGGACATTGTATTTGTAGATTTATTAAACTCAATCCAAATATATGCTCTACATTCTAATTCATATTAAAGATTTGATTTAAAACAAATTTCTAAATGATTACCTCTAAATATATCTTATCTTTTAAATATTTTGACATTTTAAATGCTTTTAATGTTTTTTTTTATTAAACAATGTCTGTGTTTTTCCAAATAATGCAGCCATAGGTTAGATACTCTATTAGCTTCAGTTGTATGAAATTAAGCTCACAGGGGAAGCAATAAAGTATGAGAAGTCTAAAGAAAAAAGAAAAATAAATATGTAAAGCTATTTTTTGTTTGTGATATTATATTTAAAAGTGATATAATATAATGTAATGCAAAATAGTGGCAATGTGGTTAGTACTGCCACATTACAACTCCAATATGTAAAGTGTGTCCCTATTTTGACAAACTTTCCCTTTGATACTCTAGTTTCTTCCTACTGTAAATTGCCATAACATACTAGTTTTGTTCCTTGATATAGAAAAGGTGTGGAGATCAGTGAAGGTGTACAACATAACTGAGCAGTGCAGGAGGATATTCACCTTCTCATGGAACAGGTGTCACAGTGCCTGGCCAGCAATGAAGCTCTGTGTATGTAGCTAAATGAAGCAGACAGTGAGAAGCCAAAACTAAGACAAAGGTGCGTGAGCTGGGAGAACAGGAATGCTATATGAAGCAGAAATGTTAAAAAGTCAAAAAAGGCACACATTTGAATGAATGTGGAGATTAACAGTGTGATTCAATTTGAAAGTGTGTAATCTGTTGCTATAAACAGTCATTTTTGTTGACAGAAAACTTAATTCAATAAATGAAACTGATAAAGCAAATTTTAAAAATCTATTCAATGAACTGATAAATTTGAAGTATCAAGATCTTCACCAAAAGGCTGATTTATTGTATACTTATGAACTGCTTAAAATATAGCACTTAGTTTTTTAAGTTGAACTTTTTATATACTTGCTTGTTTCTTTCCATCATTTTTTTAACACACAATTTTATTCTCACAGCAGTTAATTGTCCATAATAGGAAACAATTTGCCTGACTTTGAAGCTAGTGTAGAAAATGCTTTCAAATTTACAGTATTTACTGCATCAGACAAAGTAAATTAAAATAGCATAAAAGTAGCTAATATTGGCATTAATGGAGTAAAGAAAAACAAAAATGTAATTAAACTCCTTTAAAACAACTATTCAGAGAGATTTGAACCACACAATGCATATTTAAACTACTGTCACTGCCGAAGAAAAAACCTTTCAGAATTTGAGCATGATTACATTAAGTAATAAAACCATTAAGTGAATTTACAGCTCTACAATTTCTATTAAGCGAGTCTTTACAAAACAGCAAATATCTGATTTGTGATGTAATGATAATTTATTAAAAAAAAAAATTAGGAAACAAACAAAATGATGTAACATACCTTTTACATTTGAAGTCATGTCAATTGGATCCATGGCTTAAAAATATAACAAGAAAGTTAGGATATAAAATACAAGTATTTACAGTAAGTACTGTGGAATATCAAATGAAGAAACACAGTAATTATTTGTTTTAATAAATATGGCTGTACATAGTGTTCTACTTACTTTGTAAAAAAATAAGGATGAAAATATGCATAATGAGAGAAGTACTCCTATCAGTCTCAGCTCACCCTTAACTTATCTTAACATTTCAAACTGGCTTCAGTCTGCAGAGTTTGAGGTTAAGACCAGGAAGTCCATGATTATGAAGTGCGCTATTAGAAGTGAATGTTGTGAGATGACTGTTTAAGAGTAATGACATTCAAACTTTCTAATGAAAGAAAAATAGAACTTTTTAAAAGATAAGGCAAACCTGTCTTTAAGTTCCTGCTATACTATTAACATTAAAATTGATTTATTGAATTATGTAACTTTTTCCATATTTACCTATAGTCTGCTGCCATGCCATTCATTATAATAACTGTACAAATAAAGATTGCATTATTATAATGAAATGTGCTGTTGCTTTTACACACAAATATGGATGTATGTGTGTGTATTTCTGTGTAGGAGACTAAACAGTGCATAATATTTTCCTACAATTCTGACGCCATGAACTGATAACTTATGCAATGATACATTTAGGGGAGGAAAGATGCTGCAACGGCTGAAACATCTGCCTTTCAGCTCAACAGCCCCACATTCAAATCCTTTTGCAGCAAATGTTACAGTGTAGTGTCCAAGTTCTCCCTGTATCTTTCTTCCTCAAGGGACTCCTTTCTGTAAACCAAAGATGTGTGTAAGTTAGGCTAATTGGCCAGTTTAATTGGCTTACTGTGCATGAGTGAGGGAGTGAGGGAGGGAGGGAGGGAGGGAGTGAGGGAGTGTGTTTTGTTTTATACTGTGTTGGTGAATTTTTTGGGTTTGTTCCTGCTAATGGTGCCAGCCCCAATCAACATCTGTTGGTTAAGAAAGTAAATAAAATGTCTGGATGGATATAGAAATGATGTTGTACAGATACATTATTACCAACAAGTTGGCTTCAAAAATAATGATTATAAATGTTAAAAACTAATGTACTCTGTTTTTCCTTATAAAATAATAAAATATTAGAAGTGAAATTGAGAAAAGTACTGGTCCCCTTCATGGACATAAGTCAAAGAGCCATGTCCAAACAGAACTGGAGAAGATTAAAAGCCTTGAACTTGAACAACAATTATGATGATAAGAATGACATTTTTTTCTATACCGCCTCGTAGTCAGTATTTCCATAGATATGTACGTGTTTGAAAACTTAGTGTATGTTTATGTGTATATGTATGTGTTTGAGAACTCTTTGAAAACATCACTTTACTTTACATGTCCTCTCTTGTTTATGAAAGTTTGGCCCAAAGCCTGTAAAAGTGACAGGCAGTGAAAGGAACATCACCATGGAAAATCATCAAATATTCTTCCACTATACTTATTCACGCCCTGCTGAAGAGTGCAAGTCACTTAACTACCGGGTGATTCTAATTGTCAAGGCCCCAAGTTATGAAGTATTACTGTCTTAATAATGAAGCAATCCCAAAGAAATTAAAGTATTCCTGGATAAATGTAAGAAAGAGTGAGGTATGCTTCTCTTTTTGACTTATTTGTGAATGAACTGGATGACTGTGATATAAGTGAAGGTTATTTCTAGCAAGATGAGGCTACCTGTCACAATTTCTGTCAATGATGTGGTTTTTCATTTGGGTGCTTAATTGTCTGAGCCCCATGCCACAAGTTAAAAATCCCCTTTTTTGATAACTTTTGATGACAAGTATAGGGCACAAGGCAGGAAAAATCCCTGGACAGCATGTCAGTCTACCGCATGGTGAACACACAGACACACACACAAAGCATCACCAATTCAACTAACCTGCATGTCTTTGGACTGTGGGAAAAAGTCAGAAAACCTACAGGAAATACTTACAGACATGGGTACAACATGACTATGTAAGGATCATCCAGGATGTGAACCCTGGGCTCTGTGCTGCTTATTAATCATAATCACCAAATTTCTCAGAAATAAAATCAAATTGCATTTTGGAGTTCCCAAAAGTACTTCCAGACCAGACTACCAGATTTTTCTTTTCATCCAGCAATGACCATTAGGTAATCAGGGAGCCACTGACACATTAGCACAAGAATGACAAGAAGAAACCTGAAGAGACACCACAGGTGAGATGATGCAAGAAACTGGATTTACCACCAACTCAAATATGTAAGATAACTTTGACATGTAATGAGATACTTACATCTGGCTTTCAGCAGAACAACAAAATCTAAACTTATTTGCTGCCCTATTGGGTATTGGATTGAAAACTATAGGCACTCTTGGAATGTATACATTGTGGTTAACATTCATAGTGAAAGCTCTACTCACACTAAAAGTCTGTTCATCCTGAAAGAAGACGTGTTCTTTATTTGCCACTCTTAATTTTCTTTCCCAGGCCAGCAGGGATGTTCTAAGATTTGATGGTATCGGGTTTTTTAGCCACATTTAATTCAGTTTGATTTCATGAACTTGAAAATGGGACAGTAAATGATAATAGCGGATGTATGATTGTTTAGAAAAGAGACAAATATCAGCTAGACAAGGCAGCTAAGGAGCAGAATATCTCCACCAATAAATGCTCTTCAGTCTGGAATGCTTTACAAGTGATTACTGGTTGCAAATTCAAGCAGCCCTCACCCCCTTTCCCTGCACACACTATTTACTTGCTACCTGATCAGATGAACAATTTCTGTTGCAAGCTCAAGAAGTTCCCTTTTACCACTCAGGACACAGAACCATCAGATATATTTTTCTCACAGTCCAACTCCTTCTCCTCCCTTGCATTTCTAAGCATCAAGACTGTTTATTCTTCTGGATGCAGAAATGTTGTAAAGCTTTTAGACCAGACATTTATCTCTTCACAGCAAGACAGCACTGATTAGCACCTGTATTTACAGTCATTTCACGGAATCTTTGCCTCAAAGCAAAGTCCCTTCCTGTTTCAAAGAATTCACAACTTTTCCTGTCTAAATGATTATGGGCTAGTGGCACTGGCTTCTGTACTAATGAAGACATTTCATCATCTAATTCCTCAGTTTCTCCGATCTGTCACATTTTCTATCCTTGAACAACTACACTTTGTTTACATTGCTAACAAGTCAGTTGTGGATGCAGTAAACATGGCTGTCCACAACACCTTGCAGCATTTAGACTCTCCAGGTACTCATGGCAGCATCCTATTTGTGAATTTTAGCTCAACATTTAACACAATTATTCCAAAGATTCCCCATTTCGGAATTCATAGTAGTAACCTGAACTGTTTCTCATCACTCCAGATATCTTATTTTCTACAAAACAGACATCAGACCTTGAAGCTAGGCAAATGTCAGTCCAGAGCACCTCTCTCAGACCATTTTATACAGATCTGTTTTCACTTTGACATTAAAGAGTTTTTCTGTTGAAAAGTGGCACAAAATCCAAATAAATCCACTGAGATTCAATGTTGTATAGCTTTAAAATGTGAAAACGTCCAAGGGGGTGAATATTTTATGTAGCTTTTGTATTATTACTAACTACTACAGCATATAATGTTTTGATGATATAATTTATTGAATATTGTGCTGTGAATTCAATTTACTTTATTACATGTGTGGATGGGGCAGCACAGCGGCGCAGTGGGTAACGCTGCTGCCTCGCAGTAAGGAGACCCTGGTTCGTGTCCTGAGTCCTCCCTGCGTGGAGTTTGCATGTTCTCCCCGTGTCTGCGTGGGTTTCCTCCCACAGTCCAAAGATATGCAGGTTAGGTGCATTGGTGATTCTGAATTGTCCCTAGTGTGTGCTTGGTGTGTGGATGAGTGTGTGTGTGCGTGCCCTGTGGTGGGCTGGCATCCTGCCCAGGGCTTGTTTCCTGCCTTGTGCCCTGTGTTGGCTGGGATTAGCTCCAGCAGACCCCTGTGACCCTATAGTTAGGATATAATGGGTTGGATAATGGATAATGGATGGATGGATATGTGTGGATGTAATGCCAAGAGAAATTCTTAGCAACTACATTGCCTGACAGTAAAGTTCAACTTTAAGTACAAATTTTCATCTCCACAAGTAATTGTGGACTGAAATTGCTAACTAAAAGCCAGTTATACTGGACAGTTTTAACTATTTTCACACACGTGCGATTAGGAGACAGCTAAAGGGCTTGAGTAAGTGTAATGCTACATCAAACAAGGGGGTTGCAGAGTGTGCTGACTGTCTCTCTCAGTTCCTTACAGACCATTCCCGGGAAATCCCGCCAGGTCCTGGCACCTCTGATGACATCACTTCCAGCTACGGCACCTCTGATGATGTCACTTCTGGCTCTGGCATAGATGACATAATTTCCTCCACCAGCCTTTAAAACGGCCATCTTACCTCGAAGTATTCAGTTTTGATTTGGACTCAGTCTTGTAAACAACACAATCAATTTTCAACCTTTTGCAGCCAGGATCGTAATATATGGGTGGCTGCCCCAAACCTTTTTAACTGTCTGGAGTCTTTTTGTGACACTATAATATTCCATTTCTTGAAACTGTTAAGTTTTTATGAACCTATTCTGAGTGTATTAGATGTGCATGTTACCAATAAACTAGTGATTCATGTCCAAAAAATAAAGCCCTTTGTTAAATAATGAAAAGCTGACAATGAAAAGCTAATGGTTTTACTTTTTGTCGCAGGATGTCAGCAAACATGTCTAACATCTCATAGCCTGGAACATGAAGTAGGATATTAATAAAAATGAATTCCACCAGTCTAATTTAATTTACAACTTGCCAAAATGACTGATATTATGTTCCAGCAGCAGGTCAATGACTTTTTCTGGGACTGGAAGTCAAATTGTAACAATGTGATGAATTTGAAGAAAAACAGAAAGTTTTCATATGTTGTACATATGATACAGTTTTAAAGAGAGAACAGCAAAAAGAACACTTAAGCATTAGAATCTCTTTTTCACAAGAGTTTTATTTTCTTCCCACTGAAATCATTGTTTAATGTACTCTGATCAAAGTAATGATAACTTAATGCTGTTGAGCAAAATAACCTTCTTTGTTTTATGAGTTTGACATCACTGCTAGCCACAAACTTTTTTTTTTGTATTTTGTATGTTTTTGTTGTCTTTTTTTAGTATGTAGTTCTATTGTTCATTCTCAATAATGTATTTATAAACACAGCAAATGTGTCTCTAAATTGGTATCCCTTGCAGCTATAAAATGATATTTTTATCTTTCCCCTTTGGCATTTTTTAAATTGTCTTTGTCTTTGTGAGGCTAGTGGTTTTCAGATATGGCACTTACTGTACATATATCATGTTACGTCTCTAAATATATATGTATATATATATTTTTTTTTTTGTTGAGTCTAATGTTCAGTCTTGTGTCAGATAACTGGAGCTGCAGATGAGAATGTGATCACCATGCTCAATATAGAATTCTAGTGTATGCAACTGTAAGTTATGCACTAATTTTATTACCTATGATCAAAGGAGTTGTCACGTAAAATGGCAACATCTAGACCAGTATGAACCACACATACACACTTTTCTGGGTTGTGAGATAAGATCAAAGTACCTGGAGAAAGCACAGGAGGAGATGAGACAGACAACAAACTGAAGGTGGCCAGTATAAGAATTGATAATTAATAATCAACCCCCACCCCTAAGGACACCAATAAATGTAGTGTAGTAATAAGTGGAATTTATCATGCCGACCCAGAGGGATGCCAATAAATGTTGAAAATGGAGATATTAATTTTAACTTGGTTAATTATTTATCAGTCTTGCCTTCTGCAATACTGGCAATGAATTAAATAATTCAGCAAGGCTTCTATTTTCTTTCCCTTTCCTTTCTCTTTCGTAGCAGTTTGTTTCCATCTTATAGACTTACGTATATCAAGTTTGAAGAAAGAAATGGACAAAGAAACAAATTAAGGGTTTAGTGAAATCTGTGTATAATGTTGGTGGGTCGAGGCAGTCAATTGTGACTGATACTATGGTCAACGATGTAAAAATCATACAAGTGACAACCAAAACAATCTTCAGTGGGCTTTTATGTGTTAGTGGCAGGAAGTAAAGGTGACAGAGGAAATAGGGATGACGTTGAGAGACAGCGACAGAGATGACGTCATAATCTGGAGCTGGAATTTAGGTCATCGTAAAGGAACCGGAAGTAAAGTCAGTAGTGCAGAATGGAAGAGTCACCAGTTGAAGGAGATCTGGAAGTGAAGTCTTCTATAGGAGTCGGGATGAGCGTAATGTTGATGAATTTCTGAAAGGTGTGTTCTGTAATCCTCCGTTTTTCTGGTGAAGAAGGGAAAAAGGCCTTAATACTTCATACTACATATCCATCTTTTGTTCTTTTTCACTCTGTCGGGCCTGTTGATTGCCCCCTAATCGCGCGTATCTGACAAAAGGTAACTGAAACACACTTGTTTTAAGAAACAAAATCATACAATTTATTGATAAACAAAAGGATTATAATAAGACAGGTCACAGAGGAGGCTAGACAGACAAAATTAGCATTTAAAGGCCTAATTTATTTAAACATATAAACAGTTTTACAATACCAAGTCTTTTAAAGGTCATATCCCATGTTGTGTGGAGGTGCTACTTTTTTTCAGTCCGGGTTCACAGGGAAGATTTTTTCTTGAGTAGGAGTGCACTCTTTCTATTAGCTACATGATCCTTTCTTAATGGTGTGCAGTGCTTTCTTCAGTAAGGCTCTTTGGTGTGTCATCTGCAATTTCAAAGAAAAAAGCATTGCTCTTTCTGGCAAAGTAGTTTAGATTCTGAAGTTTACTTTTTGAAGTAATGTCTGCTTCTACGCCTTTTCAGCTCACTGGCTCACCATTTGGCATGGGAGAGAAATTATCAATTTCTGATCCACAAAGAGAAAGAGGCTGTCAGTCCTTAGGTCCCCAAATAGAGAACAACTCATCAGCTGTTAGTTCCAGATAGGTTTCAGAAGGTCCTTTTTGCAGATCTCCCCCTTCTTGAGAGTATCCCAGAAACGTGTCTCAAGAGAATCCGCAGGGAGTTCAGTGAGAGCATCCAGAGACATATCTCAGATGGCATGAGTGTCACTAGTTTTAAGGGAATGCATAACTTATCCTGATTAGATAAAAGTTACTTCCAGTTTCATAACAAGTGGGTCCTCATAGGTGAGTTCTTCTGTCCATTATATCTGTAATGCATTGATTTGCAATTCTTGTGTTCTTTCTTGAGTAAATTTAACATCTTCCGGCTCAAGAATTCTGCAGAGTGGCCTCTAGACAAATGTCAGTTCTACTCTGATTTACACCTTTGTTAGCAGATGAAGACCATGAATATCAAGATACAAGAATGAGTTTAGTTACTTAGTTTGGAATGCAAGTGGGGGAAAACGCAGCTGGATACCTGCATCCCTGTGAAATCAGCTTTCTTAACGGGCCTGTTGTGACAGCTAAAGCCTATCAGAATGGGTAACGCCCAGTTTGTACTACACCAGGAATCAAATTTAGTTAGCAATGCTAACCCCTGTGCATCTGCATTTTGATCCTTGTGTACAGTAGTATTTTTACATATATAATAGTGTTAAGTGGGCTATTT
Organism: Polypterus senegalus; assembly: GCF_016835505.1. NCBI lineage: Eukaryota > Metazoa > Chordata > Cladistia > Polypteriformes > Polypteridae > Polypterus > Polypterus senegalus. The sequence goes on along the minus strand of NC_053164.1, from coordinate 129,605,273 downwards.
TCATTGAGGTAATAGAAAGCTGGCAATATTTTTCATTTTTTAATTTATATAGTAAGTAAAGCAAAACAGGATCTTTTATTGTTATTAGTATTGATATGATCAGTAATCAATAGCAACAATATTAAAATCTTCTATTTATTGTACATTAGGTACATTTCATATCTGCAATAAATGTTTTTCTGTTTTTTTGTGATAAAATATTTATTTTAGAACAAATATATTATTTTAAGGGTGGCATATTGTTGCACTGGTTATCGTCACCTCACAGCTTAGGCATGTTGGATTTCATGTTCTTACTGTAGGTTTTTCATCAACATACTGAAGTTTTCCTCCCACATCCCATTTTAGGCTGTTTTGTAAAGCCACTGCGTGTGTGTGTGAGTGTGACTGTGGGTTTGTGTGAAAGTGGAACCTGTGATGGATTAATACCCCATTGTGATTCTCTTGTTCCTCTTGTTGAAAGAAACCCTAAATTGGAGCTTTTTCTTTTTTTATGTGTAGCATTTATTAAATGTTGGCGTTTTCTCTGCCATGTACAGTATTTACATTGTGGCAATAGGAAGTGCTCTTTTAAATATATTTTTGAATATCTTGGATAGTTAATATGCATGCAGAGTGTTTGACAAGATAGTTTGATTGTCTCAGGTAACATTTTTTTAAATGTAAATCTAAATGTAATAAATAAATATCAATAATATATCATAACTAATTTTAAAACATCAGTAATCAAATATTAACATGTTTCTGAAAATGATGTTATGGCATAACAATGAAAGTCAGTAATAAATTGTAATGATAATTTACTCTTCTTAGAGAAAGAGACAAAAATAAATCAACCACACATTCCTAACAACATGGATGAGTAGATGATATAGTAAACCATTAATGAGGCAAAGCTAATAACATTTAACAATATGCAATAAATACAGAGGATATACAGTATATAGAGGATACAATACAAATGCAGGAGTAATAATATGGATTCCATCCTGGCCATTGAACAGTAGATTGACCATAGAGCTGCTCTGGGAATGTCCAACTGGACAGATACTCTGTGGCAGGCCCAGGACATGCTGGAATGGCTATATCTTGCAGTTTTGGGAATTCCCCAGAAGAAGCTGGAATCTGGAGCTGTGGACAGGAACGTATGGGCTTACTTTCTTCACCTGATTCTGCCATGATCATCACAAGGAAATGCAATGTCAGATAATGAGATGAAACAATAAAAATAACCAAAATGAAACAGTTCTTAGGGGTGCTGTATTGAAAGTTAAAAAGTAAAAATATATTTTATTAAAATATTTTATTAAAATATTACTATATACAGTAGTAGTCAGGGCAGTGGTAGTGCTGCTGCTTTGCAGTTAGGAGACCTGGGTTTGCTTCCCGGGTCCTCCCTGCATGGAGTTTGCATGTTCTCCCCGTGTCTGCATGGGTTTCCTCTGGGTGCTCTGGTTTCCTCTCACGGTCCAAAGACATACAGGTTAGGTCCATTGGTGATTCTAAATTGTGCTTGGTGCGTGTGCCCTGTGGTGGGCTGGCACACTGCTCGGGGTTTGTTCCTGCCTTGCACCCTGTGTTGAATGGGATTGACTCCAGCAGTCCCCCGTGACCCTGTGATAGGATATAGCGGGTTGGGTAATGACAGTCTGACTGACAGTAGTAGTCATTACACATAGTCCCAAACATTTTGCAGCTGTTTAGGCTGTGCACGTACACCAAAAACTGATTAGAAATGCAAAAAACAATCAGCTTGCATAAAAAATATGTGTTTGCGTACATAGTTTTTGAAGTGTTCTTTTGGTATTGTGCAAAAATCTGTTCATGATCAAGTTCAGTTTTTTACTGTGTGTAGGAAAGAAGGGAATTGCAAATATTTAAATGTTTTTTAAATGCCTATGATTGTCATTTGTATTATGTCTGTTAAAGACAACAAGGTCTCACTTATGTTAATGGGGTTTCGTCCCAGCTTCCTTCTGAAATGCTGACCACATAACATAAATATAGTTTAGGTGATGGGCATCAGGAGATCTTATCTCAAAAAAAAAATGTTGTACAGATTTGACTTTTCACCTGAGCCCAATTACAAATCCTGTTTATGTGAACAAAAAATGTATATTATGCAAGTGTTATTTCATAGACAAAATTGCTGTATGACCTATCTTGTAGTTTTTAATGTATATAAACATAAAAGGGGGTAGAAAAACTCATTAAATAATGTTTTTACTACAACTTCAAAATATCAGCAGTAACTTAATCAGCATTGTTTTAAGTCAAATGTTGGCACAGGTATGTGGCTAGGGTGACTTTTTTGAGTGCTTAGATTTATGGTTAAAGAAAACTATGTTAGCATTTAATCCCTTTTTGTGAGATAGATAGATAGATAGATAGATAGATAGATAGATAGATAGATAGATAGATAGATAGATAGATAGATAGATAGATAGATGTCCTACTCATGTCATGTTTTACTGCTATGCTAACAGAGCACTGATTCTTTCTATATATCTCTTAATAGATTCCTTTAACAATAGATATATTTTAAATTATTTAACATAATTGTTGTAATGCTAATAAAATACAGTACATGTACGTATTGTCACACATTCGCACATGGGAGTCAGCAGCAGGGTCTAGTTATTGTTGAAGCGCAGCATGGGACTGATTATGTGCACTAATGCCTTCTCTCATTCCTTGCAGGGGCTCCTACAATGACGTCACTTCCCCTTGATGACCCACCTCTTCCTCTCTCTCCACTATATAATCCCGATGAACCCCCTGGTCTGCAGTCTGATATATGACTTGGTTCGAAGAGGTTACTCTTGTTCCTAACTCAACGAATATTTGCCTTGCACCTAAACTAACATTATATGTGGTGGATTGCCCAAACCCATTATCTTGTTCCCTTTGTTTTCTTACAATATATAGAATAAGAAAGACAAAAGAGGTAAAAAACAATTTTGGGGTTCCACGCTGTATATTTGAACTCCACAGATGAAAAAATATATAGGGAGTCTCAATGGATCTGAGTTATCACTTTGGACTGTGTCCAAAACAGGACTAAAGAGTGAGGGAAAAATGGCTGTTTTTATAGCTGCTGAAGAGGAAGGGGTGTGTCCAAGGGGCCAGAACCAGGAGTGAAGTCACTGGTAGGGATGACTCTGGAAGTTAGGGCGGAGTTAGGCAGTGTAAACAAGGCGCTATATAGCGCCCGACCCGGCACAGAATACGCAGAGGCACATGTTCACACTCAAAGGCTCCTTTATTTTCTTCAGCTGTGTGACACGCCTTCCCCGTGCCACACAACCTAAACACAGTCCAAGCACAAAACACACAGTTACCACCAAACCAACACTTTCCTGCTCCACCACTCCTCCCAGGCAACCTCGTCCTCTTCCTCCCGATTCTGGCCCCGATTGCTGGGAGGCAGGCCCTTTTATACCCCACCCCGAAGTGATCCAGGTGCCTGACCAGCTGGTCTTAATTGCACCTCCGGGTGGGGCTGATAAACCGTCCAGTGTGGTGGGTGGATCTCTGCAGCACCCCCTAGCGGCCACCCCATCTCCCAACCGGGCTGCTGTGGTGGACTCCATGTCCCATGGAGCCACGGGGGAGATTGAGGAGGAATCCACTGCCAGGGAGACTGCCCCCAAGCGCCCCGGGGAAGGTATTGCAATGTCCATAATGGCTCCCCCGGGACGTATGCGCCAGAGGCATCCCGGCCGGGCATAGGATCCGGCTGTCCATCACAGCAGGCTTCTCTTTAGAGGGTCTGAGACAGAGAGAAAAAGTGTTAGTGCATCCCATTAACCCCTGTTCCTGCTGATCATATTGAACCAAGCCTGTTGACTGCCTCCCATGCGCTCATGTGCTTCTATGCATTGCATAAATCCTTTACAGAGGTTGCCTCCTGTTTGGCAGTTTCTTCCATTTTACATTTATAATTGATGTTAATTACTGTTTCTTCCAGCTGTTCCCCAGTTTTTAAGGTTCTCCAGGTCTTTTTGAATTATTTTGGCTGTTTAATCAGTGCCTGCCATTCTTCCAATTTTAGTATCATCTGCGAATTTGACAAGTTTACTAAATATAACAGAATCAAATAGAAAAAGAAATGGTCCAAGGACAGATGACTGAGGGATTCCACTGATAACCTTGCTCCATGTGGAGCATTCTCCTCTTATCTGTACTCTTTATCACCTGCCAGTCAACCAACTAGCGATCCAGTTTATTAGGTTACCTCTGATGCCTACATCTCCTAGTTTCAGACTTAATATTTGGTGTGGGAAGCCTAGGTAAATTATGTGCTATGCCTTGTTTTTGATAACTATTCCAGTTGTTTCATCAAATAAATCATAAACATTGGTTTGGTAAGACCTTGATCTCATAAACCCATGCTGGCTGCTATTTAGAATATTATTTTTGTTTAGGTAATTTTCTAATGTATTTCTTATTAAAGTTACCATAATTTTGCATAGCATTAAAGTAAGACAAATTGATCTGTAATTACCAGAATCCATTTTGTCTCACTTCTTGAAGACTGGAGTCACATTTTCAACATTCCAGTCTTCGGGTACTTCTCATTTCTGAAGTGATGGCTGAAATATGCCTAATAAGGATTTACTGTATAGATGAAATATTTAATTTCTTTCAATACAATAGGTAAGATCAGATAAGTTGCAGGGGTTTTATTAGTCTTCAGCGTATTGAGGGTTTGAAGCACATCTGACTCTTTGATTTTAAAATCTTTGAGTTCAGAGTTTGTCTTTACTTCTGCACTCCATTGTTTCTTCTTTTATAAATACTTGGGTGAATATTTGTTCAACAACAACAACATTTATTTATATAGCATATTTTCATACAAAAAAAATGTAGCTCAAAGTGCTTTACAAAATGAAGAATAGAAAAATAGAAGACACAATAAAAAATAAAAATAAGTCAACATTAATTAACATAGAATAAGTAAGGTCCGATGGCCAGGGTGGACAGAAAAAAAAAAAACTCCAGACGGCTGGAGAAAAAATAAAATCTGTAGGGATTCCAGACCAAGAGACCGCCCAGTCCCCTCTAGGCAATCTACCTAACATAAATCAAACAGTCCTCTTTGTATTTAGGGTTCTCATGGAAGGACTTGATGATGATGGTCACGTAGACTTCTGGCTTTCAGTCCATCAATGTTGGAGCATCATGATGCTTTGAGTAGGTGGTGGTGGCGCAGGCCGCCACCACAAAGAAACCGGAAAAAGAAACAGAAGAGAGAGTAGGGGTCAGTACGGATTTTAGAGCCACCATGAATAGTTATTATGAAGAATTGAACATACAGAGTATCAGGATTAAGTTAAAGTGAAGTTATAAAAGGCCATGTTAAAGTAATGTGTTTTCAGCAGTGTTTTAAAGTGCTCTACTGTATTAGCCTGGCGAATTCCTATTGGCAGGCTATTCCAGATTTTAGGTGCATAACAGCAGAAGGCCGCCTCACCACTTCTTTTAAGTTTAGCTTTTGGAATTCTAAGGAGACACTCATTTGAGGATCTAAGGTTACGATTTGGAATATAAGGTGTCAGACATTCCGATATATAAGATGGAGCGAGATTATTTAAGGCTTTATAAACCATAAGCAGTATTTTAAAGTCAATCCTGAATGACACAGGTAACCAGTGTAGTGACATCAAAACTGGAGAAATGTGTTCGGATTTTCTTTTCCTAGTTAGGATTCTAGCAGCTGCATTCTGCACTCGTTGCAAATGATTTATGTCTTTTTTGGGTAGTCCTGAGAGGAGTGCGTTACAGTAATCTAGTCTACTGAAAACAAAAGCGTGAATTAATTTCTCAGCATCTTTCAATGATATAAGAGGTCTAACTTTTGCTATGTTTCTTAAGTGAAAAATGCTGTCCTAGTGGTCTGATGAATATGTGATTTAAAATTCAGATTACAGTCAACAGTTACCCCTAAGTTTTTACTTCCGTCTTAACTTTTAATCCTAATGCATCAAGTTTATTTCTGATAACCTCATTGAATCCATTATTGCCAATTACTAAAATTTCAGTTTTCTTTATTTAGTTTGAGAAAATTACTATTCATCCATTCAGAAATACCAGTAAGACATTGTGTTAGTGAATCAAAGAGTCGGAGTCATCAGGTGCTATTGATAAGTACAGCTGCGTGTCATCAGCATAGCTGTGGTAACTTGTAACCTGAGATAATCTGACCTAACGGAAGCATGTAGATTGAGAAGAGCAGCGGACCCAGGATAGAGCCTTGTGGAACACCATATCGGATATCATGTGTCTTTGAGATTTGATTACCACAACTCACAAAGAATTTTCTCCTGCCAGGTAGGATTCAAACCAATTTAAGACACTGCCAGAGAGGCCCACCCATTGACTAAGGCGATTTCTAAGAATATTGTGATCAATGGTGTCAAATGCACCACTCAGATCTAAGAGGATGAGAACAGATAAATGGCCTCTGTCTGCATTTACCGCAAGTCATTTACTACTTTAACGAGTGCAGTTTCTGTGCTGTGATTTGTTCTGAAACCTGACTGAAATTTATCAAGAATAGCATGTTTATTGAGGTGGTCATTTAACTGCATAATGACTGCCTTCTCTAGAATTTTACTTAAGAAGGGCAGGTTAGAGATGGGTCTAAAATTTTCAAAGCAGAGGGGTCAAGATTATTTTTCTTGAGCAGGGGTTTAACTACAGCAGTCTTAAGACAGTCTGGGAAGACCCCCGTATCTAATGACGAATTTACTATGTCAGAATATTGTCAATTAGCACGCCTGATATTTCTTTGAAAAACCTTGTTGGTATTGGGTCAAGGACGCAGGTGGAGGGTTTCAGTTGAGAGATTATACTATGTAATTCAGGTAAATCTATCCTGGTGAAAGCATTTAATTTGTTTATAATGGAGTACTGGGGCTTTGGAGGTTCTGCAGTGTTGGGGAGATATACTATGTTATCTCTAATATCATTAATTTTTTGATTGAAAAATACAGCAATGTTCTCACAGGTTTCACTGGAAGTATTCTGGGGCATTCCTTTGTGTTACCTGGGTTTAACAGACGATCAATTGTAGAAAATAAGACTCTGGGATTACTAGCATTGTTATTTATAATCTTAGAGAAATAGCAGCCTCTCAAGACGGACAGTGTTATTGTATTCTGTTATTTTAACCTTCAATATCTCATAATGGATAGTTAGTTTAGTTTTCCTCCATTTACGCTCAGCTCTACGACATGTTCTTTTAAATCAGACACTCTTTGGGTCTTCAATGGAATAACAATGCTAGAAGATTTTTTAACTGTCTTTTCAGGTGCAACTATGTCAACAGCAGTCCTTACTTTAGAATTAAAGTTTTCCACTTTACTATTTACATTATCCTCGCTATTATAGTTGGCACTATAAACGGACTGATTGCTTAGAATGTTTGTAAGTTTTAAAGCTGCTGATGAGTCAAAGAAGCGTTTTTAACAATATGCTTCTCATGGATGTTTTCTATCATTATTTCTATATTAAATAGTAGAAGGAAATGGTCTGATAGACCAATATCAATGACCTGCTTTATATCAACTTTAGTCCTTTAGTAATCACTAAGTCTAACGTATGACCTGCTTTATGTGTAGGTTGATTAACGAGCTGTCTCAAATCAAAAGAGTCCAGGAGGTTCATGAATTCTTTTACTTTTGTCACACTGATTGTCGATATGAAAGTTAAAGTCGCCGACTATTAAGAGTGTGTCATAGTTCGTAATTAAAATTGACATTAAGTCAGAGAATTCCTCAAAGAAAGACGCGTTATATTTAGGAGGTCTATACACGGATAATACTAGAACGTGAGAATCTCCATGAATAACAACGGCAGATACTCAAAGGACTTAAATTTACCAAAACTAACATCTTTACATTTTAATCGCTCGAGTAAACGTTTGCCAAGCCGCCCCTTTTTCCCTGGTGGTCTGCACGAGTAAAACTGTAATCCGGAGGTGCAGATTCGATTAAAACAGCCGCACCGTCTGAGTTAAGCCACATTTCACAGTGCAATAAAATCAATGTTTCTATAACTAATAAGATCGTTTATAAAAAATGTCTTGTTAGTTAAAGCTCTAACATTTAATAGTGCCATATTTAATGTTTCGAGGGCAGAGCTGAATTTATGCGTTATTGGTATTTGGAACAAAACTAAGTTATTTTTGTTAACGCCGCTCTGTGTGTATTTTTTATGTAATCTACAATCTGTTTTTATAGTTTTAATGCATTGTTGATCTAAAGTAGTAATTGCAATTAAATTATTGGTGTTTATGCCGCACTGCCTAGATTTTTTACGTGCATTAAGATTGGTTATTAGATTATTAATGTTGTGCACTTTAACGGAAGACTGTGTTAAGCCATTATGTCCTATCAAAGCAGTAGCATTACGGAAGGGGTTTAAAGTAGAAATAGACAGTCAAGATAGACGAATTACCTTAGCGATGTTTTCGGAGAGGACCCGGGCGCCAAATCTATTCGGATGCAGTCCATCCCGCTTGAAGAAGCGCGGCCTTTCCCAAAAAGATCCCAGTTGTCAATAAACCCGATGTCTTGAGTCTCGCAGAAGCCTCTCAGCCAGTTGTTTAAACCCAGCAGACGACTGTAGTATTCATTTGATCGTCTGACTAGAGGTAGTGGACCCGAGATGAAAATTTTTGTCGATGGGGTCCTCTCCTTCGTGTCTTTAACTAGTGCTGCGAAGTCAGCCTTGAGAACCTCCGACTGTCGGTGCCTTATGTCGTTTACGCCGGCGTGTAAAATAATGGATCCAACTGCCCTCTTGTGCTTCTCGTAGATGGTCGCGCCCGTCTCATCACATCTCGGACTCGAGTACCAGAAAAACAAGAAACAAAAGATTTTTGATTAGGGCATGTGATATTGAGATTTCGTACAATCGAATCACCTACCATGATTACATCACCCGGGGTTGAAGGCAAACTGGGGACGCGGAGAGGGTCGAACAGGTTCTGGATTGGGATGCTCGTCTGTGCCGATGGAGGTGTTCTAGCCTTGAACCCCCGCCTGCATAGCTGAAACCCGCCGAGGTCTTCATCGGCGTTGTCATTGCTCCTATGAGGCACGGGGGTGAAGCTTACTTGCCCTTGGAATTGAGCGGCACGAGGTGGGGTTGATGTTCAGTTCATTCACTTCTCCTTTTCTATGATTTCTCCATTTGTGTCCCTAAGGTTTCTTAAATTTTCTTTAATTGTCTTTAACCCACATAATACATTTCAAACCCACCTAATTCAATTTAGGGTTGAAAGGGGCTTATCTGCAAGGTAGAAAACGCCCCTAATGGGGTGCCAGTCCATCACAGGGTTTCATTGCACATTTATCACATCACACCTCTTAGCAGATGCTCAAGGTAGCCATTACCATATTATCGGTAAGTGCAGAACACATAAAAACTGTTGGGTGCTGTATACATACGTAGTACCTGACAAATAAATGCACTGTTGATCAGACTGTAGCTGGATGTCACATCACATCTGGAGCTGTTCAGTATGGATAGTGACAATATTTAAGTCAATTGTAAGAGCAAATGCTTTTTTTTCTAGAGCAACCAAGTAAGAAGAATATACAAAGGATTCATATAGAGTAGGGTGGTGGCAGCAGGCAGGTAGCCATGTAAGGGTGGACAATGCTGACAGCTGTGCAGATAATGTGAACTAGGTCTTAGAATGTGAATTAAGCGAAGCCTGCAGAATGTTTGATGCTGAAGTATCAGTCACAGTCACAATCAGTTACATCTTCGATGTTGCATTAAACCACTACATTTTTTAAGGCAGTGTGATATGTTACTTTTATTTCAGTATTTTGCATTGTCAGGTAGTTTCAATTGTAACTATAAGCTAGTTGCTAAATGTGTGCTGTGGTAATAAATGCATGTGTTGGGATCACCTCCATCTAATCTCTATCTTGACTAATGACAGGTTTAAATCTATCCTGAATAAATGACATACTGATTCCATTCAGATATGAAGTGTGTGTTAATTTATCGTTTAAATCATGAAGAAGCTGATGCTCCTGAAAGATTCACAGACTTATTATTTTTGCACAGTACTCAACAAAGACAACAATCTGAAGTCTATACTAACACAAATACATTTGTAGTTACCATTTTTGTTTCAAAATGTTTCTGTCTATACTAGTATTTTCAGATGATTTCCAAGGAGTTTAATATCCACTCTAGAATACAAAAAATGTATTTATTAAACTTGTTGACATTAACAACAAAGAGCACTGTTTTGTTTAATAGGCTAACCTGAAGAAAAAAACATTTCTGTGTCATAAACATGAGCTTGGGAGTCAACCAAAGGGACCAGGAAATGCCAATTCCTCACCAGGCCAGGGGGCGGTGGAGTGCACTAAACCAATCTCTTTTCTCTCCGCAGAACAAACACGATAAATCCTTCTTGTCTCAGCCACGAGGACGTTACCTCCTGTCCCGGCCCCAAAGATGCCACTTCCTGTCTGAACCACCTATAAAAAACCCTCATTCTCCATACTTAAACAGTTCTGTTTTGGACTCTAATCTGCACACATTTTATGCTTCTTTAAAGCCTTTTGCAGCCAGGGAAACTATATGGGTGGCTGCTCCAAACCTTTGTTGTGTATTTAGCTGTTTGTTTCTCACTGGCGTAGTCAGCAGGATGGTCTCCTTAAAGAAGCAGAAGAGAACCCTTAGAGGAACCTGGACACACCGTCCGAACAACCAGAAACAGGTGGGAGAGTATCATTCCCGAGCTCCCATGGTGAGGTCGGTTGGTGTTGGTGGGGGGAACCTGAGGCGCGCTTTGACCCAAGGGTCTGTTAAAAAGCCTTGGGTATGTGGACGAAGGGCATGCAGAATAGGGCCAGGGTCAGAAAGGTACACATGCGGGACTGATTATGGGCTCCTGGGTGAACGGTCCACTCCAAAAGCCCCACAAAGGTAAACAACCTTGGTAAATGTGGGAGTGCCCCAGGTTGGCAGGCAAGGAGAGTGATGCAGTGGGAGTTTGATCCCCAACTGCCAGTGGCTCCCCAAGCCATGAAATTATAGACTAAAGTCGGGTGTTGGCTACAACCTGAAAGAAATAACACTTGACAAATAGTTGAACAAGTAGTGTGTGTGCTACTGATCAAAGCCCTCCCCACTGACCTCACCCAGCGTGCCTGGGGTCGGCTTATGAAGAATATGATGTCGTTAATCAAGATCATACAAACCGTAAAGGTGGAGACCTACCTGGGGGAATCAGAAAGGAACCCCTGTGAACCCAGACGATCTTGTGTCCTTACCTTAGCGCCCTGTTGCCACCCCATGGAGCAAACCCGTGGACCTTCTAGCCAGCAATGGCCGTCGTTTTGTGGTGAGCAAGGGGTCTGTGGAGGCATGGAGAATGCAAGGTGTTGTGCTCTCGCTAACCCTCTGGCTTTTGTACATACTGGGGAGGTTTTATTAAATGGGATCAAATGGACAGTAACATTTCAATTGCTGCTCGCCACTTAATGTTGCTGCAACAATGGCATAATTTGAAGACCAGTATAACCTGTGTACACGGGGATGTCCGTCAGTATAAATCCACCGTGTGCTTTGTCAGCTGCAACGGTGCAGTACAAAATGGAAGACCTTCCATCCCCAGTGATACTCAGGAGAGACTGGTCAAACAGTAAAAGCAGCATAACACTCCACCTCACTAAACAACCGTTGGGCCTAGTAATGAACGCTGAGACAGTGTCCTTGGCTGACTCCACGCTGTGTTTACAGCTGGAAGAGGAGTGGATTATGGCCTCTACTGATGACATGGAGATTCCAGGGCTGTCGTGCGCCGATATATCAAATCCAGGGGCCACGGCAGTATGGGAGGAAACCACGCGCATTGAGGTTGCCTCCAGCCCTCTTTATCAGCTGCACTTCCAATTCAGGCAGACATTGGCTTCTTTTAAAAGGGAGCAATGGAATGATGACTCTCTTAAGTTTGTAAAGAATGCAGTTGTTCTAGAAAACGGCCATTGCACTCAGCATCCTATGCCACAGGGTCCTCACATTGTATTGAATAACAACCTCCTATATTGGGTAGCTGAACACGAGGGGTAGGTGTGATACCTGTTGCTAGTTCCACAGACTTACTGGCAATCACAATCCTCCACACCTCCCAGCAGCTCAGTCACCCTTCCTCCCAACTCAGCTCACTGCTGGGATCTCCCACAGTCCTTTTAAAGTCCTTGACCCGGAAATGCTTCTGCCCCTCAGTCCACATGCCTTCCTAGCACTTCCGGGTCAGATCAAAACTCTTCTTTCTTCAG